>NC_137326.1:6735534-7114941 GCF_965287045.1 Carcharhinus amblyrhynchos | reverse complement strand
CAGGAGCTCCTAGTTCAGCCCCTCGAGCTTGCCTCGCTATTTAATACACTGGTGGCTGATCTCATATCAGCCTCAACTCCACTTTCCTGCCCGCTCACCAGAACCCTTCAAACCCCCCCCCCATTACTAATTAAAAATCTGTCCACTCCTTTCTCAAATTTACTCAATGTCCTGGCATCCACTGCACTCCCAGATAGTGAATTCCACACTCACTACCCTCTGGGAGAAGTAATTTCTCCTCATCTCTGTTTTAAATCTGCTACGCTTTATCCTAAAACTATGACCTCTTGTTCCAGGTTGCCCCACAAGAGGAAATATACGTTGTCAATCCTCCTTACCATATTGTTCACCTCAACTAGATCTCCTCTCATTGTATAAACTCCAGGGGGGGTACCGGCCTAAACTAAGAACATAAGAAATAGGAGCAGGAGTAGGCCATCTGGCCCTTCGAGCCTGCCCCGCTATTCAATAAGATCATGGCTGATCTGTCGTGTCTCAGTTCCACATTCCCGCTTTCTCCCCATAACCCTTAATTCCCTTGTCTATAAGAAATCTATCTACCCGTGACTTAAATATATTCAACGAGGCAGCCTCCACCACTTCAACGGGCAGAGAATTCCAGAGATTCACCACCCTTTGAGTGAAGAAGTTCCTCCTCAACTCCGATCTAAACTGCCCCCCCTTATCTTGAGGCTGTGCCTTCGAGTCCTGCTGTCCTTTCTAAGCGGGAAGAATCTCTCTATCTCTACCCTATCCATCCCCTTCATTATCTTGTACGTCTCTATATGATCCCCCCTCATTCTTCTAAACTCCAACGAGTACTGCCCAATCTCTCTTCGTAAGTCAAACCCTTCATGCAAAGAACAAAAACAGCCCGGGAAACAGGCCCTTCGGCCCAACGAGCCCACACCGCCATCTCAACATCACCAGTCCCCCTCTCCACCCATGACCCTTGTCTAATGTTTTATGGCCATCTCTGGAATTGCCCTGTGAACATGTGGGCATTACTGATAGGACCAGCATTAATTGCCCATCGTTGATTGGCCTTGAAATGAGTGACATTTAGGCTATTTCAGAGGGCGGTTAAGACTCAACCATGTTGCCATGGATTTGGAGTCACGTGTAGGCCAGACCGGGTAAGGATAGCGGATTTCCTTCCCTGGAGGTCCTATCAGTGATGCCCACGTGTTCACAGGGTGATTCCAGAGATGAGGGGTTTGACTTACACAGAGAGATTGGGCAGTTTAGGCCGGTACCCTCTGGAGTTCGGAACAATGAGAGGAGATCTAGTTGAGGTGTACAATATGATAAGGAGGATTGACTCAACTACGTTACCATGGATTTGGAGTCACATGTAGGCCAGACTGGGTAAGGATGGCAGATTTCCTTCCCTGGAGGACATTCGTGAAGCAGATGGGTTTTTACATCAATTACTGATTGGTTCATGGTGGCTGAGGCTAGCTTTCAACTCCAGATCATTTCATAAAATCTATCTATATCTATAAAATCTATTTATATTTATAAAATCTATCTATATATGTGGGGTTATGGGGATGGAGTCTGGGTGGGATTGTGGTTGGTGTAGTCTTGATGGGCTGAATGGCCTCTTTCTGCCCTGTAGGGATTCTATGCTGCAAATTCTGACCTCTTGAACATCCTCCGATTCCCATCGCTCCATAATTGGTGGCCATGCCTCCAGCTGCCTGGTTCCTAAGCTCTGGGATTCTGTCCCTGTGCCTTTCGGCACTCCATCTCTTTCCGAAGACCCTACCTCTCTGACCATGGTTTTTTTTTTGGTTTCCTGGCCCAACGATCCCTCACGTGACTCCATAATCACGTGTTGTTAGACACTTGCTCCCCTCAAACACCTCCCAGAGTTAAAGGTGTAAGTCACTGTTGCGATGGTGACCACTGGATTTGGCTAAGTGAATGTGATCACAGCACAATGCTCTCTTTCATGTGGTCAGTTTTTCGGTGAGGGTTGGAGGATAGCGACCAGGGAGCTGATTATTTCTTCACGTTCCTGAACAGGGGACAAGGTTGCTAACGGCAACCGCAGAGGTCAGGGCACCATCTCTGGGTGAATCTGAATGCGCGTCTCTGCTGGGCCAACTGTGGTATCTCCACTTCTTTCTTCTCACGTTCTCTGTACTTTCTCATCATCCCTTTGTGCACAATCATGGCAAACGTTTGCTGGCCGTGGTGGCTGGTGGTAACGTGAGCGATTTGAGAGGCCGGGACTGATTATCCAGAGACGTGAGTTCAAATCATAGAGTCCCTACAGTACAGAAGGAAGCCCATTCAGCCCATCGATCTGTACTGACCACAATCTCACCCAGGCCCTATTCCCGAAACCCCTACATATTTACCCTACTAATCTCCCTGACACTAGGATCAACTTATCATGGCCACTCAACTGAATCCGCACATCTTTAGACGGTGGGAGGAAACTGGAGCACCCGGAGGAATCCCACGCAGATACATGGAGAATGTGCAAACTCCACACAGACAGTGACCTGAGGCTGGAATTGAACCCGGGTCCCTGGCGCTGTGAGGCAGCAGTGCTAACCACTGTGCCGCCCTCAATCTTTGGGAGTTTGGGAACTTAACTTCAGTTGAAATAGTTCTAGAAGTAAAAACCTCCCGGTGACTGTGAAACTATCAGATTGTCTTTAAAAATCGATCTGGTTCATAAGAACATAAGAACATAAGAAATAGGAGCAGGAGTAGGCCATCTAGCCCTTCGAGCCTGCCCCGCCATTCAATAAGATCATGGCTGATCTGTCGTGGCTCAGTTCCACTTTCCCGCCCTCTCCCCATAACCCTTAATCCCCTCTCTCATCAAAAACCCATCAACCCGCGTCTTAAAAATATTTAGCGAGGCAGCCTCCACCACTTCAACGGGCAGAGAATTCCAGAGATTCACCACCCTTTGAGTGAAGAAGTTCCTCCTCAACTCCGTTCTAAACCGCCCCCCTTTTATCTTGAGGCTGTGCCCCCTAGTCCTACTGTCTTTTTTGAGCGGGAAGAGTCTTTCCACCTCTATCCTATCCATCCCATTCATCATCTTATACGTCTCAATGAGATCTCCCCTCATTCTTCTAAACTCTAACGAGTACAAGCCCAGTTTATTCAGCCTCTCCTCATAGCTCAACCCCCTCAACTCCGGTATCAGCCTAGTAAACCTCCTCTGCACTCCCTCCAAGGCCAAAATATCTTTGCGCAGGTGCGGCGCCCAAAACTGCACACAGTACTCCAGCTGCAGCCTCACCAATGCCCTATACAGCCGCAGCAAGACCTCCCTACTTTTATATTCAATCCCCCTCGCTATGAAGGCCAGCATCCCATTCGCCTTCCTGACCACCTGCTGCACCTGCAAGCTGGGTTTTTGCGACTCATGCACAAGGACCCCGAGGTCCCTCTGCACCGTCGCCTGCTGCAGTTTTTCGCCCCGTAAGTAATAGTCCTTCCTACCATTCTTCCTACCATTGATGTGGTATAGTAGTCAGCACCACTGCCTCACAGTGCCAGGGACCTGGGCTCAATTCCAGCCTTGGGAAACTTTCTGGGTGGAATCTGCGCATTCTCCCTGTGTCTGCATGGGTTTCTTCTGGGTACTCCGGTTTCCTCCCGCACTTGTGCAGATTAGGGCCATGCTAAATTGCCCCTTAGTGTCCCAAGATGTGTAGGTTAGGGGGAATAGTGGGGTAAATGTGTGGGGTTATGGGGCTAAAGCGGGAGGTGGGCCTAGATAAGATGCTCCGCCAGAGAGTTGGTGCAGACTTGATGGGACAAATGGCCTCTCTCTGCACTGTAGAGATTCTATAATTTGATGAATGTCCTTCAGGGAAGAAATCTGCTGTCGTTACCCAGTCTGGCCTACATGTAATTCTAAATCCACATGTGATTGATTATTAACTGCCCCTTGAAATAGCCTAACAAGTTACTTAGCTGCACTTTAGAAATGACTCGCTATGGCCTTCCCAAGGCTGTAGAGATGGGAAGACAAATGCTGGTCTCACCAGTGCTGACCATATCTAGAAACGTAGAAGATAGGAGAAGGAGGAGGCCATTTGGCCCTTCGAGCCTGCTCCACCATTCATCACAATCATGGCTGATTGTCCAACTCAATAGCCTAATCCTGCTTTCTCCCCATAACCTTTGATCCCATTCGCCCCAAGTGCTATATCCTCTTGAATACATTCAATGTTTTGGCATCAACTGCTTCCTGCGGTAATGAATTCCACAGGCTTACCACTCTTTGGGTGAAGAAATGCCTCCTCACCTCCATCCTAAATGGTCTACCCTGAATCCTCAGACTGTGACCCCCTGGTTCTGGACTCCCCCACCATTGGAAACATCCTCCCTGCATCTACCCTGTCTAGTCCTGTTAGAATTTTATAAGTCTCTGTGAGATCCCCCCCCCTTCATTCATCTGAACTCCAGCGAAAACAATCCTAACCTAGTTAATTTCTCCTCATACATCAGCCCTGCCATCCCCGTATCCCTTCACTCAATAAAAAACAATGTAGTGCTGTATTTTTGACTTTGTTTTATCTGTTTCTCACCAGGAAGAGACGTGCTGACAGTTACCCTGGAACCATCCACTGAGTTTTACCAGATCCAGGGCCTTCTGGCAAACACCGATTATACGGTAACCGTGACGACATTATATGGAAGAACGGAGGGACCTGCTGTGAATGCCAGGGTGAAAACAGGTACCAGCTCCAGTCTTGATGAGACGTAGCCACACAGAGCCCAGATTCCGGCCATATTTCAGTCATGCTAGAGTTGCCAACTCTGCTTCGGCCTAGTCCTGGAGCTCTCATCATGTGACCTTTGACCTCACCGCTCCTCCAACATTGAGTTGCCTGATCTCATGCTTCCCGACCAAGGAAGAGATTCTTTGGGGAAATTTTCCCGGATATTGATAAAGCCTGAAAGTGGGCGGGAAATGCGGCACTGATGCTGCTGGCAGCTGTGGCCATTTTCTCCTCCGCGTAGTTTGGGACTAAGGCAGAAAAGTATAAATGGGTGGGCCCCACAATGTAACGCTGGCAGATAGGTGGGGGTGGGGGGGGGCTTCCTTGAAGATGGGGGGGCTATTTTTAATGGCTGCCCCAGAGTTCACGTGGAATGTCTCCCTGCCTCTCGGCCCTGCCCCCATCTCCCTTTCTCCCCTGAACGATGAGCTCACCCGGGAGGCCAAGGCGCACATCTTGGGCAAGCAGCTGGGTTTCAGACAGATGTGCCCTCACGCTGAGGTGAAGGGAGTTTCCGGTGGGGGGGGGGGGGGGGGGGGGGGAATGGTGGTGGGGGGGGGGGGGGGGGGGGGGGGGAATGGTGGTGGGGGGGGGGGGGGGGTGGTGGGGATGATGGTGGTGGTGGTGGGGATGATGGTGGTGGTGGTGGGGATGATGGTGGTGGTGGTGGGGGGGGGGGGGATGGCGGTGGTGGTGGTGGTGGTGGGGGGGGGATGGCGGTGGTGGTGGTGGTGGTGGGGGGGGGATGGCGGTGGTGGTGGTGGTGGGGGGGGGGGGGGATGGCGGTGGTGGTGGTGGTGGGGGGGGGGGGATGGCGGTGGTGGTGGTGGTGGGGGGGGGGGGGATGGTGGTGGTGGTGGGGGGGGGGGGATGGTGGTGGTGGTGGGGGGGGGGGGATGGCGGTGGTGGTGGTGGTGGGGGGGGGGGGATGGCGGTGGCGGTGGTGGTGGGGGGGGGGGGATGGCGGTGGCGGTGGTGGTGGGGGGGGGTGGGGTGGCGGTGGTGGTGGGGGGGGGTGGGATGGCGGTGGTGGTGGTGGGGGGGGGGTGGGGTGGCGGTGGTGGTGGTGGGGGGGGGGTGGGGTGGCGGTGGTGGTGGGGGTGGGGGGTGGGGTGGCGGTGGTGGTGGTGGGATGGCGGTGGCGGTGGTGGTGGGGGGGGCGCGGGGATGGTGGGGGGCGGGGATGGTGGGGGGGCGGGGGCGTGGGGGCGTGGGGGGCGGGGATGGTGGGGGGGCGGGGGGGCGGGCGGGGGTGTGGGGGGGCGGGGATGGTGGGGGGCGGGGGGGCGGGCGGGGGCGGGGGTGGTGGGGTGGGGGGGACGGGGGTGGTGGGGTGGGGGGGGGGGTGGGTTGAGGTGTTTTCAAGTGTAGAGGCCTGCTAATTAGATGTTAGTGCGTGCAAATGACATTCCCGACCTCAGGAAATATGTTACACCAGCTGAGGGGGGAGGGGACAATCGCGTCGCGTGTTTATGTCGGTGTGAAACGCGGCTTGGACAAACTCACCTAGATTTTCCAGTCTCGCTGTTGAACGTGCCCGGGAGCAGAAAATCCCGGCCTTTCCGACCAATTCCTCACTGTTAGTCACACAACATTTATGCCCCAGGTAATTTAGCAGGAATGTTAATTCTAGGCAGGTGGTCTCTTAATGAGCTTGTGTGACGTAGAAATGGTTCCCCCCCCACCCCCCCATCATTAACCCACCCCTAAAGTCCCGGGGACGGAATTCCAGAAGTTCATCCTGGCATTAGGAAGCTGAGTTTTGGCCTCACGCTAAATGAAGTTGCCCTGCCCCGCCAACCCACCCTCCCCCGACTTCGGGCAGGACCCAAAGATTCCACCCATAAGATCATAATAGCACAAAGGAGGCCATTCAGCCTTCTGAATCCATGCCGGCTCTTTGTAGAGCAATTCGGGCTCTCTCTGTATCCCAGTACCCCGGGGCAGCACAGTGGTTAGCCCTGTTGTCTCACCTAAGGGTGTAAGTCTGAGGTGAGAGGGGGAGAGATATAAAAGTCTCCAGAGGGGCAATTTTTTCACGCAGAGGATGGTGAGTGTCTGGAACAAGCTGCCAGAGGTAGTAGTAGAGGCGGGTACAATTATGGCTTTTAAAAAGGCAGCTACATGGGTAAGATGGGTAAAGAGGGCCAAATGCGGGCAAATGGGACTAGTTTAATGATTAGAAGCTGGGTGGCATGGACAAATTGGGCTGAAGGGCCTGTTTCCACACTGTAAAAATAAAAAAAACCCATGTCAGGTGTGAGTATTGGATATTGGTGAGAACTATAAAAACCCCCAAGCTGTATCACGCACTTAACTACTTGAGAATGTCGAGGTCACCCTGTTCCTTCTGTGATATTAATGGTTTAACAGTTAGACCATCAAGATGGCCATTATTTCAAGACTGGAGACTAACGAGAAGAAATTGGCTTCAATGTACACTCTGGATATGTTCAGACATAACTCAAAAGAAAGACATGCAGAAAATCAACCCACTCCAAGGACAGCCAAGTGGACAATATCTATAGATGCCAAATTTAATCACCTGGGCTGCTTTCTCAGACCTTGGTCACAGCCGGGATTCTCCAGTCCCGCTGCGGTGAATGGAGATTTGGCTGAGTGCTGTATTCTCCGTCCTCGCTGGCAGCGACGGTGGGTCATGAACAGCCCACATGTCTGCAAGACATCGGATTATACACAAACCACGTGAATTAGGAGCAGGAGTAGGCCTCAAGCCTGCTCTACCATTCAACAAAATCATGGTTGATCTGACCCCTCCATTCATCTCAACCCGACATTCCTGTCTCCCTCCGACTCAGGACCCTCAGAGAAAAATACTCTCCTCATCTCTGTCTGGCCTTTATAGCGAGGGGGATAGAATATAAAAGTAGGGAGGTCTTGCTGCATCTGTACAGGGCACTGGTGAGGCCGCAACTGGGGTACCGTGTGCAGTTTTGGTCACTGCATTTGCGAAAGGATATATTGGCCTTGGAGGGAGTGCAGAGAAGGTTCACCAGACTGATACCGGAGATGAGGGGGTTGGCCTATGAAGAGAGATTGAATAGACTGGGTCTGTACTCATTGGAGTTTAGAAGGCTGAGGGGGGATCTTATAGAGACTTACAAGATAATGAAGGGGATAGATAGGGTAGAGATAGAGAAATTCTTCCCGCTCAGAAAGGATAGCAGAACTAGAGGGCACAGCCTCAAAATAAGGGGGGGGGGGGCACAGTTTAGATCGGAGTTGAGGAGGAACTTCTTCACTCAAAGAGTGGTGAATCTCTGGAATTCTCTGCCCGTTGAAGTGGTGGAGGCTACCTCGCTAAATATATTTAAGTCACGGGTAGATAGGTTTCTGATAGACAGGGGAATTAAGGGTTATGGGGAGAAAGCGGGAAAGTGGAACTGATCCACTTCAGATCAGCCATGATCTTATTGAATGGCGGGGCAGGCTCGAGGGGCTAGATGGCCTACTCCTGCTCCTATTTCTTATGTTCTTAAATGGGTGACCCCTAATTTTAAAACAGTGCCTCCTAGTTCTAGATTCTATGATAAGAGGAAACATCCTCTCCACATCTACCCCGTCAATACCCCTCAGAATCGAATCACCTCTTGCTCTTCTAAATCCTAGTGGATACAAACCTAACTGAGTGTATCCCACTATTGGCATTCTTTTTATTTAATCCATTCACTGGATGTGGGAGTCACTGACCGGACCAGCATTTATTGCCCATCCCCTAATTGCCCTCCATTTCAGAGGGCAGTTTATGGCCAACCGCATTGCTGTGGCTCTGGAGTTTTGGCCGGATTGGGTAAGGACAGCAGATATCCTTCCCTAAAGGGCATGAGTGGGTTTTTCCGACAATGGTTTCGTGGTCATCATTGGATTCTTAATTCCGGATACCTTTTATTGAATTCAAATTTCACCGTCTGCCGTGGCGGGATTCGAACCCGGCTCCCCAGAACCTGATCTGAGTTTCTGGATTAATAGTCTCGCGATAACACCATTAGGCCGTCGCCTCCTTAGCGTATTACCTATTAACTTAGCCTGGGTGGGATTGCGGTCGGTACAGACTCGATGGGCCGAATATCCTCCTGCACTGTGGGGATTCTATGATTCTTTACCCATTCCAATTGCCGTTAGAGGGCAGTCGAGAGTCAACCACATTGCTGTGGCTTCTGGGGTCATAAGTAGGCCAGACCAGGTAAGGACGGCAGATTTCCTCCCCTAAAGGACATGAGTGAAGCAGATGTGTTTTTCCTGACAATGGTTTCAGGGCCGGATTCTTAATTCCCGATTTTTTTTTTTACTGAATTCAAATTTCACCGGCTGCCGTGGCGAGATTTGAACCTGGGTCCCCAGAACATTACCCTGCGTCTACTGAATTACAGGTCTGGTGACCTGTACCACTACGCCACCGCCTCCCCCCCTCCATTTTAATTCCTGCTTTTATTGGTGGGACACAGATTTGGATTCCCCAGAGCATTGCCTCTGGTCTCTGGGGCAGCGACAATACCACTGCCCCACCCCGGTGTGGGGGCTTTCATTGCGTCGGTTCACACGCTAAGTATGGCTGCTTGGGCGGTGGGGGGCTCAGGAGCTTCTGGCGACTGCAGAACCGTCTTCAGGGATGAAACGGGGAAGAACAAATTAATTTTTTAAAAAGTTGCAAGTAAACGCAGTCGGCATTACAAGGGGCTACAAATAAGCTCGCCGCAGTGCAGAGGAGTTGGGAAGGCCCGACTAGGCCCAGTGCCAGGCGAAACATTAACCCCCCTTGCGGATTCACTCCTTCACTAACTGTGATCTCACGTAAGAGAAGCTCATCTGATCTTCGACTGAAGAAGATCCGCATTATCCTGTTCATATGTTTCTTATTTGCTGTGCGAAAGATTTACAGATCCTATGATTTTTTTTGTGCGTGGTGCTATTTTTTTTTGTACAGTTCCACGACAGGAAAGACAAGTTGAGGACGCATAACGGGAAGACATTTCTTTCCTAGGGGATTATTGACCAGACAGAATTTGTCTCAGCCTGATTCTGCCCTGGAATCTTTTATTCATTTGTGGGCCATGAGCTGGCCAATCCCTGGGGGCAGTTGAGAGTCAACCACATTGCTGTGGCTTTGGAGTCACATGAGATCAGACTGGGTAAGGACGGCAGATTCCCTTCCCTAAAGGACATTAGTGAACCAGATGGGTTTTTCCTGACAATCAACAATGGTTTCCTGGTCATCACTAGATTCTTATTTCCAGATTTTCTTCTCTAAATTGAATTCAAATTCTACCATCTGCCGTGGCGGGATTCGAACCTGGGTTCCCCAGGATATTAGTTGAGTTTTTGGATTAATAGTTTCACGCTAATACCACCAGGCCATCGCCTATTAACTACCAAGAGGGGGAAACGGGTGAAGTTTCCACCTCACCCAGCCAGACTTATAGAATCCCTACAGCACAGAAGGAGGCCATTCGGCCCATTAAGTCTGCATCGGCCACAATCCCACCCGGCCCTATCCCCATGCATTTACCCTAGTTCGTCCCCCTGAAACTCGGGGGCAATGGTCAATCCGCCTATCCCGCACATCTTTGGAGTGTGGGAGGGACCCGGAGCACTTGGAGGAAACCCACGCAGACATGGGGAGAAAGTGCAGACTCCGCACAGGCAGTGACCCGAGCCGGGGAATCGAACCCTGACGCTGTGAGGCAACAGTGCTAACCCACTGTGTCACCGTGCCCCCCTGGGAATCGAACCCGGGTCCTTGGCGCTGTGAGGCAGCAGCAGCGCTAACCCACTGTGTCACCGTGCCCCCCTGGGAATCGAACCCGGGCCCCTGACGCTGTGAGGCAGCAGCAGCGCTAACCCACTGTGTCACCGTGCCCCCCTGGGAATCGAACCCGGGTCCCTGACGCTGTGAGGCAACAGTGCTAACCCACTGTGTCACCGTGCCCCCCTGGGAATCGAACCCGGGTCCCTGACGCTGTGAGGCAGCAGCAGCGCTAACCCACTGTGTCACCGTGCCCCCCTGGGAATCGAACCCGGGTCCCTGACGCTGTGAGGCAACAGTGCTAACCCACTGTGTCACCGTGCCCCCCTGGGAATCGAACCCGGGTCCTTGGCGCTGTGAGGCAGCAGCAGTGCTAACCCACTGCGTCACCGTGCCCCCCTGGGAATCGAACCTGGGTCCTTGGCACTGTGAGGCAGCAGCGCTAACCTGCTGCGTCCCCGTGCCCCCCTGGGAATCAAACCCGGGTCCTTGGCGCTGTGAGGCAGCAGCGCTAACCCACTGTGTCACCGTGCCCCCCCGGGAATCGAACCCGGGTCCTTGGCGCTGTGAGGCAGCAGCAGCACTAACCTACTGTGTCACCGTGCCCTCTGGGAATCGAACCCGGGTCCCTGACGCTGTGAGGCAGCAGCGCTAACCCACTGTGTCACCGTGCCCCCCTGGGAATCGAACCCGGGTCCCTGACGCTGTGAGGCAGCAGCGCTAACCCACTGTGTCACCGTGCCCCCTGGGCCCCTGATGCTGTGAGGCAGCAGCGCTAACCTACTGTGTCACCGTGCCCCCCTGGGAATCGAACCCGGGTCCTTGGCGCTGTGAGGCAGCAGCAGCGCTAACCCACTGTGTCACCGTGCCCCCCCGGGAATCGAACCCGGGTCCTTGGCGCTGTGAGGCAGCAGCAGCACTAACCTACTGTGTCACCGTGCCCTCTGGGAATCGAACCCGGGTCCTTGGCGCTGTGAGGCAGCAGCAGCGCTAACCCACTGTGTCACCGTGCCCCCCCGGGAATCGAACCCGGGTCCTTGGCGCTGTGAGGCAGCAGCAGCACTAACCTACTGTGTCACCGTGCCCTCTGGGAATCGAACCCGGGTCCTTGGCGCTGTGAGGCAGCAGCAGTGCTAACCCACTGTGTCACCGTGCCCCCCTGGGAATCAAACCTGGGTCCCTGGCGCTGTGAGGCAGCAGCAGTGCTAACCAGTTAAAATCAGGACTGTGCAGAGCTTAAAGTGTTGGACTAAAACCTGCGAAGCTTCAGCGTCCTTTAAATTCAACACACAACAATTCCTGCTGAGTTCAGCCAGCCCCTTCAGGCATCCTACTTTCTGCCACAAATCCATCTGAAGAGCTTCCAAGTTCCCAAGGACAATTAATTTTCTTTCAAAGTAACCGCAAAGACTCTTTCCTTTTTAACCTTTGCACATGAATCCTGACCAGCCACGCAGCCAACAAAAAAATGCACAAACTGTTTTACAGTCCAATAAAAGAAAATCTGAAATAGCAGATTAAAAGTCAGAGCAGAGGAGACAAAAAAGCCATTTTATCCGACCAGCTGAGGATTTCAAACTAATGCATTGAGAGTCATAATAGCCTGCACTGTATAAAGGTAATGCCGAACGTGATCAAACAGAGTGAGGGAGGCTGTGGCCTGGTGGTATTATCACTAGGTTTTTTTTCAATCCACAAAGCTCATCTGGGGACCTGGGTTCAAATCCCACCACGGCAGATGGTGGAATGTTTTTTTATTATTCATTCACGGGACGTGGGCATCACTGGCTGGCCAGCATTTATTGGAGAGGCCGGTGTTGGACTGGCGTAAACACACTAAGAAATCTCACAACACCAGGTTAAAGTCCAACAGGTTTATTTGGTAGCAAAAGCCACTAGCTTTCGGAGCGCTTGCTGCCGCTTCGTCAGGTTTATTCATTGCTTGTCCCTAGTTGACCCTTGAGAAGGTGGTGGTGAGCTGCCTTCTTGAATCGCTGCAGCCCACGTGCTGTGGGTTGACCCATAATGCCGTTAGGGAGGGAATTCCAGGATTTTGACCCAGTGACTGTGAGGGAACGGCGATATATTTCCAATTCAGGATGGTGAGTGGCTTAGAGGGGAACCTGTAGATGGTGGGGGTGTTCCCATGTATCTGCTGCCCTTGTCCTTCTAGATGGAAGTGGTCATGGGTTTGGAAGGTGCTGTCTAAGGATCTTTGGTGAATTGCTGCAGTGCATCTTGTAGATAGTACACACTGCTGCCACTGAGCGTAGGTGGTGGAGGGACTGAATGTTTGTGGATGTGGTGCCAATCAAGTGGGCTGCTTTATCCTGGATGGTGTCAAACTTCTTGTGTGTTGTTGAACGCCATCTATCCAGGCAAGAGGACATTATTCCATCACACTCCTGACTCCTTGAATTCAATAAAAAGAATCTGGAATTAAGAATCTACCGATGCCCAGGAAACTATTGTCAGGAAAAATCCCAGGAAACTGAAGAGGGACATAATTGAGATGTGTAAAATTATAAGAGGCACAGAGTAGACAAGAAGAAACCTTTTCCCCCCGGTGGAGTGATCAATGACCACGGGGCATAGATTTAAAGTAAGGGGCGTGAGGTGTAGAAGTGGAAGCGATGGCCCGGTGATATTATTGCTAGTCGATTACTCCAGAAACCCGGCTAATATTTTGGGGACCCGGGTTCGAGTCCCGCCACGGCAGATGGTGGAATTTGAATTCGATAAAAAGTATCTAGAATTTGGTTTCATGGTCATCAGATTCCTTTGTCAATTGTTGGAAAAACCCATCTGGTTCACTAACGTCCTTTGGGGAGGGAAACCTGTTGCCCTTACCTGGTCTGGGTAGGGTGTGTCGTTCAGCTTTGACCAGGTTGACCCGGCCTACACTAACCTCTGCTTCTGTTATTGGGTGAGATGTGGCAGGGGATCTGCTCCTGAGGATCGTGGCCATCAGTCCGACCACCATCCGGGTGACGTGGAATCTCCAACTGGATGCCAGCAGCTACAGGATAGAGTGGAGAAAAGCCACAGGTAAAGAAAAAACCCCCTGGTACTAACAGAGGGTGTGGGGGGGGTGGTGGGGAAAGGTTAGGAGGGTAGATGGGAGACTTACTGACCACAAAACCCAGAGCTACGGCACCTGGAAGCCCATATTTGAAGGTGGGAGCTGATTCTTTCTTTAGTTCTCCGGCAGTAGCTGGCCAGGTTGACAGGTTGGTGGATCAGCCAGCGGTAACAGTAATCTGGGGGTGGGGGGGGTGGGGTCGGGTGTGTGTATTTATGGGCGGAGGCCAAGCAGATTGGACGGAGAGATTTACAGAGGTAGCTTGCTCACCTGGTCTGGGGCGGGGCGACATTTTGGGGCAACGCTTCAGAATGGGGTGCAGTGGCAAGCTGGTTACTGCCCCACAGCGCCAGGGACCATCTTGAGATTACTACCTTTTGAGGTGCTACTTTTAAGTTGAACTCCTAAGTCCCTAAATTCAGCTTGTAGAACTTAAGAACATAAGAAATAGGAGCAGGAGTCGGCCATCTAGCCCTTCGAGCCTGCCCCGCCATTCAATAAGATCGTGGCTGATCTGAAGTGGATCAGTTCCACTTTCCCGCTTTCTCCCCGTAACCCTTAATTCCCCTGTCTGTCAGAAATCTATCTACCCGTGACTTAAATATATTTAGCGAGGCAGCCTCCACCACTTCAATGGGCAGAGAATTCCAGAGATTCACCACCCTCTGAGAGAAGTTCCTCCTCAACTCCATTCTAAACCGCCCCCCCCCTCTTATTTTGAGGCTGTGCCCTCTAGTTCTGGTTTCCTTTCTAAGCGGGAAGAATCTCTCTACCTCTACCCTATCCCTCCCCTTCATTATCTTATACGTCTCTATAAGATCCCCCCTCAGCCTTCTAAACTCCAACGAGTACTGACCCAATCTACCCAATCTCCCCTCATAAGCTAACCCCCTCATCTCCAGTATCAGTCTGGTGAACCTCCTCTGCACTCCCTCCAAGGCCAATATATCCTTTCGCAAATAAGGGGACCAAAACTGCACACGGTACTCCAGTTGCGGCCTCACCAGTGCCCTGTACAGTTGCAGCAAGACCTCCCTGCTTTTATATTCTATCCCCTTCATGATAAAGGCCAACTGTCCCCTTCGCGATAAAGGCCAATAAACTTCACCCCATTTTTTATCGGGAAGGTTTCGGGAATTATCGTTGGTGCATTCCGACTGTTCACCCTCCCACTCCAGAATGCCCTGTAGCCACTCTGAGATTTCTTGGACCCTTGCACCAGGGAGGCAACATACCAACCTGGAGTGTTGTTCGCATCCACAGAAATGCCCGCCTATTGCCCGTCCAATTGAACCCCCTATCACTACAGCTCTGCCACTCTTTTTCCTGCCCCTTCTCCACAGCAAAGCCAGCTTTGTACCTGGCTGCTGCTACCTTTCCCTGGTGAGCTATCTCCCCCAACGATATCCAAAATGGTTACACTGCTTTGGAGGGAGTTGACTACAGGGGACCCCTGCTCTGCCTTCCTACTCTTCCTCTGTCTGGTGGTCACCATTCCCAGTAATCTTTATCTGTGGTGTGACCAACTCACTGGATGTGCTATCCACGACTTCCTCAGCGTCGTGGATGCTCCAAAGTGAATCCATCCGCAGCTCTGGAGCCGTCAGGCCGACTAAAGGGGCTGGACACACTTCTTGCATGTGAAGGGGCCAGGGACAGCGGAAGATTTCCTGAATTCCCACATCGCACAGGAGGAGCATGATGTGGGTCTGGGATCTCCTTCCATGACTTAACCTTCAACTTAATTTAAAACGACAACTACAGTGCCACGAGAGAAAAAGGGAAAAAAAAGGAAGGAAAAGCTACTTAACAGGTCACTAGTCAATCACTTACCTGCTACCTGCTCGCAAAAACCCAGTCTGCAGGTGCAGCAGGCGATCAAGAAGGCGAATGGGATGCTGGCCTTTATAGCGAGGGGGATAGAATATAAAAGTAGGGAGGTCTTGCTGCAACTGTACAGGGCACTGGTGAGGCCGCAGCTGGAGTGCTGTGTGCAGTTTTGGTCGCTGCACATACGGGAGGATATATTGGCCTTGGAGGGAGTGCAGAGGAGGTTCACTAGGCTGACACCGGAGATGAGGGGATTGGACTATGAGGAGAGATTGAATAGACTGGGTCTGTACTCGTTGGAGTTTAGAAGGATGAGGGGGGATCTTATAGAGACGTATAAGATAATGAAGGGGATGGATAGGGTAGAGGTAGAGAGATTCTTCCCGCTTAGAAAGGACAGCAGGACTAGAGGGCACAGCCTCAAGATAAGGGGGGGGGGGCAGTTTAGAACGGAGTTGAGGAGGAACTTCTTCACTCAAAGGGTGGTGAATCTCTGGAATTCTCTGCCCGTTGAAGTGGTGGAGGCTACCTCGCTAAATATTTTTAAGTCACGGGTAGATAGGTTTCTGATAGACAGGGGAATTAAGGGTTGTGGGGAGAAAGCGGGAAAGTGGAACTGATCCACTTCAGATCAGCCATGATCTTATTGAATGGCGGGGCAGGCTCGAGGGGCTAGATGGCCTACTCCTGCTCCTATTTCTTATGTTCTTATGTGATGTCACGGTTCGATTCCCTTCTACCTCTTCCTTGCCCTCGAGTCTCCCTCACAGATCTGCCTCTCCGCTCCCCCTGAACATAAGCACCTCTCTCCCCTCAGGGCCGAATTTGCACTCAGCTCCAGGCTCTCGATACCCTCACTCTGGCTGAATCTCACCCCAGCTGCGGTCTCTCTCCCACTGGCGTGCACAGGCTCACTGGTCGCACGCTTACTAAAACCACTGCCTTGTATACAGCTGGGGTGACCCACACACCAGTCTAAAGTTCCTCAGTGTTCACACCTATTGGGGCCCGAATCAGGCTTTGGTTGATTGACAGATAACTGCCACTTAGCTAACTGGGTCAGCTGCTTATTCACCTTCAAACTAGACTCCTGAATTCAAAAAAAAGGAGGAAGAGAAACATTTTACCAACACTTAGCAATAGTTACTCACTCAGCTCCAGATTCCCGATACCCTCACTCTGACTAAGTCTCAGTCTGTAGTCTCTCTCCCATTGGCTTGTGCAAGTTCTCTGGTCGCACGCTTGCTAAAACCACAGGATCCCGGATCCTTTTATGATTCCACACCTGATCAGTTCAAAGCTCCCCGAGAAACGATGGTGGGGATGTGTGAGTTTAGGATCTGATGGTGTTAGTTTGTAACTTCCTTTCCGAATCAGTGACTTGAAAATCGAGATCTTCCTTTTTTTGGCTTTTCCCAGCGGAATCGGCGCAGTCGCAGAAGGCCGTGGTCTCCGCCACCACCAACAGCTACGACATCGTCAACCTCTCGCCCGGCACCGAGTACGCCATTACGCTCTACACTCTGTACAACGGCAGGGAGGTGGCGACCCCAGCCACCATGCTAAAGACAGGTACGTCCGGACAGGTAGGCTTTGAAACGTGGGCAGGACGGGCAGCCTTTGGAGCCCCGATGGGTCAACTGGTGGGGTCCCCCCTTCACTGGAGTCGTGGAGCTTTACAGCTCAGCAAGAGGCTCTTTGGCCCATCACGTCTGTGCCAGCCATCAAGCTCCTATCCGTCCTAATGCTATTTTCCACTATGTGGTCCTTGGCCTCGCACACCCTAACATTTCAGGTGCTCATCTAAAATGTTGCGAATTTTCCTTTCAGGCAGCCCTATTCCTTCATTAGTTGAGTCACTCACCTGATGAAGGAACATAACACCAATAGGAGCAGGAGTAGGCCATTCGGCCCCTCGAGACTGCTCCGCCATTCAATAAGATCGTGGCTGATCTTTTCGTAGACTCAGCTCCACTTACCCGCCCGCTCACCATAACCCTTAATTCCTTTACTGTTCAAAAATCTATCTATCCTTGCCTTAAAAACATTCAATGAGGTGGCCACAACTGCAGGGAATTCCACAAGGAGTAGCGCTCCGAAAGCTCGTGATTCCAAATAAACCTGTTGGACTTTAACCTGGTCATTTTGAGACTTCTTAAAGTCAAGCCTGATATGTAAGTTGACCTGTTGTTGGGGAGGAGGAGGGAAGAATGGTCACTTCTCCTCATTTTGTCATCACTCTCCTATTCTGTAATTCAGTGGAAAAGGAAAACTTGCTGGGCACCGTTGCGAATCTGAGAGCGGTGGAGGCCACAGGCGGCCGCATCCGGATCAGTTGGACTGGGGTGGCTGGAGCAACAGCTTATAAAGTTACGTGGCAAGATCAAACAGGTACGTCTCAGAAGCTGCGGCAGGAAAAATATTCTGCTGGGTTCACAACTTCGCGTGATCTCATTGAATGGCGGAGGAGACTCGATGGGCCGGATGGTCTACTTCTGCTCCTGTGTTTTATCCTTTGTTATGAGCTAACACTGGGAGGTGAGCTGGTAGCACAGTGGGTAAATAACACAGGTGGAACAATGATACTGTTCGAGCAGATAAAATAGCGCTGGTGGTGCAGACACAATTGGTAAAGCAGACCTGATGATATCGGTAGACAGACAGAATCGTGTGATGAATCCAGTCATATTGATGTCCACTGTGTTACCAACACTGGGGCCGTGCGTGCTATGAAAGTTCTACTTCTGACATCTTCATATCTGAGTGGCTGCCAGATTATTCTCTCATTGTCTGTGTTTTAAGTGCAGAAGGAGGCCATTTGGTCCACCAAACCTATGCCAGCTCTCTGTAGAGCAGATATAGAATCCCTACAGTGCAGAAGGAGGCCATTTGGCCCATCAAGTCCGCACCGACAGCAATCCCCCCAGGCCCTATCCCTGTAACTCCATGTATATACCCTGTTAATCCCCCAGCCACTAAGGGGCAATTTACCAAGGCCAATCCACCTAATCTGCACATCTTTTCATAAGAACATAAGAAATAGGAGCAGGAGTAGGCCATCTAGCCCTTCGAGCCTGCCCCGCCATTCAATAAGATCATGGCTGATCTGAAGTGGATCAGTTCCACTTTCCCGCTTTCTCCCCTTAATTCCCTTGTCTATCAGAAACCTATCTACCCGTGACTTAAAAATATTTAGCGAGGCAGCCTCCACCACTTCAACGGGCAGAGAATTCCAGAGATTCACCACCCTTTGAGTGAAGAAGTTCCTCCTCAACTCCGTTCTAAACCGCCCCCCCTTTATCTTGAGGCTGTGCCCCCTAGTCCTACTGTCCTTTCTGAGTGGACTGTGGGAGGAAACCAGAGCACCCGGAGGAAACCCACGCAGACACGGGGAGAATGTGCAAACTCCACACAGCACCAATGCCGGAATTGAACCCAGATCCTTAGCGCTGTGAGGCAGCAGTGCTCACCACCATGCCAGTCCGGTCAATCCCATTCCCTCCCCACAGGCCTGCAAGTTTTATTTCCACATGTCTATCCGATTTCTCTTTCCATGTGGAGTCAGTCAATGATTTTAAAATTCAGATGTACTGGAGGTTAGTTGATGCGGGATTTCTATGCTCCCTATAGTGGGGAAGGAGGCCACTCGGCACATCAAATCTATACTGATAACAATCCCACCCAGGCCCTATCCCCATAACCCCACATATTTACCCCGCTGATCCCTCTAACCTACGCATCTCAGGACACTAAGGGGCAATTTAGCACGGCCAATGCACCTCACCTGCATACCTTTGGACTGTGGGAGGAAACTGGAGCACCCAGAAGAAACCCAGGCAGACACGGGGAGAATGTGTAAACTCCGCACAGACAGTGACCCAAGCCAGGAATCGAACCCGAGTCCCTGGGACCCTGGTCCCATGTCAACTTGTCGCATTCAAAGTTAAAAGATATCGAGGGACACTGCATATGGAATGAGACTCTGAATGGTTACAACAGAGAAGACCATTCAGCCTGCAGTGTCTGTACTAGCTCTCCACAGGAGAGTTGTACTCCCCCACCTTCCCTCTGGTAGGGTAAAGTCCTCCCTTCAGGCAATGATCCAATTCTCATTTGGAAGCCACCATTGAATCTGTCTCCACCACAATGTGAATTCTTAATCCCAACAAGTCACTGTGTTTAAAAAAAAAATTCCCTGATGTTGGTCTTGATTCTTTTGCCCATCATCTCAAACTGGTATCCTCTGGCTCTGCAGCCTTTGCCAACGTTTCTCCCTAGCTACGCTCTCCAGAGCTCCCATGATACTTCTATCCAAACCCTTTTCTCCTCTTCTCCATAACCAACCGTCTCAGCCCCTCCAACCTGCCCTCGTGACTGAGGTCCCTCATCACTGTGTTATAAAGCGGAGGTGGATCCCCCTCTGAGAACTAACACCAAAACACCCAAGGAGGAATACCTCATCCTATAATCTGTAAAAAGCGTGTGTGAAGTGGTGTGATCTGCTCTTCAGCAACCTCTAGTGGTTAAATACAAAATAACTCCCGACACTCTCTAAAATCAACACATAACAGTTTATTTATCTATTTGACAGTGAGAAAATGGACTAAACTATTAACAAACTGAATAAACCCCTTCTAACTATTAACTATTCCCCAATGAAACAAGATTCTAATGGGATGCTGTTCCAATAAATACAAGTCCCATTCATTAACAAAATAGAATTTAGTCACTCTCGAAATTCCAACCAGGTTTTGTGTCTTCTGAAATATTCTGGAGTTTCTCTACTGATTCTTCTGTCTGGAACTTCTTCCTACTTTGATACCTTTGCTGTTCAGATGATGCTTCCTGTAAGACATAGATGAAGCTATGAGAGCCAGTCATTCTCTCTCTCTCTCTCTAAGAGCTGTGAGTTGTTATATTTGGCAGGTGGAGGTCGCTCTTTCTTTTTGTCCCACTTCCCCCTTCTTTTATACCTGTGATGACATATCAATATTTCACACAATAGGATTAGTTCTAGGTTGTCAACACCAGCAGATTTAAATTTAATAGGTTTTTGGTATTTAAGTGCCTGATTCAAATTAATTGGCTAAATTCAAAAGCTAGTTGTCTTGGTAATTTGCTTGGCCTTTTGTTACTAATGTTTCAGTTTGTGCACTCTGTGTACTTTTTAAGAGCAGAAAAAGCATCAGTTTTTAAAGGCATCATGCAATGCTTCCTTCCCATGCATTTTACAATTTTACCATTCTTACAAACACCAAATTCTAACTCCTTACCTCTCAATCTAACCACCTTCACAGTGACTGGAACCATTCTCCAATGTCTCCATGTTCTTTTGAATGTCCAGTACCCAGAACTGGATACAAGTCCAGTTGAGGCAAAGCCAGCATCTTATAACAAATTTAACATAACATTGTACTCTGTGCTATTATTGAGAAAGCCCAGACTGCTGTGTGCTTTATTAACCACTGTGTCAACCTGCCTTACTGTCTTTGTGTACATTTACCCCCAGATCCCTCAGTGTCCGCGCCCCCTTTGGAGTCGTACCTTTTATTTTATCTCGCCTGTCCTCTAAAAATGAACAATGTCACTCTTCTCTGCCACTTGTCCACCCATTCCACCGGCCTGTCTATGCCCACTTAAACTTTAATCCGATCCTCCTCACAGTTCGCAATGCTTCCAAGTTTTGTGTAACGTACAAATGTAAAAAATTAGGAGAAGGAATAGTCCATTTGCCCCCTCGGGCCTGCTCCGCCGTTTGTTAAGGTCGTGGTTGTCCTGATTGCCTACTTAGGGGAGGAAGTGATGGAGTGTTGCTGGACTAGGAACCTAGAGACCCAGGGCTTTGCTCCGAGACCCGGGTTTGAATCCCCTCTCAGTAAATGGTGAAATTTGAATTCAATAAACATCTGGAATCAAAAGTCTAATAATAGAAGCAGGAGGAGGCTATTTGGCCCTTCAAGGCTGCTCTGTCATTCATCTTGGTTATGGCTAATTGTTGAATTCAATATCCTGATCCCCTCCTTCCTCATATATTCCTTTAGCCCCAAGAGTTATATCTAATTTCTTGAAATCAGTCAACGTTCTGGCCTCAACTACTTTCTGTGGGAGTGAATTCCACACATTCACCGCCCTCTGGGTGAAGAAATTTCTCCCCACCCCTGTCCTAAAAGGGTTACCCCTTATCCTCAAACTATGAGTCCTAGTTCTGGATTCCCTCACCACTGAGAAGATAATGACCATGAAACCATTGTCAATTATCGTAGGAACCCATCGAGTTCACTATTGTCCTTTAGGGATGGCAGACTTCCTTCCCTACCCGGTCTGGCCTACATGTGACTCCAGAGCCACTGCAATGTGGTTGACTCTCAACTACCCTCAGGGATGGGTAATAAATGCTGGCCAGCCCACATCCCATTAACAAATATAAAAGACTTTCCTGCCAACCTGCTCCGATTCCCTTGTGAATTAAGAATTGGCCTAAGTTCGCCGAAGACACATTTGTGCTATCTGGAAATTTTGGCATTGTTCCCGGGCTAAGTTGTGGTGTAACGTGTAACCTATCCCTTTCCCATGCAGGTTATGAGATCACGAGAGTCGTGTCACATGACGTAACCTCATTTGACATCGACCGTGTCCAACAAGGAGGAACGTATTTCATCAAAGTATCTCCGCTTTCCGGAAGCAGGGAAGGGAATGCCGCTAGCATCATGGTCCGAGCCGGTAAGAGATGACACTAGCAGTGTGTTAGAACATAGAACACTACAGCACAAACAGGCCCTTCGGCCCACAAGTTGCGCCGATCACATCCATACCTACCAGGCCATAGAACTATCTGTAACTCCCAATCCCATTAGATCCCATGTACTCATCCAGAAGTCTTTTAAAAGACCCCAGCGAGTTCGCCTCCACCACCACCGAAGGCAGCCGATTCCACTCACTCACCACCCTCTGAGTGAAAAACTTACCCCTGACATCTCCTCTGTACCTGCTCCCCAGCACCTTAAGCCTGTGTCCTCTCGTAGCGACCATTTCAGCCCTGGGAAATAGCCTCCGAGAATCCACCCTATCTATTCCTCTCAACATCTTATAAACCTCTATCAGGTCGCCTCTCAACCTTCGTCTCTCCAGGGAGAAGAGACCCAGCTCCCTCAACCTATCCTCATACGGCATGCCTCCCAATCCAGGCAACATCCTTGTAAATCTCCTCTGCACCCTCTCAATAGCCTCCACATCCTTCTTGTAGTGAGGCGACCAGAACTGCGTACAGTACTCCAAGTGGGGTCCGACAAGGGTCTTGTAATGTTGCAGCATTACCTCCCGACTCCTAAACTCAATCCCTCGATTATCCCTCGGGTTGTCGCTGGACTGGCCTTCGTGAGCAGCCTGTGTATGAGGGAGGCCTCAGCCTCATGATGGACTAGCCCCACGGTACGCGTCCAAGTCAGGGTGGTGTGTGACTTTGGGAGTGGTTCCTATGCTCTAGATGCTGGATATTGTGGACTTGAAGGGCAAGTAAGCGTGTTCCCTCCTGTTGATGGTTGGCACCGTAGCAACAGTGCCAATGTTGGAGGGAGTTGATGCTTAAACCTCTGCAAGGGGGTGCCATCCAGGCTGGAATGGTTTGTTCCGAATGGTGTTAACTCAAAGAGCAAATTCACTGGCCCTGCTGGAAGGGGTCAAATTTCCTGATGTAACTATTGCTCATCATGGTGAGGGTACTGATAGGCTTTCCATTTGGAACGAGGTTGCTCAGTTTGTTCGGATAAAGGAGCAGGAGAGCTTGGCTTGGATACCTGGCACCGTGCCCTCAGCGACAGCTGTTAATAAAATGACGGATGTGTCTGGTGGATGTGGGTAGTAAACAGGAAGTGGTAGGAACACGCAGTGTTTGCTAACTCTGTTTGAAGTTCCTTTCTCATGTCTCACGATAAAACCCAAGTCATCTTTCCTCGGACAGGACTGTCCATGGTTCTCCCAGGCTGGCAGAGTGATGGTCTGTCGCCATCTGATGCGTGTGTTACACTGATTGGGTGGCACGGTGGTTAGCATGACTGCCTCTCCGCGCCAGGGGCCTGGGTTCAAATCCTGCCTCGGGCCACTGCTTGTGTGGAGTTTGCACATTCTCCCCGTGTCTGTGTGGGTTTCCTCCGGGTGCTCCGGTTTCCTCCCACAGTCTGAAAGACGTGCTGGTTAGATGCACTGGCCAAATGAGGCTAAATTCTCCCTCAGTGTACCCGAACAGGCACCAGAGTGTGGCGACTAGGGGATTTTCACAGTAACTTTATTGCAGTGTTAATGTGATGGGGTGGGACAGTGCTTAGCACTGCTGCCTCACAACTCCAGGGAGCAGAGTTCGATTCCTGGCTTGGGTCACTGTCCGTGTGGAGTCTGCACATTCTCCCCATGTCTGCGTGGGTTTCCTCTGGGTGCTCCTCCCAGAGTCTGAAAGACCTGCTGGTTAGGTGCATTGGCCATGTTAAATTCACCCTCGGTGTACCCAGACAGACGTGTGGTGAGTAGGGGTAACTTCATTGCAGTGTTAATGTCAACCTACTTGTGACACCAATAAATAAACTTAAATTTTATGTGTAAGACATTTTTGTCCCTGCCTCCTGGCAAGACCTTCCTGTCTCACTGATGGTGACTCTCCCCCTGCCAGTTTTCCGATAGTGGGGGAGAGTCCACTGTCATGCCACAGACGTGGGTAAGGTCCAGAAGCTCAAATATCCTGGGAGAAGCGAGAGAGACAGGGAGAGGTTAGAAACAAAATTCCCAGTAAGTGAAGAAGACACAGGAAATAGTTGTGCCTCAGAGATTTTTTGATGGTTTATAGGTTGCAGTGACAGGTAAAAAGTCAGGAACCACTGATTGTATTGTGTACTATCAGATGGCACCAATCCTGTTACAATAACACTGATGTACCACCAGAGGCCCCCACTGAGCTAGTTCCCTGACGGCAGGCACGAATGTTGTGGAGATGCCGGCGTTGGACTGGGGTAAACACAGTAAGAAATCTCACAACACCAGGTTAAAGTCCAACGGGTTTATTTGGTAGAAGAAGCCACTAGCTTTTGCCCCTTTGTCAAGTATGTGGCAGACACTAATGCAGTTTGTCTAAAATGTCCCGCTGTAATTCCTGACTTAAATCTGCTGACGGAGCAACATTTGATCCCACATCAGATCCATTCCCTCTGCTTTTCCCAGGGTGTTATGGCCAAGATATGGGAAGCACAGTGGCACAGCGGTTAGCACTGCTGCCTCAGGGACCTGGGTTCAATTCCCACATCAGATCACTGTCTGTGCAGAGCCTGCACATTCTCCCCATGTCTGCATGGGTTTCCGCCGGGTGCTCCGGTTTCCTCCCACTGTTCGAAAGACATGCTGGCTAGGGTGCATTGGCCATGTTAAATTCTCCCTCACTGTACCCGAACAGGCGCTGGAGTGTGGCGACTAGGGGATTTTCACTCTAACTTCATTGCAGTGTTAATGTAAGCCTAATTGTGACTAATAAATAAACTTTAACTTTTTAGCAACTGTTGCTGGAGAACACATCTTTTCCTGAAATATCCCCTTATTTATTTTAAATCTGTGCCCTCCTGTTACTGACCAACCCCCCCCCAGTGGAAGCAATATCCCCTTCTTTACTCTGTTAAAATCCTTTATTATTTGAAACGCTTCTCTGAAATCGCTTATTATCTTTCTCTGCCCAAGGAGGGCATCACCAACATCTCTAACCTCGCCGTGTAACTGCGACGACTCCTCGCAGGAACGGTCCTAGTAAATCTCTGCTGAACTCTCCACAAAACCTTCATCTTCTTTCTAAAGTGTGGTGTCCAGAATTCCACTCAACACTTGGGCCGGGCCAGACGAGTTGTTCCTTTGCAGAGGGTTGGCACAACCCTCTGGCATTTGCACCCCATGTCTCCATTCTCTTATACTGCAGGAGGAGAAGGCACCGATTGTTTTTACAAATTGACTCTGATTTGCTGGGGATTTGTCGCTGAGAAAGGAACTGTGGGTTCCCCAAGTTCCTGAATAATTAAAAAAAAAATACAAAGCTTGAACATATAGAATCACAGAATCCTGACAGTGCAGAACGAGGCCATTCAGCCCATTGAGAGTGCACCAACTCACTGGCTAAATTGACCCTTTAGTATCAGGGGGACTAGCTAGGGTAAATGCATGGTGTTATGGGGATAGGACCTGGGTGGGATTGTGGTTGGTGCAGACTCAATGGGCTGAATGGCCTCATTCTGCACTGTTATGACTCTTCCCCAGATCCTATCCCTATATTTTATTCCACTAATCCCCCTAACCTATAGATATATCTTGGGAGAAGGGGCAATTTAGCATGGCCAATCCACCTAACCTGCTGCGCACCTTTGGAGTGTGGGAGGAAACCGGAGCACCCGGAGGAAACCCACGCAGACACGGGGAGAACATGCAAATTCCACGCCGACAGTCACCCAAACCAGGACTCGAACCCGTGTCCCTGGCGTTGTGAGGTTGCAGCTCTAACCACTGTGCCACCTGCTTCTGAAAAGGAAATATTCCTTTTGTTTGCAGAATATATCTTGTTTGCACAGAGGAGACGTCAGGGGTAAGTTTTTCACTCAGAGGGTGGTGAGTGAGTGGAATCGGCTGCCGTCGGTGGTGGTAGAGGTGAACTCGCTGGGGTCTTTAAGAGACTTCTGGATGAGTACATGGGATTTAATGGGATTGAGGGTTACAGATAGGCCTGGTAGCTAGGGATATGATTGGTGCAACATGTGGGTCGAAGGGCCTGTTTGTGCTGTAGCGTTCTATGTTCTAGTAAGAGTAAATGAGATACATTATGAGCTACGTTGATTAAATTGGCTGTTAGTGTAGTTTGAGGCACACTCAGGATTATTCAGCCAGTGCTGTACAATATCAGAATCACATCTAACAGCAGATGTTGCTTTCCCTCTCATGGCAATGTCTCCCCCAGAGTTGACCCGCCAACCAACCAGCATCCTTTATTCCTATAGCATCAATTGTTTTGACCATTTGAGATTCTTGTGTTTGTCCAGAATTGTGCAGAATAAAACGTTTTGACAATAAGTCTCTCTTTACAGTGCTGCTCAGGGGAAGCGATGACCCAGTGGTATTATCACTAGACTATTAGTCCAGTTTTGGGGACCCAGGTTCGAATCCCACCACGGCAGATGGTGGAATTTGAATTCAGTAAAAAAAAAATCAGGAATTAAGAATCTACTGATGACCGTGAAACCATTGTCGATTGTCGGAAAAACTCATCTGGTTCACTAATGTCCTTCAGGGAGGGAAATCTGCCATCCTTACCCGGTCTGGCTTACACGTGACCCCAGAGCCACAGCAATGTGGTTGACTCTCAACTGCCCCCGGGCAACAAGGAATGGCAATAAATGCTGGCCAGCCAGCGATGCCCGTGCCCCAAAAATGAATAAAAAGGTGTTGTTACCACCAACTGACTGATTTGGAAAGTCCAGGATCCAGTATGTTTATTATAGTGAAGTTGGGTAGAGTAGATTGGGAGATAGGCAGTTAGAATTTGGTGTTTGCAAAACTGTAGAGTGCAAGTACACAGAGACCCCAAACTGAAACATTACTATCGAAAGGCCAAGCAGCAGTTTTTACCAAGACATCAGGCTTTTGAATTTAGCCAATCAATTTGTATCAGGCACTTAGATACCAAAAGCCTAT
Organism: Carcharhinus amblyrhynchos; assembly: GCF_965287045.1. Taxonomy (NCBI): domain Eukaryota; kingdom Metazoa; phylum Chordata; class Chondrichthyes; order Carcharhiniformes; family Carcharhinidae; genus Carcharhinus; species Carcharhinus amblyrhynchos. Next base: position 7,087,799 of record NC_137326.1, on the reverse strand, counting down.
TAAATTTAAATCTGATGGTTTTGACAACCTAGAACCAATCCTATTGCGGGAAATATTGATATGTCATCACGGATATAAAAGAAGGAAGATAACAGCTCTCAGCTCTCTCTCTCTCTCTCTCTCGAGAAAGAGTTGGCTCTCATAGCTTCATCTATATCTTAGAGAAAGCACCATCTAGATAGCGAAGGTGTCAAAGATGAAAGAAGTTCCAGACAAAAGAATCAACAGAGATAGCCCAGAATATTTCGGAAGACGCAAAACCTGGTTGCAGTTTAGAGATTGACTAAATTCTATTTTGTTAATGAGTGGGACTTGTATTTATTTGAACAGCATACCATTAGAACCCAGTTTTATTCAGGGAATAATTAATAGAAGGGATTTATTTGGTTTGTCAATAGTTTAGTTAATTTGTTCACTGATAGATAAATAAACTGTGTTGATTTTAGAGTGTGTCAGGGAGTTATTTTGTATTTAACCACTAGAGGTTGCTGAAGAGCAGGTCACACCACCTCACACACACTTCTTACAGATTATAGGGTGAAGTATTCCTCGGGTGTTTCGATGTTAGTTCGCAGAGGGGGAGCGGACTCCACCTCTGCTTTATAACAATATCAACTGCTTTGTTAGCCTCTCCTGCTGATTTCAAAGATTTCTGCAAATTAGAACTTAGAAACCCTACAGTGCAGAAAGAGGCCATTTGGCCCATCGAGTCTGCACCGACCACAACCCCACCCAGGCCCTACCCCCATATCCCTACATATTATACCCACTAATCCCTCTAACATACGCATCTCAGGACACTAAGGGCAATTTTAGCATGGCCAATCAACCGAACCCGCACATCTTTGGACTGTGGGAGGAAACCGGGGAACCCAGAGAAAACCCACGCAGACACAAGGAGAATGTGCAAACTCCACACAGACAGTGACCCGAGCCAGGAATCGAACCCAGGACCCTGGAGCTGTGAAGCAGCAGTGCTAACCACTGTGCTACCGTGCCAACCGGTGATGGAAGCTGAAACAAAAACAGAAAATTCTGGAAAATGTCAGCGGGTCTGACAGCACCTGAGGAGAGAAAACAGAGCTAACGTTTCAAGTCAGGATGATCCTTTGTCGGAGGAGATTGGAAACATTGGCTCCATTCTTTCTCCTCTCAGATGCTGTCAGACCTGCTGAGATTTTCCAGCATTATCTGTTTTTGTTTTGAAGGTTTCTGCACCGTAATCTTTGGGTCCCTCGGTTTTTGAAATTGTACCATTTCTTTCTTCACTTTTCCCACCTGAGCTCTGGTGGTGCTATCCTGGTTAACAATCACACCTCCCACCAAATCAATATTTCAAATATCTTTCCTTCTCTCTCCAATTGGTCTGACCTAGATGCAGTTATTGAACGTGTGTCAGAACTCCGTACCCTAGAGACACGGAGCAACCTGATTCGGATAACGTGGAGAAGAGTGCCCCAGGCTACAGCGTACAAGGTCACGTGGAAGCGTGCAGACGGTAGGTCTCCAGTACTTTCAAGTGTTTAAGGGTAGCGTTCCCAGCCTTGGCGACGGGGCCCCCGGACTGCGTTGAAAGGCCCCCATGCCAACGATTAGGGTACCATCACCTTCCAAATTTCACTTGCCGTCTGTGGCTCAGTTGGTGATGCTCCCAAGTGCCGGTGGTGAGGGAGTGCTGCACTGCCAGAGGTGCCGACGTTCAGCCGAAGTGATTTCTGAGGCCCTGCCCACCCTCTTGGGCTCTCCTACATTGAAGAGGAACAGGGGAGGAGGTGGGGGGGGGGGTGGGGTTACTCTGGGGAGGAGGTGTACCTTGGTTCCTTGACTAATATTTACTGTTCAACCAACACCAAATAAACAGGTAATCTGTTTGTTTTCTCATTGTGGGATCTTGCTGTGCGCACGTTGGCTGCTTCAGCTTCCGCGTACCAAGAGTGACCACACTCCATGAAGCAGGTCATTGGTTGGAATGAGTTTGGGTGTCCTGGGGTCATCAAAGCACTCTGTAAACGGGGAGAAGAGCGGCCTATGGTCATCTGGGACCGTGGCAACTTAATCTTACCTTATCTACCTGCGAATCATTCTTTCAGATTGGAAGGTAGTTTGCTTGGGTGAATTTTATCTTTGCTAATAACTGTTTACAACTGCTCCAACGTTCTCTAAGATCATGGTTCATCTTTAACACCAATTTCTTGGTGACATGGGGCGGAGGAGTCGATGGGAAATCCCATTGGCAGTGGTGGGACAGGAAGACCACGTCTTTGGCCAATGGCGAGCGAGCTCCCGTTGCCGGGGTGGCCAGAGACTCCGCCCAAGATTCAGCATCCTCTGAGTGAAGAGGTTCCTCCTCATCTCAGTCCAAAATGGCCGACCCGTTATACTGAGACCATTCGGAATACTTCAGGGGAGGTTTACTGGGCTAATTCCAGGAATGAGCGGGCTGCCTTCTGAGGAAAGGTCGGAGAGGTTAGGGTTGTATCCAATAGAGTTCAAGGACTAAGAGACAACTTCATCGAAACCTTTAGGCTCCTGAGGGATGTTGACAGGGTGGATGTGGAGAGGACGTTTCCTCTTGTTGGAGAGTCTAGAATTAGGGGGTCACTATTTAAAAATAAGGGACCCCTCATTTAAGACGGAAATGAAGAGAATTCTTTCTCTTTCTGCAGAGTTGTGAGTCTCTGCAACTCAAAAGATGGAGGGAGCAGAATCTGCTAGGTGTAGATAGATCTCTAATTTAAAAACGGTCAGAGGGCTATGGGGATCAGGTGGAGAGGTGGGTTTGAGATCAGGGAGAGATCAGCCATGATCTTATTGACTATTTGTCCTTTTAAAGACTTGATTACCTGTAAAGACTCGCATTCCAACCATTCTTCACATCCAACCTTGCAGTTGTGTCTGTGTCTATATATGCCAAGTTTCCACTCACCTAATGAAGGAGCAGTGCTCCTAAAGCTCGTGATTCCAGATAAATTTGTTGGATTTTAACCTGGTGATGTGAGACTTCCTGCTGTGCCCACCCCTGCAGGGGTGGGCACAGCAGGAAGTCTCACATCGCCAGCAGTTGGCATCACTGCATTATTGAATGGCGGAGCAAGCTTGAGGGGCGGGTGGCGCTCTCCTACACCTGATTCAGATATTCACACAGGTGGCACAGCGATTGGCACTGCTGCCTCACAGCGCCAGGGGCTCGGGTTCAATTCCTGGGTCACTGCCTGTGTGGAGTTTGCACGTTCTCCCCGTGTCTGCATGGGTTTTGTCCGGGTGCTCCGGTTTCCTCCCACAGTCCAAAGACATGCTGGTTAGACGGATTGGCAAATGGTAAATGGGCCATGGGGATAGGGTGGAGGAAAAGCTCCTGGATAAGATGCTCTGTCAGAGAGTTGGTGCAAGTGTGATGGGCTGAATGGCCTCCTCCTTCACTGCAGGGATTCTGAGACAATGATATGTAGCATACTATTGGCTGCAAGGCATCCCGAGATTGCTTTTATGAATGCAAATCTTTCTTTGCCGTTGACACATCACTTAATACCGCTTTGTTTGAACTAGGAGCGGAGTCGAGTAGAGTGTTGAGTAGTTCCGTCAACACGTTCGATGTGGAAGGATTGCAGCCAAATACGATGTACGCCATTGGAGTTTCGGCAATGGTAGGAAACAGACAGGGAACCCCCACTACCGTCACAGCGAGAACACGTAAGTGTCTAATTATCTGGGCCTTGGTCTGTGGGGCAAGGTTCCCAGAGTGAATGAGTTCCTTCCGGGAGAAATCAGTCCAGTTTTTCACCATTGTAGAAATTCGAGATGCTTGCAAAACAGCAAGAGGCCATTTGGCCCGTCTTTCCTAGTCTGGCTCTTCAAAGAGCGCTAGTTCCACACCCTCGCTTTTAGGCCCTGAGCACCTCTCCATTTCCCTTCTGAGACCATTGACGGAATGAGCTTCCAACACCTTTTCAGGTGGAACGTTCCGGATTACAACAGCTCTCTGTTCCGAGTGATTCATATTTTTGCACGAAAACTGAGCGGGCGTTGGGCCTGAGGCTCTGACTCGAAAAGGCCTCTCCCGGATCCCAGACCAACCAATCCCCTCCTCCCCACCTCGCTGGTAACCATGCAAACCACCGCCCCCCCCCCCCCCCCACCCCAAAAAGCCCTCCCAACACCCCGCCACCTTCCTTGCCTTAGGCTAAGTGAGGGTAACAGGAGCAGGAATAGGCCACACCGTTCTCCCAGCCTGCTGACCTGGTCTTGACCTCATCTCCATTTCCCTGCTTGACTCCTCTCTAAGTCATGAAAGAATTTACGTCAGCCCAGGCTCTCCCTGGTAGAATAATTCCAAAGATTAACAACTCGGAGAAAAAATTCTCCTCCTTCCCTTAACTGGGAGACGCCTTATTCTGAAACTCTGACCCCGAGCTTGAGATCCCTCCCTCCCCACCCACCCAAAAGGGGGGAAGCGTAGGGTGGGATTCTCCGGCCGTTTGTGCTGGTGGGATTCTCTGATCCTGATGCAGTGACCGGAGATTTGGCTGAGCACTCCACAGATATGCGGGTTAGGTTGGTTGGCCACGCTAAGTTGCCCCTTAGTGTCAGAAGGATGAATATATGGGGTTACGGAGATGGGGCCTGGGTGGGATTGTTGTCAGTGCAGAGTCGATGGGCTGAATGGCCTCCTCCTGTCCTGTAGGGATTCTATGATTCTATTCCGTGGGTTCGATCTTTCGAACAGAAAAGGTCCGATCAACAGAACGATCTCTCTCTTACTAAACGTCGTTTGTCTCTCTGTCTTAAACAATATATCGCCTTTCTCTTTGTTAGAATCTGTGGTGGGGGGTGTGACCAACCTCCAAGTGGTTGAAACCCAAAGCTCTCGGATTCGTATCAGCTGGACTGGGTTTGCCAGGGCCACAGCGTACAGGGTCACGTGGAGACGGGCTGATGGTAGGTGTCCTGCCCTGCTAAAGGTGATTACAACATTTAAAAGCCATTCGGACAGGTACATGGGATTTGGGCCCAGTGCTGGCAAATGGGACTAGTTCAGTTTATAAAACCTGGTCGGCATGGACAAGTTGGGCCGAAGGGCCTGTTTCCATGCTGTATATCTCTATGACTCTATAACTATGAGGTTCCAGTTTTGACCAAATGAGGATTGAAGAGATTGTTTCTTATTCTTGTTCTGTTCAGACCTACATTGAGTTATATCAAATTTACAGCATAGCATGTTCATGCTGCACAAATGCCAGGCAGTGACCATCTCCAGCCAGAGAGAATCTGTCCATTCAATGGCATTTCTATCTCTGAATCCCCCACTATCAACATCTTGAAAATTACCATTGACCAGAAACTGAACTGGACTGGTCATATAAATACTGTGGCTACAACAGCAGGTCAGAGGCTGTGAATCCTGTAATGATTAATATATAATAACAAAAAGAATGAGCACGACTTTTACCAATTAAAATACTTAACCATGACAAAGTACAATTCTTAACTGCTAGCTATCTCTGTTGTTCCAATTTAAAGCAATATCCTCATAGACATGCATCCTTCTTCAGAATTAGTTAGCACAAAATATGCTCACACGATGCTTTTTAACACTTCTGGATAGAGATCAAGACAGCAGTTTCCAGAGAAGGATAAATCCTGAAAACATCAGAATTTCAGAGAAGTAAATCTTGTCTCTGGTAGCTCCCAGTCTCCTAACTTTGGAGAAGGGAAAAGAGAGGCCCTGCTCTCAACTCAAAAGCAGCATCTAAACAGTACTAAGCCTGAATTCTTTGTGTAAGCCTAACTCCACCCAGTCATATGCTGTTACCTGGTAATCATTGGAATCAAGCCCTACTCTGCAAAACCCCAGGGGACCACCAAGAACAGTAGAACAGCATACATTCTGATTAAAAACAAACATTCTCGCATTTAGAAGCAATAATGTTGCTGCTGTAACAATGCCGGCCTGCTGGATAAAGACAGAATGGCTCCGAGTGCATAGGACTGCTGGAACAGATCCTGCACAGGAAACGTGACACAAATAGGTTTCTTAAAGGCACAGTATTGTCACACCGCCTGCTGCACCTGCATACCTACATTCATATAAATGCAGATATAAATGCAAATTGTTTTTGCTGCATTCTTACTTTGTGTCCCTCAGGCGTTAAGGACAGCAGAATTCTGAGCCGAGACACCACCTCGTTCACTGTTGAAGGCCTGCAGCCTGACACTGCTTACGCCATTGAGGTATCGGGGCTGGTTGGATCCAGAGAGGGAAATGTCGTCACGGTGACTACGAAAACCAGTAAGTTCCACCGATAGTAACATCACCATTCGGATTCGGCTAGCTGGTGACTTTGGTGCTCTTTGGGTTGGAAGGGTTGTTTATGTTGGGGAATGGAACACTCTTCATTGTGAGCACCGAGTACAGACAGTCTAGGGGGAGTACGAGGCCTGGATGGCTGTGCCTGAGAGCCATAGAAACAGGCGTTGTAGAAATCTCCAGATGGGAATTTGGTAAGTACAATAAAAGGGAAAAAATAACTGGATCAACTGGGTAGCTCTTTCAAAGAGATGCGATAGGCTGAATGGTCTCCTTCTGTATTATCTGATAGAGGTACCTCTGTTTTGTTTCTATATAGTCCATAGTTTTGGTCTCCTCAGGTGTGTAAGTACATTGGATGTGGTTGTGAGGAGGTTTAGTGATTGGTACTGGAGTGAATGAGTTGTCTTATGAGGAGTGGTTGGGCAGACCAGGCTGGTTTCCACTGGGGTTCAGAAGAGTGATGGGCGACTTGATCGAACCGTGTAAGATCCTGAACAGCATTGACAAGGTGAAGGTGGAAAGGATGTTTCCTCTTGTGGGTGAGGCCAGAACTAGGGGGCGCTGTTTTAAAATTAGGGGGTCACCCTTGGAGGACAGAGACGAGGAGAATATTTTTCTCTGTGAGGGTCGTGGGGCTTTGGAACTCTCTATCTCCAGAAGGCGGTGAAGGTGGAGTCACTGAATATTCATAAGGTTCTTGTTAGGCAAGGGGGAGCAAGCATTATTGGGGATAGTTGGGATTCAGAGCAGTTATGATCTTGATGAGGACGTGGGATTTAATGGGACTGAGGGTTATAGATGGGCCTAGTAGGTAGGGATAAGATCAGTGCAACTTGTGGGCCGAAGGGCCTGTTTGTGCTGTAGTTTTCCATGTTCTATGTTCTAACTGAACGGCGGAGATGACTTGAGGGACCGAATGGCCTACTTCTGCTCCTATTCCATTTATTCATACAATAGGATTCCTACAGTGTAGAAAGAGGCCGTTTGGCCCATCAAATTTGTGCCAACTCTCTGAAAGAGCGTCCCACCCAAGCGCTCCCCTCCACCCTATCCCTTTAACACCTTATATTTTAAAAATTTTTATTCATTCATGGGACTTGGGCGTCACTGGTTGGGCCAGCATTTATTGCCCATCCCTAGTTGCCTGAGGGCAGTTGAGAGTCAACCACATTGCTGTGGCTCTGGAATCACATGTAGGCCAGACCGGGTAAGGATGGCAGATTTCCTTCCCTAAAGGACATTAGTGAACCAGATGGGTTTTTCCAACAATCGGCAATGGTTTCATGGTCATCAGTAGATTCTTAATTCCAGATATATTTTATTGAATTCAAAATCCGCCATCTGCCGTGGTGGGATTTGAACCTGGGTCCCCCAGAACATTAGCTGAGTCTCTGGATTAATAGTCTAGTGATAATACCACAAGGCCATTGCCTCCCCTTCCACTTATCTATACTAACCTATATGTATGCTCCAGCAATATACAGCTAGCCCCAAGCCCAGAAGAACCTCCTGCAGTGGCAAAGATATATTACTGTCCTGCCTGCCATGGGACCTGGGGCGGGATTTTCTGGCTTTGGGGTGAGCGAGGCCATAAAATCCTGCCCTTGGTGTCTCAGGGTGAGATTGTCAAGGGTAATTAGGGATGGGCATTAACTGTTGCGTTGCAACAATGGAGAGAAAAACCTGTCACCATTGGCCATTGCTAGTTGCTGGAGGCTTCTTGGGCTAGAGGTGGTTGCCAGCTCTGCCAGGGGTGGGCCAGGTCTATATGGGTCTAAGGTGATGACCCGAACCCACAGATATAGGGGAGGCGATGGCCTAGTGGTATTATCAGTAGACTATTAATCCAGAAACTCAGTTAATGATATAGGGACCTGGGTTCGAATCCAGCCACAGCAAGTGGTGGAATTTGAATTCAATAAAAAAAATCTGGAATTAAGAATCTACTGATGACCATGAAACCATTGTTGGAAAAAACACGTCTGGTTCGCGAGTGTCCTTTAGGGAAGGAAATCTGCCGTCCTTACCCGGTCTGGCCTACATCTGACTCCAGAGCCACAGCAATGTGGTTACTCTCAACTGCCCTCAGGCAACTAAGGAGGGGCAAAAGTTCTGGCCAGCCAGTGACGTCCATGTCCCATGAACGAATAAAAAAAATATAGATTGGCTGAGTGGAGGAAAAAGGGAAATTGGCCATATTTCTGCTTCCGAATCCTGTTACATACAACTGATATATTCCTGCATTCTTCTATTGAACAGGCCCCATTGTAGGAGACGTCACCAATGTTCGAGTGACTGAGGCTCGACGGAACTTACTCCGGATCGCGTGGACTGGAGTGGGCAGGGCTTCCGCGTATAAAATCACCTGGAAGAGCGCTGATGGTGAGTTCATTGGGTTTGGTGACGTTATGAGAGGTGCAGCGGATGGTCACTTTCACTGCTGCAACAGTGCCATAGCTTTAAAGGTTTATTCCGTCATGGGATGTGGGAGTCACTGACAAGGCCGTTACCCATCCCTCTCTGAGTGTCTCACTCGGTTGTTTCCAAGGGCAGTTAAGTGCGGTGGCTCTGGAGTCACGTGTAGGCCAGACCGAGTAAGGATGGCAGATTTCCTTTCCTAAAGGACATTAGTGGACCAGATGGATATTTTACTCAACTATTGGGTGGCACAGTGGTCAGCACTGCTGCCTCACAGCACCAGGGACCCGGGTTCGATTCCGGCCTCGGGTCACTGTCTGTGTGGAGTTTGCACGTTCTCCCCATGTCTGCGTGGGTTTCCTCCGGGTGCTCCGGTTTCCTCCCACGGGGTAGGTGGATGCTAAATTGGTCCTTCGTTTAGTGGGATTAGCAGGGAAAATAGATGGGGTAATGGGGGTAGGATCTGGGTGGGATTGTCGGTGTAGATTCAATGGGCTGAATGGCTTCCTGCTGCACTATAGGGATTCCGTGTAATTAATTTAAACACCTCCCAAGCATTCCAGGTTAGTGAGGCAAACAAGAACGAGAGGCGATTCTTTAACTGATTCAACACCCTCCCTTTATTCAACACTGTGGGTACCAACTCAAACTTAAACAGTTACAACTCTTTTAACGAACTTTAACTCTTAACTGAACATTACCTTTAACTATTTAACCAAAAATAAACTCTACCAGGTTTAGGGAAACTGGCCAAGTTCTTTCCAACTTACAGAGTTGAGGAGGAACCTCTTCTCTCAGAGGGTGGTGAATCTCTGGAATTCTCTGCCCATTGAAGTGGTGGAGGCTACCTCGTTGAATGTGTTTAAGTCACGGGTAGATAGATTTCTGATCGATAAGGGAATTAAGGGTTATGGGGAGCAGGCGGGTAAGTGGAACTGATCCACTCCAACAAAGAACAACACTGCACAGGAAACAGGCCCTTTGGCCCTACAAGCCCGCACCGCCCATTTTAACACTCAGTGAGCGCCTCACTCCAATCCTCCTTCTACCTACGACCTTTGTCTACCTCTTGGACTCCATAATAAAGGGGTGCAAATTTAGAGAATTATATGTGCGCCAGATTGAGGGAGGTCTAATTTAGGGACAATTTGTTAACACCTATCAGCTTAAAAGCACGTTTTTGGGGTGTGGGAGGAAACCGGAGCACCCGGAGAAAACCCACGCAAGCACGGGGAGAATGTGCAAACTCCCACAGACACCGACCCAAGCCGGAGATCCGACCCAGATCCATATATCTGCACAGTAAACAGTGATAGTCACTGAGCTGTCGTGTTGCCCGTCAGTTGGTCTAGTTTAAGCGTACACTAACGACGTGAAGCACTGGGCAACTCTTGAAGTAACATCCAATGGCAGCCCTCGCATGACCCACCGCGTGTGTGCCCCTTGTTGGACAACAAGGCAGGCCCAATCGCCTGCGGATGTAAAAAAAAAATCAATAAACATACACAGCTTATTCAGATCAGCCATGATCTTATTGAATGGCGGGGCAGGCTCGAGGGGCTAGATGGCCTACTCCTGCTCCTATTTCTTAGGTTCCATGTTGAACATAAGAACGTATCTTCGTAGTTGTCTGAGAAATTCCTTCAGGGCGTGCTTCATACAATGGTACGTTTCTGTAGTGTTATCGCTGGCAAGCGAAGCACTGCACATGTCTTTTATCTACCGATTGCTTCACAAGCTTCCAGAAGGTTCTGTGTCATCCAGCTAATTGTGTAACTGGAAACTGAAAATTGGCTCCAACAGCCAATAAAATCACTCGTAAACAATGCCATTACGTTTAGTTTAAATGGCATGTCCCTCACATGAAGAAAATAAAATTGTGTCCACTCGAAAGTAAACAATTTCCCATGTTTGGTCAACACAGGAAGCTTCAGAGTTCCCAGACCAGAGACAATTCCCTGACTCACAGTTACTTCATGACCTGCATCCGGTTTTAATTATAAGTTGACCAAAAATCCCATCATGCTTTACCCTCAGCCCAGGATAGCCATTTTGAAGCCACTATTGTAATTAGCGTTGTTGAAATCATTGTCGTCTCAGAATCCCTACAGAGCAGAAGGAGGCCATTCAGCCCATCCAGTCTGCACTGTCAACAATCCCACCCAAGCCCCATCCCCGTAACCCCACATGTTTACCCCGCTAATCCTTCACAGGTAAGGTTTACATTAACGCTGCAATGAAGTTACTGTGAAATCCCCCCTAGTCGCCACACTCCGGTGCCTGTTCAGGTCAATGCATCTAACCAGCACGTCTCCAAGCAGGTATTCATCGCGACTCCACCATCAGAATGTTGTGTTTAACCTTCAGTTAAAGGGGACAGTTTAAAACATAATCATCTTGTAAAACTTAGGCAGAATTTTCCTGTCCCGCCTGCCACGGGGATCGTAGTGGGCGGAGGGAGGGACTGGGGGGAATGAACCATGCAAAGGCCCATTGACCTCGGGAGGGATTTTCCAGTCTGGGGTGAGCACGGCTGGAAAGTCCCACCCAATGTTTTACTTGGTTAAGTGTGCAGTAATAAATACCGTTGATTGTTGGCTTTACAGTAGAAATGTCCTTTGTTAATTCAGGAGTGGAGGAGAGCAGTATGGTGAATGGAGATGTCAAATCGTTTACCATCCAGAAGTTAAAACCCAACACGGCTTATGCTGTTAGAGTCACTCCTGTGATGGGAAATAGAGAAGGGGTTCCTGCTACCATCATGACAAAAACCGGTGAGTATGTGATGCTTGTAAAGAACAAAGAAAATTACAGCACAGGAACAGGCCCTTCGGCCCTCCAAGCCTGCACCATGCTACCCTCTACACTTACGGGGACCATATCCCTCTATTCCCATCCTATTCAAGTACGTGTCAAGATGTCCCTTAAAAGTCACTACCGGATCTGCCTCCACTGCCTCCCCCGGCAGCGAGTTCCAAGGACCCACTACTCTCTGTGTAAAATATCTGCCTCGTACGTCTCCTTTAAACCTTGTCCCTCGCACCTTAACCCTGTGTCCCCTAGTGATTCACCCTGGGGAAAAAGCTCCTGCCCGTCCTCTCTGTCCATGCCTCTCATAATCTTGTAGACTTCTATCAGGCTGCTCCTCAACTTTCGTCACTCCAGTAAAACTGTGAAAGGGAGCAGAGATGAGGCAAAGATTCTACGTTGGACAAGATCCGTTGCAGGGCGGATCCAGTTTGGGAGACCCACAGATAATCGATGCAGGACGTTCTAATGAAGAGAATGTGTTTCTTAAAAATAAGTACATTGAACGGTGTACAAGGGGGAAATGGGATGTTAGCTGTTGTACTGTCTTAGGAAGGATCATAGAATCCTACAGTGCAGAAAGAAGCCATTTGGCCCATTGAGTCGGCATCGAACAAAATCCCACCCAGACTCCATTCCCATAACCCCACGCATTTACCCGAGCTAATCCCCCCCCTATTGTTACAAAGTAATTAGAGTGTAAGAATAAAGAGATCTTACTGTAATGATATTGGTATATTATGAAGCCAGACTAGTCCCCAACAATTTTTCTACAGTGTGAAGAAACGACACTTCACTCTTGGAGTAATTCCATGGACAAATTAGGGATCTTTTATCCAAATGAGCTTTATTCATAACACAGTTTAAATATAACATTACAAAGGAAATGGGTGGCACAGTGGTTAGCATTAATGCCTCACAGTGCCACAGGCTCAGGGTTCAATTCCCAGCTCGGGTCACTGTCTGTGCAGAGCCTGCACATTCTCCCCGTGTCTGTATGGGTTTCTTCTGGGTGCTCCGGTTTCGCCCCACAGTCCAAAAATACACAGGTTAGGGGGATTGGCCATGCTAAATTGCCCCTAACTATCAGGGGGACTAGCTAAGGTAAATGTATGCGGATAGGGCCAGGGTGGGATTGTGCAGACCTGATGGGCCGAATGGCCTCCTGCACTGTAGGGTTCTCTGATTCTATGAAATTGTTTAACTTTTAACAGTTGAACGACATAGTTAAAAATTGGAAGGAAACAACTTCAATTTCTAACATCACTATTTCAGTTCCAGATAAGCAATGTTCCTCTTACAGACTCAAATGCCACTTTAAATACAGTTAGCATACCCAGGCATAATTGGGTTAATAACCTTTAAGTTTTCAGAGAGGTTTTGATTTTTAGCGCAGCATGCAGACTTCTGCCTTTAACAACCCCAGCTGGAAACTGAACAAAAAGCTGTTTTTCTCTCTGCTACATACCGAGCACCTCCCATTAACCCCATTCTCACTGGCCTGGTATACCTAAATTAACCTTCCATTTCTTTAATCAAAAAACCTCAGGGTTACTTTTTATTGTGTAAGTAAGAGTCCATTGGCTGTCTCCTAAGTAAACACTACAGGACTAAAATGAGTAATTATCCTGCTTCCCCAGCATCCATGCTGCATTCCTACCAGACATACTGGCTGTCTGTAGAATAAAACTGAACTTTAAAACAGTCCCCTTAAACATAAAATATATCAGTGAGATCACAGTTGAAGTAGTGCGCTCAGATTTGGTCTTCTTACCTGAGGAAGAATTAGAAGGAGTGTAAGAAAATTTAACTGGACTGATTGCTGGCTGAAATGGTTTGCTCCATGGGGAGAGAATGAGCAGACCAGTGGAGGGATTTTCCAGCTGCGCTTGCCCCAAGATGGGAAAATCTCTCCGGAGGTTAACAGACTTTTCCACAGTACTGCCCCCCGCCTGCTACAATACCCATGGCAGGCAGGAATGGAAAATCCTGCCTCATGTCTATTTACATTCTCTGTAATTTAGAGGAATGAGAGACGATCAAACTGAAATCATAAAACCATAAGACGGAGGAGCAGAATTAGGCCACTCGGCCCATCGAGTCTGCTCCACCATTTAATCATGGCTGATTTTATTTCTTATCCCCATTCTCCTGCCTTTTCCCCATAACTACTGATCCCCTTATTAATCAAGAACCTATCTATCTCTGTCTTAAAGACACTCAATGACCCGGCCTCCACAGCCTTCTGCGGCAAAGAGTTCCACAGATTCACCACTCCCTGGCTGAAGAAATTCCTACCTGAGATATCGGCTGCCTGTAGAAACAGACAAAGCTCTTAAGGGGCTTGAGTAGATGATGAGCAAACGTTTCCCCTGGTTAGGGAGTGTAGAAGATGGGGTAACAGTCTCAGAGTATTTTCCTTTTTATATATTCATGGGACATGGGTGTCGCTGGCTGGCTGGCCCCAGTTGCCCTTGGAGGGCAGTCGAGAGCCAACCACGTTGCTGTGGCTCTGGAATCACATGTAGGCCAGACCGGGTAAGGACGGCAGATTTCCTTCCCTAAATGATATTGTGGGACAGTCCATTTAGGACTCAGATGAGGAAAAATCTCTTTGCTCAGAGAATGGTGAATCTATGGAATCTCCTACCCTGCAGAGCTGTGGAGGCTCAGTATTTGAGTGTATTCAGGAGAGATGTCAGTAATTCTTTGAGTTCGAAGGGAAGCCAGTGGGAAGGTGGAGCTGTGATAGATCAGCTATGATCTCCCAGAACGGCAGAAGATTCTCGAGGGGCCGAATGGCCCACTCAAATTCCTTTTCTTTGCCTTTTTGCGTTCAAAAGCCATGTTAAGTGTGTTGTGATTGTATGTATTAGGACATTGATTGTGCTGTCTTTGATATCAGTTTGATGTGAATGCTTCCTGGTAACCTCTATGTTGTCACTACAGTGGCCAAAGAGGGTCAGGTGGCTGGCGTCAGCGATGTCCGAGTGCTCGAAGCCCGCAGCGATGTCCTCCGAGTCTCGTGGGTTGGTGTCCACGGAGCCACATCTTATCGAATCAGTTGGAAACGCAGCGATGGTAGGTAACTTGTGTTAAAATAAGGAAGAACTTTATATCAGTGAGGGTGGAACGGCAGCATGTCTTAAAAACCCACCTGGTTCATTAACGTCTTTAAGAAAATGAAGTTTGCAGAGCTGCACGGTGGTTAGCAGTGCTGCCCTGCTGCGCCAGGGAACTGTGTTCCATTCCTGGCGTGGGCCAATGTCTTGGGTCACCATTCTGCGTGGGTTTCCTCCGGGTGCTCCGGTTTCCTCTCACACTCCAAAGGTTAGGTCAGGTGAATTGGCCATCAGAAATTTCCCCTTACTGTCCCAAGATTTGTGGATTTGATAGATTAGCCATGTCAATGTGCGGGACTATGGCGATGGGGCAGGGATTGGGGCCTGGGTAACATACTCTGTCAAAGAGTCGGGTGCAGACTCAATGGGCCGAATGGCCTCTTCTGCACCGTGGGGATTCTATGATTCTAACCCTACCCAGTCTGTGACTCCAGATCCACAGCATTGTGGGTTGACACTTAACCACCCTCTGAAGTGGCCTAGCAAGCCATTCAGTTATCATAGAACCCTACAGTGCAGAAAGAGGCCCTTCGGCCCATCGAGTCTGCACCGAACACAATCCCACCCAGGCCCTACCCCCATATCCCTCCATATTATACCCACTAATCCCTCAAACCTACGCGTTCCTGGACACTAAGGGGCAATTTCTTAGCATGGCCAATCAACCTAACCCGCACATCTTTGGACTGTGGGAGGAAACCGGAGCAAACCCACGCAGACACGGGGAGAATGTGCAAACTCCACACAGACAGTGACCTGAGCCGGGAATCGAACCCAGGACCCTGGAGCTGTGAAGCAGCAGTGCTAACCCACTGTGCCACCCGTGCCATGTATTCAATCAGATGGTTCACCACCACTTTCTCAAGGGCAACTAGGGATGGGCAATAAATGCTGGTCTACCTAACACCACACAACCTGAATGAATAATAAAATAATTGTTTTTATTTGATTTAACTTTTTATTATCACATGTATTAACATACAGTGAAAAGTATTGTTTCTTGCATGCTGTACAGACAAAGCATACTGTTCATAAAGAAGAAAAGGAGAAAGTGCAGAATGTACTGTTACAGTCATAGCTAGGGTGTAGAGAAAGATCAAATTAAAAGGAGATATTTCCATTCAAAAGCCTGATGGCAGAATAGTGCATTGTTAGAGAAGATAGACTTTTAGGACCATCGAACGAGAGTAAAAGAGAGTTAGAGGATATGCTGGGGACAGATTGCAAGAAGTCGCCACACTCTGGCGCCAACTTGAACCAGATGTCACGTAAATATCGTTTGGAAAATAACCTGACTCCACCCAATGTTTCCTCTCTACCTTCAGGGGGACCTGAGGTGAGCCGGGTCGTACCTGGAGATGTAACAACCTTTGACATCGTGGACCTGCAAGGTGGGGTTAATTACCTCGTCAAAGTGGTTGCCTTGATCAAGAATCGCGAGGGACAGCCCGTCACCATCACTGCGACCACTCGTAAGTCACTCACAATTCTACTCCACAGCCTGGTTATTCTCTGATTGGTTTTGTGAGAGTCTAATTCAGCCTATCCCTCTCTCCCTCCCTCCCTCCAGTTTACCCTCTGATTCCAGTTTCTCTGCTGTTTGGCCATTCACACCCTCTACTCTCTCTATGGGCTGCCATTAGCAGCCTTTCCCCTGGTTTCTGTGGCTATGACTCATCTTTCATTCCCTGCCCCGCAGCACAAATATCTCTCACCTTCTATCATCGGGACTCGAAACCTCAGCTCTTTTCTCTCCTAACAGATGCTGCCAGACCTGCCGAGATTTTCCAGCGTTTTCTCTTTTGGTTTCAGATTCCAGCATCCGCAGGAATTTGCTTTTGCCTATTGACGTGTCAGGTTTAAATCGTTATAATCTCTCAGGACTTGCGTCAACCTCTTTCTCTGACAAAGTTGCGCACTGCAACTACTCAGCTGTCTGAGTTTGCAGTGAAAGTATTGAAAAGGGGGCAGAGAATGCTTTCGGCATTGTAGAGGATGCAGAGGAGTGTGGAAACACTGGGAGGCTGCGCTCTGGGCTATTCTGTGTCAGCGGGAAACACCCTAGAGAGAACCCTTAGATAAAGGGTCAGCTACGAGGGGACATAGATTCAAGGTGAGGAACAGGAGGCTTGTGGGGGGGGAGGTGAGGGAAATCTTTTTTAACCAGAGGGTGGTGACGGTCTAGAATATGCTGCCTGGGAGGGTGGTAGAGGGAGGATGCCCCACATCCTTTAAAAAGTACCTGAATGAGCACTTGGCACGTCAGAACATTCAGGGCTACGGGCCAAGTGCTGGCAGATGGGATTAGGTGGGAGTTCGGGTTTTTCTAACGTGTCAGTCCAGACTGGATGGGCCGAATGGCTTTTCTGCACTGTGTGATTCTATGATCTTTGAGGTAATAAGGAAATGGGATTGTGAGTTTAAGAAGTAGAACATAGAAGAACTACAGCACAAACAGGCCCTTCGGCCCACAAGTTGCGCTGATCGTACCCCTACCTACTAGCCTATCCATAACCCGCAATCCCATTAAATCCCATGTACAAACTTACCAATCCATCCCTCCACTTCCCCATCCAGGTCAGGAAGACAAATTTGGAATTGATATCTCAAAATAGTGCTTTAAACGGAGAGGGATGGATTTTCCCATTCCGCCCGCCACGGGAATCAGAGTGGGTGAAGGATGGACCACAGAAAGGTCCGTTGACCTCGGGTGGGATTTTCCAGTTCCGGGGTGAACGTGGCCAAAAAATCCCACCCAATGAATGAGACATAGATGGAAGAAGTGGGGCCAAATCCCGGGAATCTTCAGAAACCACTAAAGTGCTGAACTAAAAGATTGCAGAACTTCTTTATGTGAACGAATGAACTCAGATGGGCTGAGTGGCCCCCTCCAACCCTCTCACCTCACCCTAGGGACTTATCTCCATCTGTTCTCCACTGGGCAAAAATGGGCACCAACTAAACACTCCTTATTTCACAGTAAGTATTCTCACAACACTTTAACCTCACAAGATTAAAGTCCAACAGGTTTATTTGGTAGCATGAGCTTTCGGAGCGCTGTCCCTTCATCAGGTGAGTGTAGGATTTGGTTCACAAACAGGGTGTGTAGAGACACAAACTCAATTATAAGCTAATGGTTGGAATGTGAGTCTTAACAGGCAATCGAGTCTTTTTAGATGCAGACAATGTGAGTGGAGAGAGGGTTAAGCACAGGTTAAAGAGATGTGTGTTGTCTCCAGACAGGACAGTTAGAGATTTTGCAAGCCCAGGCAAGTCGCGGGGGTTACAGATAGTGCGACATGAACCCAAGGTCCCGGTTGAGGCCGTCCTCATGTGTACGGAACTTGGCTATCAGTTTCTGCTCAGCGATTCTGTGCTGTTATGTGTCGTGAAGGGCGCCTTGGAGAACGCTCACCTGAAGATCAGAGGCTGAATGCCTGTGACCGCTGAAGTGTTCTCCTTATTTTACATTTGAAACACCCTTTACCACCACGATGTAGATCAGCCCATCATTGAAGAATGTTAACAGCTCCTTTGTAAGCAGTCTCACAACACCTGCTTGAAGGTTTATTTGGAATCACGAGCTTTCGGAGCTCTGCTCCTTCATCAGGTAGGTGACTGGCGTTGTGAGACTTATTACCGTGACCACCCCAGTCTCACCTTGGCATCTCAGCTTCACGGTGGCAGGGCTAAAGTGTTTGGTTTTCCAAAGGGAATGATTATACCCGACCCCATTCCCATAAACCCGCCCCTCTCTCCCCGTGTGCCGGCACTAACCTGTCGGATTGTTATTTCTAATTGTCTAAACCGCAGCTGCTGTCGAACGTCCTGTGGGAACAGTTGGGAATCTCCGGATCGTCGGCGTGACGACAAAGCGGATTCAGATAGCCTGGAATGGTGTGCCGGGAAGCTCCAGATATCGGATCTACTGGAGACTGGTGGAGGGTAAACGGTTTAGTGCGTTTAATGTGTTGTGGAAAATCACGAGAGCAGCTGAGTGGGCTGACGGAACAGCCATCGTTCCCAACACGGCTGCAGCCTACCGACCGGATTCTCCGACCTCACTCACGGCCAGGATTTTCCTGTCCCGCTGCAGTGAATGGAGATTTGACTGTGCGCCAAATTCCCTATCCTCACAGGCACCAGTGGAGAATCCCAGCCTATGTGTACCCAGTCATTGTTGGCAGGGAGTTAGCCTTTTTCCCTCTATTTATTTAAGAGATATCGGCATCTCTGGCAAGGGCCAGCATTCATCACCCACCCCTAATTGCCCCTGAGGAGATGGTGGTGAGCTGCCTTCGCTGCAGTCCATGTGGTGTAGGTGCACCCACAGTGCTGTTAGTGAAGGAAATGGAAGGCATTGGTTGGTTTGATTTGTATCTGACTCCTGTTCAGGTCCTGTTGCCTCTGGGATTGACCATCCAATACCCTTCTGGCTGGCCTCCAACATCCTACCCTCTGTAAACAGGACGCCATCTGAAAGTGTTGCCCCTATCACCCTGTCCTTGCTGACCAACATTGGACTTCCAATCAAGCATTGCTTCATTTCAATACTCTCGTCCTTCATTTCCAAACCTTCCATGATCTCACTGCTCCCTGTGTCCGTAACCTTTCCCAGCCGCATAACTCTCCGACATCCCAACACTTGTCCAACTCTAGCCTCTTCAACACCATTGGTGGTCGTTTACCTGGGCCTTGCGCTCTGGAATTTGCTCTCTAAACCCCTCTACCCCTCTCTCCCCCCCCAAAACCTTTTTCTTCACCCACCCCTTTGGTCATCTGACTTAATGACTTGTAGATTAGAATCTTAGAATCATAGAACACTTACAGAGCAGAAGGCGGCCATTTGGCCCATCAGCTTCTTCCCTGCTGCTGTCAGACTTTTGAATGGACCTACCTCGCATTAAGTTGACCTTTCTCCACACCCTAGCTCTGACTGTAACACTACATTCTGCACTCTCTCCTTTCCTTCTCTATGAATGGTATGCTTTGTCTGTATAATGCACAAGAAACAATACTTTTCACTGTATGTTAATACACGTGACAATAATAAATCACATCATATCTGCACCGACTCTCTGTCAGAATATCTTATCCAGGCCTTCTCCCCCATCCCTGAACTTTTACACATTTCCCATGGATAATCCATTTAACCTACACATCTTTGGACACTATGGAGCAATGTAGCATGGCCAATCCACCTAACCTGCACATAGAATCATAGAAACCCTACAGTACAGAAAGAGGCCATTCGGCCCATCGAGTCTGCACTGACCGCAATCCCACCCAGGCCCTACTCCCCCCATCCCTACATATTTACCCACTAATCCCTCTAACCTACGCAACTCAGCGCACTAAGGGCAATTTTTAGCATGGCTAAATCAACCTAACCCCCACATCTTTTGGACTGTGGGAGGAAACCGGGACACCCGGAGGAAACCCACGCAGACACGGGGGGATCATGCAGACTCCACACAAACAGTGACCCAAGGCCGGAATTGAACCCAGGCCCCTGGCGCTGTGAGACAGCGGTGCTAACCACTGTGCCACCCTCGTGTTATATTTTGTTTTAGAACGCTCCTGTGAAGGGCCTGTGGAGGTTTTATCATGTTCAAGGCTGTATATAAAGCTAAGGTTGTGTTATTTTTCCAGCAGCTTTGGATTCCATTTTTTTCAATTTCTTCCTCCTTACCGGGTGGTATTTTTTAACCGTGGTTAGCACTCCTGCCTCGCACTTAAAACACGTGCGACTTGTATGAACTCTGCACTGGCCTGTATTCTAATCACTGTTTGACGTCCTGCTGATAGGTGGCCCAGAGAACAGTCGGACGGTGACATCAAACATCAACTCATTTGACATCCTGAATCTACAATCAGGGATGAATTACCTCATCAGGGTCACCGCGCTCTTTGGTGATCGTGAAGGAGCTCCTGTAACCATCACCGCTGCTACAGGTAAGAGTTGGTGAATTCTTTTGCCAAGGGGGTTATGTGTGTGTTTGCTTGATTACGTGCATTTACTGAAGGTATAATTTAGTCACACAATCCCTACAATGCAGAAAGAGGCCATTCGGCCCATTAAGCCTGCACTGACAACGATCCCACCCATCCCCTATCCCCGTAACTCCACACATTTACCCTGATGGTCCCCCTGACACTAAGGGGCAATGTAGCATGGCTGATCTACGTAGTCCGCACAGCGTTGGAGTGTGGGAGGAAAGCAGAGCACCTGGAGGAAAGCCCACGCAGACACAGAGAAAACTCCACACAGACAGTGACCAGAATCGAATCCGGGTCCCTGGTCCTGTGAGGCAGCAGTGCTAACCACCGTGCCACCCAACAAGTAACGCCTTTCACAGGGCACCCCAAACGCGTTAGAGACAGCAAAATACTTTTGAGTTGTAGTCGGGACTCTAACATGGGAAACATGGCAGCTATTCTGTGCACAGCACAAGAACAGTGATAAGATAATGAGATATGTTAATGGTTGGTTGAGGGTTTAATGATAACCAGGCACAGGGGGGAATCCTAATGCTTTCCTTCAAAATGTTGATCCTTTTCATCAGACCGCCAACAGTGTGGCACTCACTCTGTGCTCAAGGTTCCTGCCAATGCTTGACCTGGGACAACGAGGGAAAGTATGATAGGCATAAGGGGTTGGGTGGGGCTGGATCCAAGATTGTGCCCATTCTACACAAAGGATGTTCCTCGGTTTGGACTGAGATGATTTGGGATGTTCCAATGGATGGACGTTCATTGAACTCCCTGTGGAATGGACTGGAAATTGGCATGGAGACATTGAGATAGATGTCGGATGGGTTAGTCTGAGTCAATTGTAATCTCATAGCCATAGTTATAGCTTTTTCACGGCACAACAAGCAGGCCATTCACCCATTAAGTCTATGCTGACCCTGGTTTCTGAGAGTTCTCTGTTACTTTATTGGCAGCCCAGGCTGAGAAAGTACGGGGGTTCCGAGTGACCGATGTCGATATAGGCAAGATGACGCTGGGCTGGTATCGTGTCCCCGGAGCTACCAGCTACATCCTCTCTTGGAGACTTGCTACCGGTAAGTTCAGATATTGAAGTTCCTCAGATTCTGTTGTGTGTATCTAAACGTCCTGAATGGCCACACAATAGCAAATTGAAGAGATGATGACCTAATGGTGTTCCCACTGGACTATTAATCCAGAAACTCAGCTAAGGTGGGGGACCCGGGTTCGAATCCCGCCACGGCAGATGGTGGAATTTGAATTCAATAAAAGCAAAATCATAGAAATCCTACAGTACAGAAAGAGGCCATTCGACCCATCGAGTCTGTACCGACCACAATCCCACCCAGGCTCTACCCCCATATCCCTACACATTTATCCACTAATCCCTCTAACCTACGCATCTCAGGACACTAAGGGGCAATTTTAGCATGACCAATCAACCTAACTCGCACCTCTTTGGACTGTGGGAGGAAACTGGAGCACCCGGAGGAAACCCACGCAGACATGGGGAGAATGTGCAAACTCCACACAGACAGTGACCCGAGCCGGGAATCGAACGCAGGTCCCTGGAGCTGTGAAGCAGCAGTGCTAACCACTGTGTTACTGTGCCGCCCTTATCTGGAATTAAGAATCTACTGACGAGCATGAAACCATTGTCAATTATTGGAGAAAAAAAAAACCCATCTGGTTCACTGATGTCCTTTAGGGAAGGAAATCTGCCGTCCTTACCCGGTCTGGCCTACGTGTGATGCCAGAGCCACAGCGATGTGGTTGACTCTCAACTGTCCACCAAGGGCAACTCGGGATGGGCAATAAATACTGGTCCAGCCAGTGACATGTCCCACAAATGAATAAAAAAAAATCAGGTGGAATCTAAACAAATGTGATGTGGGGAATTTAATTTTCAGGCAGTGAGTGGTTGGGGTCTGGAAAGTGCTACTTGGAGATGTGGTGGAGGCAACTTCAATTGGGGCATTCAAGAGAGCATTAGATAATTACTTGAATGAAACCGATGTGCAGGGGGTCCAGGGAAAAGGGAGAGGAATGACACTAAGTCATGAGGCTCGTTTGTAGACCTGGTGAAGATACAATGGGCCGAATGGCCTCCTTCTGCACCGTAACAATTGTGTGATTCAGATTCATTGCCTTTCTCGTCACAAATAAGGTTTTGTGCGTAGTCTGGCCACACGAGGTTGTTTCTTTGGTGCCTTGTTCCCTAGCTATAGGTGACCCACACTGAAAGACCAAGTTAATATCGCAGATTGTCTGAGCTCCAAAGAAATGAGCTACAAACCAAGACGGCCTGATTAAACAATATCAGCTTCCAAACCCACCACAAGAGCAGTGGAGCCATGGGAACGTCACCATCTGAAATCTCCCCTCCAAGTCCCTCACCGTCCTGACGTGGAACGTCATCACCTTCCTTCATTGTCATGAGGTCAAAACCTGAGAATCCCTTCCCTAACAGCACTGTGGGTGTACCTACATCACATTGCCTGGGATGACAGGATTATCCTACAAAGAAGAGGTGTGTAAGATTATAAGGGGCATTGATGGAACGGATAGAAAGGCACCTTCTCCATTGGTGGAGAGGTCAATCGGCAGGGGGCATAGGTTCAGGGTCAGAGGTCGAAGGTTAAGAGGGGAGTTGAAGAGGAATCTTTTCACACAAAGGGTGGTGAGAGTCACTGCCCGAAAGGGTGTTGGAGGCAGAGATCTTCGTAACAGTGAAGAATCATAGGATCCCTACAGCGCAGAAGGAGGATATCTCACCCATTGAGTCTGCACTGACTCTCCAACAGAACAGGCCCACCCACCCCCCGCCCCATTCCCTTTACCCCACTAACCCCCCCCAACCTCAACATCTTTGAACACTAGGATCAATTTAGCATGACCAATCAACCTAGCTCCCACATCTTTGGAGGAAACCCACACAGACATGGGGAGAATGTGCAAACTCCACACAGTTGGTGACCCAAGCCAGGAATTGAACCCGGGTCCATGTGAGGCAGCAGCGCCACCCCAATAATTAATTAATCCTATAATATTTATATGTTTCAGTGCAAAATGAACAGCAGTCGGTCACTGTAGCAGAAACAACTGGCTCTTACCAAATCAGCAATTTGCAAATTGGTAGAGAATACATCTTCACAATCCGACCAGTGTTTGGAACAGAGTTTGGACCTGAGACCTCCATCACGGAAAAACCCGGTAAGTGCCGAGTCATAGAATGTTCCAGAGGCACAGGAACCACCGAGGCCGGGGATTCTCCGATCTCGTATGTCCCGCAACAGCTGCCGGCGAGGAAGTAGCATTTGGCGGTCGGCAAAGCCCCATTCACAGCAGCGGGACTGGAAAATCCCAGCTGCAAGGGGGAGGGCGGGGAATCCCAGCTGCGGGGCAGGGGGTGACAGGGAATCCCAGCCCTGGGGGAGGACGGGGAATCCCAGCCCAGATGTCTTCTTTTCCCACAAGAACTGTCCAGTCTAATCCTACTCCCCGCTCGCTTCCCAATTCCCATTAATGTATCCCCCTCTCAAACCGATTCCCTGTATTTTTAAGGGATTTCTGGGATGAGGCGATTGCCCTATGAGGAAAGGTTGGGCGGATTAGTCCTGTATCCATTGGAGTCTAGAAGAACGAGAGAAGGTGGTTATGAAGCATATAAGATGCTGAGGGGTCTTGACAGGGTGAATGCTGAGAGGGCGCCTTCCCTTGTGGGAGAGACTGGCTTGGTTAAAAATAAGGGCTGTCCTTTTTTAAGACAAGATGAAGAGATTTATTTTCCCTGAGGGTCCTGGGTCTGTGGAACTCTTATTCCCAGAGAACAGTGGAGGCTGGATCACTGTATATTTCTAAGGCAGAGGGAGATTCATTCTTCACCAACAAGGGAACCAAAGATCATCGGGATGAGGTGGGAAAGTGGCATTCAGGTCACATCAAAAGAGAAAACGCTGGGAAAATCTCAGCAGGTCTGGCAGCATCCGTGAGGAGAGAAAAGAGCTGACATTTCGAGTCCAGATGACCCTCTGTCAAAGCTTAAAAGTGGGAGATATTTACACTGCAGGGGGAGGGAATGAAAGATGAGTTAGAGGCACAGAAACCAGGAGAAAGGCTGCTAATGGCAGCTCGTAGAGAGAATAATGGGTGTGAACGGCCAAACGGCAGAGAAACTGGAATCAGAGGGTAAACTGTGACAGGTGGAGATGTGGGAGAAAAAGGGGATGGGTGAGAGAGGGGTAAAATTAAGAAGAAGGGGGGATAGAACGGGGGGGGGGGGGGGGAGAAAAATAAAGAAAGACGATAAAGAAATAAAAGGTAGAGAACAGTTAAAAATTAAGTAAAATTACAGATGCTGCTGAGATTTTCCAGCATTTTCTCCTTTGTTTTCAGATCCCAGCATCCGCAGTAATTTGCTCTTATTCAGGCTACATCAGATCAGCCATGATCTCATCGAATGCCAGAATAGGCTTGAGGGGCTGAATGGCCTGCTCCTATTCCAAATTTGCACCTTGGTATGATTTTATTGACTGGTGGAGCAGAATTGAGGGGCCGAATGGCCTCCTCCCACACCTTCTCATGTCCGATGAGACTGATTTGGTTTTGTGTTGCCCGCAGTGTGTAGTCGAGCCCGGGCGGACATTGTGTTCCTGGTCGACGGGTCCTGGAGCGTCGGGCAAAGTGACTTTCAGAAAGTGAAGCAGTTCCTGTACAATGTGGTCTCTCATCTACGTCGCATTGGGCCTGATGCTACTCAGGTAGGTCCGCTCTTCCCCAGTGCTCTCACTAACGCTGGGAGGATTGGCTACCACTCTGTTGTGTCCTCATGAGCATCCCGAACATCAGGAGGGATTTGGGCTGTTTGGCTCCGGAGTTTACTGCTGGCCTGGCACAGTTGGTAACTGGGGCAGAAAGCCATGGGTTGACGTTAGAAGTTAGAGAAGAGAAGGTTCCGGGGAGATGTGATAGGGGTGTTCAAAATCATGAAGTTTGATCCCATTACTAGAAGTGATAAGCAGGTGATGGGCAAATAGGATTATTGCAAATAGGATTAATCCAGAAACTCAGCTAATGTTCTGGGGACCTGGGTTCGAATCCTGCCACAGCAGATGATGGAATTTGAATTCAATAAAAAAAAATCTCGAATTAAGAGTCTACTTTTTTTTATTCATTAGTCACAAGTAACGCTTATATTAACACTGCAATGAAGTTACTGTGAAATCCCCCCAGACTGGCGCCTGTTCGTCTTTCAGAATGTGGGAGGAAACCAGAACGCCCAGAGGAAACCCACGCAGACATGGGGAGAACGTACAAACTTCACACAGACGGTGACCCAAGCCGGGATTTGAACCTGGGTCCCTGGCGCTGTGTTAACCACTCTGCTCCGTGAAACCATTGTCAATTGTCGGAAAAACCCATCTGGTTCATTAATGTCCTGTAGGGGAGGAAATCTGCCGCCCTTACCCGGTCTGGCCTACATGTGACTCCAGGGCCATGGCAATGTAGCTAACTTTCAACTGCCCTCTGAAAGGGTCTAACGAGACACTCAGTTCAAGGGCAACTAGGGATGGACAATAAATGCTGGCCAGCCAGCGATGCCCATGACCCACAAATGAATGAAACAAAATGAGAACCAGAGGACATAGGTTCAAGATGATTTGCAAAAGAAGCAAACATGACATGAGGGAAAATTATTTTACACAGGAAGTGGATAGGACCAGGAATGCCTGGGTGTGTAATGGAGGCAGACTCAGTGATGGCTTTTGAAAGGAAATTGGATCCACACCTGGAGAAAGAAAATTGCAGGGGTGGGGGCAAAAGCAGGGGGGGTGAGGCTTGTTAAGTTGCTCTCGGAGGCAGCTGGCACAGACTTGATGGGCCTGACTCCCTGATTGCTCTATTGGAGAGTCAGTGCAGACTCGATGGGCCGAATGTGGAGGCAATGGCGGTGGTATAATCGCTAGATTATTAATCTGGAAACTAAACTAATGTTCTGGGGACCCGGGTTCGAATCCTGCCATGGCAGCTGGTAGAATTTGAATTCAATAAAAAAAATCTGAAATTAAGAATCTACTGATGACGATGAAACCATTGTCGATTGTCGGAAAAACCCATCTGGTTCACTAATGTCCTTTTGTCTGTCGGGCAGCTCGGTGGCACAGTGGTTAGCCAGGGACTTGGGTTCAAGGTCACTGTCTATGTGGAGTTTGCATGTTCTCCCCATGTCTGCGTGGGTTTCCTCCGGGTGCTCTGCTTTCCTCCCACAGTCCAAAGATGTGAGGGTTAGGCTGATTGGTCATGCTAAATTGACCCTGGCGTCAGGGGATTAGCTGGGTAAATATGTAGGGTGAGAATGGGGCCTGGGTGGAACTGTGGTCGATACAGACTCGATGTCCTCCTTCTGCACTGTGGGGATTCTGTGATTCTTTACGGAAGGAACTCTGCCATCCTTATCCGGTCTGGCCTACATGTGACTCCAGAGACACAGCAATATGGCTGACCCTCAACTGCCCTCCAAGGGCAACTAGGGATGGGCAATAAATGCTGGCCAGCCACCCATGTTCCATGAAAGGATAAAGATTCTGCACTGTGGGGATTCTATGAAATGCAAGTTATCCTTAACAAGGAGTGACCCTTTAATACCATGAGTGTGAGCTACAACTAAATCTTCTCCCAGCGGTGAATAAACAAATCCCTTAGACCACTCCAAAACTTATTAAAAAGTTAAAGTGTCCCATCTGTTGCGTTGAGTAGTTTGGTTGACAGGATGGTTCCTTTATAATGTCGTTTTGCCCCTCTCTCGGTACAGGTGGCAGTGGTTCAATACAGTGATGACGCAAAGATTGACATTCCGCTTGGTAAATTTGGCACCTACCAGGAACTGCTCCAGGCCATAAGAGAACTCCCATATCAAGGTGGTGGCACTAAAACAGGTAGAGTATCAGAATGCCGCTCAACATCGAGACTGCCCTCAGAGAAAAGGGGGAAATATGATTGGGCTGTGATGCATTCTGGTCTGCGGCACTGCAGCGAGGTTTGTGGGTGTGGGGAGGGTGGGGAGCAGGATCAGGTTACTCATTCTAGGGCGGCACGGTGGCACAGTGATTAGTACTGCTCCCTCCCAGCGCTGGAGATCTGGGTTCGATTCTGGCCTTGGGTGAAGTTTGCACATTCTCCCCGTGTCTGCGTGGGTTTCCTCCAGGTGCTTGCGGTTTCCTCCCACACTCCAAAGATGTGCGGGTTAGGTGGATCGGCCATGCTAAGTTGACCCTAGTGTCAAGGGATTAGCAGGGTAAATATGTAGGGTTATGGGAATAGGGCCTGGATGGGATTATGGTCGGTGTGGACTGAGTGGCCTCCTTCTGCACTGTTGGGATTCTTTCAAACAACCCTGAGGTACAAGATAGCCTGCTTTGAAAAAGAAGCACAACCAATACTGACATGTTTTTGCCTGAATATGTTGGTGACGTGTGCATGGGTAATTAGACAGATCGTTGTCTGCAGCCTGGAAGTTGATGTATAAAAGGCACCTTGTTTGAAGAGGAGCTTTACTCAACAATTTGAAAGGACACTGGAAAAACCTGTTGTTTGCAAACCAGGGAGCTCCACTTATCCCATTGGTGGGATGCAGTCACTAAGCCTGCCCGAGTCTGCAAGGCTGATGGGAGGGTACCCATTAACCAAGGATAGGTGGACACAGACACCTCTGCCCAACTGTAAAAACCAGGACTTTTGGGGATGATGTCAGGAAGCGACACGGTGGTCATGTTTGTTTGTTAGTCACAAGTCGGCTGTGGGCAGCATGGACAAGTTGGGCCAAAGGGCCTGTTTTCATGCTGTAAACCTCTATGACTCTATGGCTTACATTCATACTGCAATGAAGTTACTGTGAAAATCCCCTAGTGCCTGTTCGGATGCACGAAGGGTGAATTTAGCATGGCCAATGCACTCTTACAGGAGTTGGGACGTCTTGTTGAAGTTGTACAAGACATTGGTAAGGCCACACTTGGCATACTGTGAGCAGTTCTGGTCACCCTATTATAGAAAGGATATTATTAAACTAGAAAGAGTGCAGAAGAGATTTACTAGGATGCTACCGGGGCTTGATGGATTGAGTTATAAGGAGAGACTGGGACTTTTTTCTTTGGAGTGTAGGAAGCTGAGACATGATCTTATAGAGGTCTATAAAATAATGAGAGGCATAGATTAGCTGGATAGCCAACATCTTTTTCCAAAGGTAGGGGAGTCTAAAACTAGGGGGCATAGGTTTAAGGTGAGAGGGGAGAGCTACAAAAGTGTCCAGAAGGGCAATTTTTTCACAGAGGGTGGTGAGTGTCTGGAACAAGTTGCCAGAGGCAGTAGTAGAGGCGGGTACAATTTTATTTTTTAAAAAGCATTTAGATAGTTACATGGGTAAGATGGGTATAGAGGGATATGGGCCAAATGCGGGCAATTGGTATTAGCTTAGGGGCTAAAAGAAAAGGACGACATGGACAAGTTGGGCCGAAGGGCCTGTTTCCATGCTGTAAACCTCTATGACTCTATGGCTTACATTAACACTGCAATGAAGTTACTATGAAAATCCCTCAGTCGCCACACTCTGGCGCCTGTTTGGGGTTTAAAATTTAGGAGGGAGGGAGAATTTCGCACGGCCAATGCACCTAACCGGCGTGTCTATCGGACTGTGGGAGGAAACCAGAGCACCCGGAGCAAACCCACGCAGACACGGGGAGAAGGTGCCAACTCCACACAGACAGTGACCCAAGCCAGTAATCCCTGGTGCTGTGAGGCAGCAGTGCTGACCACTGTGCCACCCCAAATCTTGCACAGATTGCCGTCAATGTATCAGCTGAGATGTTAAACAGATGCCCCCGAAGACGAGCAGTTGGACCGTCAAATCCCTAAAGGGCAGAATGAGGCCATTCGGCCCATCGAATCTGCACTGACTCTTTAACAGAATATTTTAGCCAGGCACTGCCCACCCCACCCCCTCCATCCCCATAACCCCAAGCATTTCCCCTGGCCGATCCACGTAACCCACACATCTTTGGAGTGTAGACATCCAGACAACTACATGAATAGGATGGGAATAGAGGGATGTTTTCCCTGGAAGGGTAGGGGGGGGTTTCAGTTCAGTCGGGGCAGCATGGTCGGTGCAGGCTTGGAGGGCCGAAGGGCCTGTTCCTGTGCTGTAATTTTCTTTGTTCTTTTGAAACTGGAGCACCCCGGAGTAAATCTATGCAGACACGGGAGAACGTGCACAACGCAGTTAGAAGGAAGCTTGGAATTCCTCCTTATTGATCCTTCAGCAGATGCCAATAAAAATCTATCAGATTGGGTGGCCATTGATTTTTTTTTTTTGGCTGCTTGTGGGATCTTGCTTTGCACAAACCGCATTCCCTGATGTTGTGGTGGGTGCCGTTGATGAACGTGAACTCCTTTCGCTTCCCTTCACCATCTCCTTTTCTGGTTCTTCCTCAGGCAAAGCGATCAGTTTTGTCTTGGATTACGTGCTCCTCGCAGCTGGGAGGCGCCCGCGGGTGCCCGCTCTGCTGGTCCTGGTGACGGACAGTCGGTCAGAAGACCCGGTGACGGAGGCCGTCGCGAGGGCAAAAGCTGCAGGTATTTTCCTCACCTCTCCCTCGCCGTGTTTCCTGAGGGAGTGGAGGGGGGGTGCGAATGTTTTACAGCACGGTGAGGGAAGGGCAGGAGGGCACACCGCACGGTGGGGGCGAAGTGGGTGTCTCTTTCAAGGGGCTAGCACAGGGAAGAAGGGCTGAATGGCTTCCTTTGGAGCGACGTGACTGCGTGATGTTTTGGCCTGGAAACCCCGGTACCTGCAGGTTTCCCTCCGTGTCTCACGCCGCGCTGGCCTGGAACTCAGTTGTTGTTCCTTCACAGGGGACAGTGGGAATATCAGGGGACCAGCAATCCAGAGGCCCAGGCTAATATTTTGGGGGCACCGGTTCAAATCCCACCACGGCAACCGGTGGAATTCAAATTATAAATCAGGAATATAATTGCAAATTAACTAACATGGTCATTAAAACCCATCTGGATCTTTTCCAGAAGGAATTCTGCTGGCCTACACGTGACTCCAGACAAACAGATAGCAAGCTACTGCGTTCAATTAGAGATGGGGCTTGCCAATGGTCACCTAGCCAATGGTGCCAGTGATGGCCTTGCCAGTGGTGGCTTGTCTGTGATGCCACTGGTGGCCTTGGCAGTGCTGTCCTAGCCAGTGGTGGTCTAGTCAGTTCTGGCTTAGCCAGTGGTGCCAGTGTTGGTCTGGCCAGTTCTGGACTAGCCAGTGGTGCCAGTGTTGGTCTCGCCAGTTCTGGCCCAGCCAGTGGTGCCAGTGTTGGTCTGGCCAGTTCTGGACCAGCCAGTGGTGCCAGTGTTGGTCTTGCCAGTTCTGGCCCAGCCAGTGGTGCCAGTGTTGGTCTGGCCAGTTCTGGCCCAGCCAGTGGTGCCAGTGTTGGTCTGGCCAGTTCTGGACCAGCCAGTGGTGCCAGTGTTGGTCTGGCCAGTTGTGGACTAGCCAGTGGTGCCAGTGTTGGTCTTGCCAGTTCTGGCCTAGCCAGTGGTGCCAGTGTTGGTCTTGCCAGTTCTGGACCAGCCAGTGGTGCCAGTGTTGGTCTGGCCAGTTCTGGCCCAGCCAGTGGTGCCAGTGTTGGTCTCGCCAGTTCTGGCCCAGCCACTGGTGCCAGTGTTGGTCTGGCCAGTTCTGGACCAGCCAGTGGTGCCAGTGTTGGTCTCGCCAGTTCTGGACCAGCCAGTGGTGCCAGTGTTGGTCTGGCCAGTTCTGGACCAGCCAGTGGTGCCAGTGTTGGTCTGGCCAGTTCTGGCCCAGCCAGTGGTGCCAGTGTTGGTCTGGCCAGTTCTGGACCAGCCACTGGTGCCAGTGTTGGTCTTGCCAGTTCTGGCCTAGCCAGTGGTGCCAGTGTTGGTCTAGCCAGTTCTGGACCAGCCATTGGTGCCAGTGTTGGCCTAGCCAGTGGTGGCCTTGCCAATGGTGTCCATATCATAAAAAAATGCCCTCCCTATCACCAGGGTGGGCACATCTGCACTTCGTATTGTGGAGCAGGTTAGGAATGAGGTTGCTTACCTTCCTGGCAATGAGGGAGTGGCAATAATTCTGCATTGCCAATAACACCACCCCCCCAAAGTAGATGCAAAAAGTGGTACTTAGAATATTAAATAGTGAGGTTAGGGGACACCTCCACTGGGACCTTGGTTCAGGACTGAATCCTGTTAGGAACAGGGGACTGTTGTTGGGAGAGTGTAACTGGTCAGTGGTGACAGCACTGTGGGTGTACCTACACCTCGGAGACTGCAACGGCGCAAGAAGGCGACCTTCTCACGGGGCAATTGGAAATGGGCAACAAAACTAAACTGCCCAAGGAACCTGACCATCCTAATGTCCTCCTTCTCAATGTTAGGTGTCCACCTGTACGCTGTGGGAGTTGGTGAAGCGGACATTAATGAATTGCAGAGTATCGTTACTGATGGAGACTTTAAGAATATCATCTACGCAGAGAACTTCGACTCACTTGCCCAGTTTGAAGGCGCCCTCGCCGATGTAATCTGTGTAGCCGCCAGCAAACCAGATGTAAGTGACAGTCTACCTCAGCGCAAATCTGACCAGCGAATGTGGCGAAGTAGTGGTGCTCCCTCAATCCCCCACTGCCTATTTTTCATCTATACCTTCTCGGAGCCTCCCCAACTTGAATTGCTTCATCAGTGGTGGCCTCGGCTGGGCCCTAAACTCTACACTTCGCCTCTAAACCTCTCAACATCTTGGCCCGACCTTAAGACGTTCCCTATAACCTATCTCCTATATGTCCCAACGTTTCCTTATGTTGCTCATGTTAAACATTTTAGAATCGGAGAATACCTAGGAGAGGTGATGGCCTCGTGGTATTATCGCTGGTATGACCATAAAACCATTGTCGATTGTCAGAAGGATCCGTCTGGTTCACTAATGTCCTTTTAGGGAAGGAAATCTGCCGTCCTTACCCAGTCTGGCCTACATGTGACTCCTGAGCCACAGCAATGGGGTTGATTCTCAACTGCCCTCTGAAATGGTCTCATTAGCCACTCAGTTTCAACTAGGGCAATAAATGATGGCCAACCAGTGATGCCCATGTCCCACGAATGAATGAAAAAAATCTACAGAAGGAGGCCATTTGTTCCAATGAGTCTGCACCAACTCTCTGACAGAGCATCGTACCCAGGCCCTATTCCCTGTAACCCATTTACCCTGGCTAATCCCCCCCAACCTACACATTTTGGGACACCAAGGGGAAATTTAGCGTGGCCAATCCACCTAACCTGCACAATTTTGGTCTGCGGGAGGAAGCCGGAGCATCCGGAGGAAACCCACGCAGACACGGGGAGAACATGCAGACTCTGCACAGACAGTGGCCCAAAGCCGGAATCGAACCACCGGGCCGCCCCATTAGGATGATATTCCTCAGAAGCAGGTGCTATATTAATGCGCGTTGCTATTGTTGTAACCAAGTTGATTGAACTGGAAGTACAGCGGTGCCTCAATGGAAAGTAGGGTTTAATTTATAATCTCTTTATTTCAGATCCATGTGTCAGACCCTTGTACCACCCAGTGTCCAAAGGTAGGTATTGCAAAAGTCTTACAGAAGCAAATAGTATGTTGGCTTTTATAGCGAGAGGGTTTGAGTATAGGGATAGGGATGTTTTGCTGCAGTTGGTAAGGCCACAGCTGGAGTATTGTGGGCAGTTTTAATGTCCTTATCTGAGGAAAGATGTCCTTGTTATAGAGAGAGTACAGCAAAGGTGATTCCTGGGATGGCAGGTCTGTCACACAACGAGAGGTTAAGTCGGTTAGGATTATATTCACTGGAGTTTAGAAGAATGAGAGAGGATCTCATAGAAACTTATAAAACTCTAACAGGGTTAGGCAGGGTCGATTCAGAAAGAATGTCCCCCATGTGGGGGGCAAGAACGAAGGGTCATAAAGGGTAAATCATAGAAAGAGGAAACATTTCTTCAGCCAGAGAGTGGTGAATGTGTGGAATTGAGTGTAGTTGAGACCAAACAAATGTTGGGCCTAAATTGCAGCTGAGGTGGGGTTAGTCCCTGCTGCCCTGACTAAATCCTGGCTATTTACTGGAGGTGACGCTTTCTACCCGTGACGTCTCTGTACCAGGGAGCTCGAAAATTCACTCACTGCAATTTCCACCTTGCAGCAAATTAACATCGAGTGTGGCCAGTGTGTTTTTATTAAACCCCACCACTCGCATTTGCTGTTTCGGGACCCGAAGGAGTTTCTCCCCATTCGATATTCCTGCTATCGATCACGTCGCGAGCTCGAGGGTGGGATTTTTTCCGACCTCGCCGGGGCGAGATTGTAAAATCCTGCCCGAGACCAACGGAGAATTCCGTCCTGCGAGCCACTGAATCCCGGTAAAATCCCAGCCTGGACGTCAAAAGGCAGCTGAGAGGTCGGAGTGTTTCTGAGAAGACAAGGGTGGGGGAGGAGAGGGGTGAGGGTGTGGGAGGGGGGTGGGGAGTGGGGGTGTGGGGGATGCAGGGTGCAGTTGGAGGGGCGGCTGATGCAGGGTCAAGCACCCCGATATCTTGAAGATTGACCGCTCAGGGTGGGGGTTGGGACATCGTGGGATTTGTTTTGACTGGAAAATCCCACAAATAGGAGCAAATGATCCCTAGAGATCCCGAAAGGACAATCCCACATTGGAACAAGCTGCCATTGGACATTACCCAGGGCCCATCACCGGAGATCTACCCTCAGATTATTCCCAATTGAACATTTTTCATTATCAGGATCACAATCCCAGCCGCTCATTCCTGCTTCAACTGGCATCACCCATATAAACCTTGGTGGAATATAGATATTAGTCTGTGGCGCCAACATAACAGAAGCAGGAGGCTAGGCCATTTGGCCCCTTGAGCCTGCTCTGCCGTTCGATGCGATCAGGGCTGATCTCCAGTCTCAACCCCACTTTCCCATCCTTTCCTCGTAGCCCTTCATTCCCCCTGGTGCCCAGGAACCTACTGGAGGAGGATTTCACCAATCCTTGAGGTTTTGGGCTGGGCGGAGGGACACGGTAGCCGTAAAATGGTGAGGAAAGTCAGGGGTGGCGTGGCCATCATCTTTCCTGCACTGCCGGCAGTGGGGAAGGAACATTGAACCACTTCACTGGCCAATGAAGGGCCTCTTCCTGTTGCCAATGTAGGAAGAATCCTGGCAGCAATGGCTACAGCCTGCCCTCAGCAACGGCACTCCACTTCCCCATTCCCCATCCTCAATGCCCTCCCCCCACCTCAACCCCCAACTATTTCTAAGGCCTGTCTGGTTGGCCCTGGCAAACTCAGACCTTACTCACCTGGTGGCTCGTGTGCGTGGCCATTGATGTGAGCGCTTCCTCCAGGCGCAGTACTAGTGGTGGCCACCGCTCCTGGTGGCACTGCTGAGTTGCAGACCATCTCATTGGCCAGCAGCCCTTCGGGGCGGACCACCATTCTTAATAGGTCGTTCCCCCACTTCCAAGCTGTTGACAGAACTCCAGTCGTTGCCACTAAATTGGGCCCTTGTCTACACTCAGCAACAGAGGGTGTAGCCTTCTGGAGAACTCCAAAGACTCTCAATCCCCTAAAAAAAAAATTTGATGTTGATTTTGTACAAGTTTCATGGAATTTTGTGTTTTATTTTAAACAGGGCGAGAAAGGAGAACCAGGAAGAGACGTAAGTAACACGTTTACAAGTGACTTAAGATCGACGTTTATCAAAATCTGGCAAGATTAGTTTACTCAAATAAGCAGTCAATAAATAAGTTTTTATTGCTTTACTTTTCATCTCTCCAGCGTTAATTAATTTGGTTAACCTCTTTCGCTTCTTGTCTTTTCATGTATGTTGGGAGGGTGTGTCGGATACCTAGGGCCGGGGGGGAGAGTGTGTTGTGGGGGAGGGGGCGGTGAGGTGGGTAGGGGGGAGACAGAGAGAGAGAGAGAGAGAGAGAGAGAGGTTGTGGGTGAGGACATAGAATCATAAAGTGCAGAAACAGGCCATTCAGCCCATCAGGTTTGCACCGACTCTTCAACAAAGCATTCCAACCAGATCCACGCTGAGTGTATTCCCAGATGCTAAGGAGGAATTTTAATTGGCCTATCTATCCAACGCGCACATAGAATTCCTCAGTGCAGAAGGAGGCCATTCGGCCCGCTGAGTCTGTACCGACTGCAATCCCACCCAGGCCCTATCCCCATAATCCCATGCATTTCCCCTAGCTAGTCCCCCTGACACTAAGGGGCAATTTAGTATGGCCAATCCACCTACCTCGCACATCTTTGGGCTGTGGAAGGAAACTGGAGCACCCGGAGGAAACCCACGCAGACATGGGGAGAATGTGCAAACTCCACACAGTCGCCGAGCCGGGAATCGAACCCAGGTCCCTGGTGCTGTGAGGCAGCAGTGCTAACCACTGTGCCACCGTGCTGCCCACACTGTGATACTGTGCCACCCATCATTGGCCATTTCGCAGCTCTGGCATTGTATTTGTCTCTGAGATCATGAACATATGATAAGACTGACTGTCTAAGGGCCTTTCTCACACAACTGGATGACCTGCCATAATGACTAGAGACTTCCTCCCCACACCCACATCACCCCACACCTCTCACCCATCACTGCAATCTCCTGAGAGAGTGACAAGAAAAGTGGGTAAAAATCCTTGGGCCAATAAGGCAAATAAAAGTACTTCGAAAAATTTCCCAAAGCGATTGTAAGTCTTTATTTCATTCAATGGTGTCACGAGTATGGACTGATTCAGAACTGAGTACCATCAAGGAATAAATGGAGGACCAGCAATAAGTATATCCTGAATGCAAGAGGCAATGGGGATTTTGAAAATTGCAGGGAATAACGTGTTGAAATGGTTTATGGTGGTTTTTTGTCGTCCAGGGTCGGCCAGGTTTGCCAGGACCTCATGGCCCACGTGGACCAGTTGGACCACCAGGACCTTCAGGCACCTTCGAAGGACCCCGTCCAAGCCTGAAGGGTGAGAAAGGATCTCCGGTGAGTATCTAACATGCAGCTTATCCTCATTTATTGCCCAGATGAAACCACACACTCTCGGAAGATTCCAATGCAAGCAAATGTGAGATCATCCAAATGGGACCTTGAAAGAATGAACGAGAGTACTTTCTATATGGTAAAAAGGTAGAGGCAGTGGAGGTCCAAAGTGATGTGGGAGTCCAGGCACATCGATCATTAAAAGGTAGAGAAAATAATCAGAAAGGCTAAAGGAATGCTGGGCTTTTTACCTAGAGGACGAGAATACAAAGTGGGGGAGGGAGAAATCATGCTTCAGCTATATAAAGCTTTGGTTAGACTATACCATGCTAGATCTTTAGAAGGATATATTGATTTGGAAGAAGGGCAGTGTAGATTTACCAGAATGGTACCAGGATTCAAAGAGTTAAATTTTGAGGAGAGATTGCATAAACTAGGCCCGTTTCCATTGGAAGTTAGAAGGTTATGGAGTGATTTTTTCAATGTTTTCAATGGATAGAGGGAAACTATTCCCACTGGTTGGGAAGCTCTCCCTGTTGCTGGGATCTTCTGGTCCTGTGGAAGGAGGCCGTCTTCGCAGACGGTTCCCATGGCAGCACAGATGGCCAGCGAGACAAATGGCCCTTGACGCTGGTGGGACCAGAAGATTCCATCAGCGGCAAGTCACTTTCAGTGCTCAGGGGAGGGGGTGGAGGGGGAGTGGAATGCCAGGGTGCGGGGGTGGAGGGGGGTTGGTGGAGGGGAATGGGAGAAATCCTGGCCCTAGATATCAGGAGCTTAAAATTAGTGCCAGACTCTCCGATGTGAAACATTTGTGCACCCAAAAGGGTTTGCAGAAGATCGGAACTCTCTTCCGCAAGAGACAATCAATAGCAGCTCCGTTGCTAAACTGACAACTGGGACTGGTGGAATTTCCCCGAGGGATATGGGGAAACGGGAGGACGATGGAGTTCGGATCAGTTAAGACCTCATTGAATGGTGGGAGAGGCTCGGTGGGGGCTAAGTGGCCCACTCCCGTTTCTATGAACAACCCAGTGACGTGTGGAATGTGTCTGATTTGCAGGGATACCCAGGAAGAGATGGCGTTCCGGGATCACCAGGTAGACCGGGGAACCCAGGCTCACCTGGACTGCCGGTGAGTAGCTGAGTACTGACACACATAGAAAATAGGAGCAGGAGGAGGCTATTTGGCCCTTCCAGCTTGTTCTGCCATTCATTATGATCTATGCTCGTCTAACTCAGTAGCCTAATCCTGCTTTCTCCCCATAACCTCTGATCCCATTCGCCCCGAGTGCTATATCCAGCTGCCTCTTGAATACATTCAATATTTTGGCATCAACTACTTCCTGCGGTAATGAATGCCACAGACTCACCACTCTCTGGATGGAGAAATGTCTCCTCATCTCCATCCTAAATGGTCTACCCTGAATCCTCAGACTGTGACCCCGCCACCACCAGGAACATCCTCCCTGCAGCTACCCTGCCTCGTCCTGTTAGAATTTTATAAATTTCGATGAGAAACCCCCCCCCTCATTCATCTGAACTCCAGCAAAAACAATCCTAACCTGGTCAATCTGCCTTCCTTATCTGGCCTGGCCTACATGTGGCTTTGGGATGGGCACTAAATGCTGGCCAGCCAGCGACGCCCATGTCCCACGAATGAATATAAACTGGGGTACGGTAACAGAAGGCGAATTGGATTAGTTGCCGGATGAGTGATCTAGAGACCTGACTAATGATCCAGAGACACAGGTTCAACTTTCAAATTCAATTAACTAACTCAATCTGGTACTAAGAGTTAGCCTCAGAAATGGTGACACCTCGAGAAAGATCTGACAAAGACCCTGGTTTTGACTTCACACAAAATTCCTGGGAACACTTAAATCGCAATCATACAGACCCTGCTGGATCCGGATACAAGAGATGGAATTTTCCCAAAATATGCTAAAGTGTCAGGTTCTGACTGAAAACCAGTGGATAGGATTCTCCGACCTTGCTTGTAGGTCAGATTTTCCAGTCCCGCTGCAGTGACTGGTGATTTGGCGTATGATCACATGCACAATCCCCCCTTCACCACCCGCCACACCCCTCCCTTATCCACCACGCCCCCTCAGTGCTCAATGGCATGGGGTACCCCGTAAATTGGTCTCCCTATAGGCCCTGCCCCTTCAGGCCCTGCCCTCTTCAGGGTCTTCCCTCTTTAGGTCCTGCCCCTTTGAGGCAGTCCTCCTTAGCAGTGGGGGTGGTGCCTCAGTTTAGCTGTGCACAAGTTCTATCTTGCATTGATTCTCAAGGATAATGTGCAGATGCCAAGAACAAATAATAAATGTGGATATAGAAATGGTGATGGAAGTTGTGACTGTGCCTCTGTGCAGTTGGGACACACCAATAGCCAGTAAACTGTATTATGTCATCGTGATAAGTAAATACAAGCAAATTTTCATTTGCATTTCACTCAGATAAACATGTTTATTTGAATACTTTCCTCAATCTTATCGAGGTCTATAAAATAATGAGGGGCACACACAAGGTAGATAGTCAATATCTTTTCCCAAAGGTAGGGGAGCCTAAAACTAGGAAGGTTTGAGGTGAGAGGGGAGAGATACAAAAGTGTCCAGACGGGCAATTTTTTCACACAGAGGGTGGTGAGTGTCTGGAACAAGCTGCCAGAGGTAGTATTAGAGGCGGATACAATTTTATCTTCCAAAAAGCATTTAGATAGTTACATGGATACGATGGATATAGAGGGATATGGGCCAAATGCGGGCAATTGGGATTAGTTTAGGGATTAAAAGAAAAGGACAACATGGGCAAGTTGGGCCAAAGGGCCTGTTTCCATGCTGTAAACCCCTATGACTCTCATTAACACTGCAATGAAGTTACTATGGAAATCCCTCAGTCAGAGGGGCAATTTTTTCACATTGTCTAAGCGTGTCGCTCAGTTGTGTTCAAGGAAGGTTAGACAATAAACACCCACATTCCAAACTTCTGAGTGAGTGTCTGGAACGAGCTGCCAGAGGCAGCAGTAGAGGCGGGTCCAATCTTGTCTTTTAAAAAGCATTTAGAGAGTTAAATGGGTAAGATAGAGGGCTATGAGCCAAATGTGGGCAATTAGGACTAGCTTAGTGGTAAAAACTGGGCAACGTGGACAAGTTGGGCTGAAGGGCCTGTGCTGTAAGCCTCTATGACTCCATAACTCACTCTATAATTCTTTTTTAGGGGAGTCAAGGTGTCCCAGGATTGCGAGGTGAACGTGTAAGTATAAATTGAAGCAAAGGATCATTGTGGCCACATCTTTCTTCAGTTTAAGATTTGTCAATAGAGTTTTATCAGCTGAAGTCTCTTATGGCCATTTCTTGTTTGAGTGGGGAGCTGTGGGTAGTGGCTCTGTTAGTCAGTGAATCCTCTCCTGTTGGAGCTGAGCTATGGGCAGCACTGCTGCCTCACAAGCTCCAGGGACCCGGGTTCGATTCCCGGCTTGGGTGACTCCGTGTGGAGTTTGCATGTTCTCCCCGTATCTGCATGGGTTTCCTCGGGGCGCTCCAGTTTCCTCCCAAAGATGTGCTGGTTAGATGAATTGACCATGCTAAATTGCCCCTTTGTGTCCAAAGGTGTGTAGTTTAGGGGAATTAGCCCTGGTAAGTGGGTTATAGGGATAGGGCCTGGATAAGATGTTCTTCAGGAGTGTTGGTGCAGACTCAGTGGACCGAATGGCCTCCTTCTGTACTGTCGATACTGTCTTACCCATGGTAAAATTTGGGGGGTTACAGGGATAGGGTGGGAGAGAGGGCCGAGGCAAGATACTCTGTCAGAGAGTTGGTGCACACTTGATGGGCCGAATGGCCTCCTCTGCACTGTAGGAAATCTATGATTCTAAGAGCAGTAGTAATGGGGCTAGCTGCGCAGGCGTTGGCTGCAGAATTTCCCACATTGCAATCGTGGCGCACCTCACAAAAACACTTCACTGGCTGTGAAGCTTTGGGTTGTCTTGAGGTTGTGAAAGGGCAGGTGTTTAATTCCTCATGCCTCCCCGCAAGCTGGCGAGGATGGTGCCCAAACAGGAGGGAGGATAACCATGGCCATTGATGGTAAAATATCAGCTTCTCGTTTCAGGGAGAACACGGAATACCAGGACATCCTGGTCCGAGAGGTCAAAAAGGAGAAAAGGTCTGTACGCATCTCCTCTTTAACAATGCACAAAGAATATGAATTGTATTTAAGTGTGTGTGCGTTCAAGCTTCTTGTGCCGTATTGATATATCCTGAGGACTTGTTTTCTCTTCAAGGATCGGGCGGAATTCTCTCCCCCAGAGAGTCGAGGCTGGGTCACTAAATTTTCGAATGTTTGATTGACAAGGGATTCGAGGGTCGTTGGGGTGGGGGGGTGGGGTTGGGGTGGGGGGGGGTTGGGTTGGGGGGGGGGGTGGGGGGGGGTTGGGGGGGGGGGGGTGGGGGTGGGGGGGGGTTGGGGGGGGGTGGGTGGGGGTGGGGGGGGGTGGGGGTGGGGGGGGGTTGGGGTGGGGGGGGGTTGGGGTGGGGGGGGGTTGGGGGGGGGGTGGGTGGGGGTGGGGGGGGGTTGGGGGGGGGGGGTTGGGGTGGGGGGGGGTTGGGGGGGGGGTGGGGGGTGGGTGGTGGGGGTGGGTGGGGGTTGGGGGGGGGGTGGGGGTGGGTTGGGGGGGGGTTGGGGGGGGGGTGGGGGGGGGTGGGGGGGGGGTGGGGGGGGGGGGTGGGGGGGGGGGGTGGGGGGGGTGGGGGGGGGGTGGGTCAGACGGAGATGAGACCACAACCAGATCAGCCGTGATCTTATTGAAAAGCCAAGTGGCCTACTCCTGCTCCCAAGTCCCGTGCTCCCATCGCAGTTCCCTGAAAATTGGCAGTAGGAGATACTGGGGGGCCCTGTTCACCGTAGACCGCCATTCCCACGGTGTCCACCAACTCTTGCCAGAGAGCCGGAATGGGATCTGTGCCGGGGAGATCTTAGAATGACCCCCTCATCCCCGCCGGTGACATAATCATATTCACACCCAGCCTGAACCCGATTACCATCAATTTAAATAGATTTAAATATGAGGAAAAACATCACCACCTTGGCGGCTCAGAGGGTGATGGGCCCAATGGCCTCTTCCTGAACTGTAGGGACTCTATGATTCTGCTTATTTATTTATCTCGTTTTCCCTTGAATGTGGCATTTCTCTCAACTGGTAGCGAGTTCCAAAACCTCACCACTCTCTGGCTTAAAGACATTTATTCCGAGTTCCCTGTTAGATTTATTAGTGTCTATCTTGTATTCATATTGTGATTTTCTCCATATCTATCCTTGCAAACTCTTAATTTGTGGCACCAATTAGCACAGATGCCAGAAATTAAAGGTATGAAGAGAGATTGATGAAGATACTCAGAAGGTCTGTCTGGAGGGAGAAACAGAGGAGATGGGGCTGATTTTTTACCTGACTCCGTGGTTGAGGAATTGGCCATGTTGGCTGGAATTCTCTGGCTGTTCACGTCGGTGAAACTCTCCAGTCGCGCTGGCCGTGCACCCCCACCCTTGGGATTCCTGCCAATGTGGGGGTGACGCTAATGGCAATTCCAAAACAACACATGTCCTTCCTCTGGCTGGAGGCCAGAGAATCTCACCACTAATCTCTCATGTTCCCACCTCAAGATCCCCCCCCCTCGAGAGAGCGTAAGGTTCAGATTATGGCACTCTTGCCATCTCTTCGTTGTCAGGTGTTGTGGGATGTCCTGTGGATGGGTGGGGGGGCGCTACATCAGTGCAGATTCTTTGCTCCTATCATTTGTGCATTTCTTCCTCTTACAGGGTGAACCTGGCTTTGTAACCGGAGGTGGTGGTTATCCTGGCAGGAAGGGCGACCCGGGTAATCCTGTAAGTACACTCTCTCACTGCTCAGACTCAGTTACACAGAATGCCTGGCACAGAGACAGGCCGTTCAGCCCAACAGGCCGGTGCTGGTGTTTATGCCCCACGCAAGTCGCCTCCTCTTATCCCAGCAACAAGTCCTTCCATTTCCAGGGTAAGCATGGCACGGTAGCACAGTGGTTAGCGCAGTTGCTTCGCAGCTCCAGGGTCCTGGGTTCGATTCCCGGCTCGGGTCACTGTGTGGAGTTTGCACATTCTCCTCGTGTCTGCGTGGGTTTCCTCCGGGTGCTCCAGTTTCCTCCCACAGTCCAAAGATGTGCGGGTTACGTTGATTGGCCGTGCTTAAAATTGCCCCTTAGTGTCCAGGGATGTGTAGGTTGGAGGAATTAGAGGGTAAAATATGTAGAGATTTATCCTGAATTCCCTATTAGATTTATTAGTGTCTATTTGTATTCATGTTGTGATTTTCTCCATATCTATCCTGGCAAACTCTTAAAGCCCTCTATCAGGTCACACTCAGACCTCTCTCTCGTCGAGAGAGATGTGTAATTTCTTCGTGATGCACAGCCTGAGTTCAATTTTCACTTGAGCAGTGGGCGGTGGTGTAGAATATAAAGAGGTTCAGCACAGAAAGAGGCCATTTGGCCCATCGAGTCTGTGCCAGCTCCATTGACGAGCAGTCTGATCCATCTCATTCTGACTGTTCAGCGAATGTACATTCCCCACAGGAGTGAGAAAACTTGAGGAACCTTTTGGAAATTGTAACCTTAGTATTGATAGAATCCCTACGGTGCAGACGGAGGCCATTCAGCCCATCAAGTCTGCATCAACTCTCTGAAAGAGCACCTTACCCATGCGCTAACTCACACAATTTTACCATGTCTAATATACAATTTCTCAAACATGTGGCTTTACTTAGAATTATAGACTCATACAGTGCAGAAGGGGCCATTCGGCCCATCAAGTCTGCACCGATCACAATCCCACCCAGGCCCTATCCCCAAAACCCCATGTATTTGGCCTAGCTAGTCCCCCTGACACTAAGGGGAAATGTGGCATGGCCAGTCCACCTAATCTTTGAACTGTGGGGAGGAAACCGGAGCACCCGGAGGAAACCCATGCGGACACGGGGAGAACGTGCAAACTCCACACACTGTCCCGAGGCTGGAATTGAACCCTGGTCTCTGGCACTGGGAGGCAGCAGTGGTCACCACTGTGCCATCCTGCACAATTTGGTGGGATGGTTGGACAAGTAGCAGATGAAATTTCACGCAGAGATGCGTGAAGTGATTCATTTTGGTCGGAAGAATTGAGAGAGACAATATAAAGTGAAGGGTACAATTCTAAAGTGGATGTAGGAGCAGAGAGACCTTGGTGTCTATGTGCATAGACCACTGATGGTGACAGGACAGGTTGAGATATAGTCAATAAAGAATATTACATGCTGGGCTTTATTATTAGAGGCATAGAGTCCAAAATGATGACAAAGCAGTGTCATCACCGGACTTGTAACCAGAGATCCAGGGGACTGGTTTGGGGACCTAGGTTTGGATCCCACCACAGCATGTGGGGAGGTGATGA
The DNA here is from genome assembly GCF_965287045.1 of Carcharhinus amblyrhynchos. NCBI lineage: Eukaryota > Metazoa > Chordata > Chondrichthyes > Carcharhiniformes > Carcharhinidae > Carcharhinus > Carcharhinus amblyrhynchos. The sequence goes on along the minus strand of NC_137326.1, from coordinate 7,043,623 downwards.
CCTAGTGCACTATCAGTAGACCATTAATCCAGGAATTCAGCTAATGTTCTGAGGCAAGGAAAAAAAAAGCTGGAAAATCTCAACAGGCCCCTGTGGAGAGAGAATAGAGCTGACGGTTCGAGCCTGGATGAACCTTTGTCAGAGCTGATGAACTGATTAATGTCCTGGGGACTCGGGTTCGAATCCTGCCACAGCAGATGGTGGACAGTAGATTTCCTTCCCTAAAGGACGTTAGTGAACCAAGTGGGTTTTTCCAACAAGCGACAATGGTTTCATAGATTCTTAATTCCAGGTTTTTTTTATTGAATTCAAATTCCACCATCAGTCGTGGCGGGATTCGAATCCAGGTCCCCTAGTTGCATTCCTAGATTAATAGTCTAGTGATAATACTACTAGGCCAATGCCTCCTTTTAATCTTGTTGCTCCTGTCGAGGGCCTTGGGACATTTTTAGCCAAGTAAAGGGGCTATAAAAATGCAGTAAATTATTATCTGACGCAGTCTGCGAATGGTAGCTAGAAATGGTCAGTGGTTAACACCTCTTTCGATACTCTATTGCAGGGTATTCCTGGGCCACCTGGTCTCCCTGGACTGAGGGGCGAATTTGGACCTCGTGGCCAAATAGGACCACAAGGTCCCATTGGTCCTCCAGGCCCCCCTGGGAGGTCTATCAAGGTACGTTGTGATCTCATCCAAACAGAATGACTTTGCGTGAACAATCAAATGAAAAGCAAGTGCGAAATACCCACCCCATCCCTTTAAGTTGCTTGGAAGCTCCTCTGTTGTGCTTGATGTTTGTCGTTGACCTAAAGCTGAATCTCTCGGAGGTGATGTTCGGTACGAATGCTGTTTGGTGTCAGCTGTGTCTCCATGGGGAACGCTCCGACTCAGAGGGTCATAGGTTCAAGTCCTACTCCTGAGCCCTCAGCACGAAATGTAGGCCAACACTCCATAGGCAGTACTGAGGCAGTGCCTCACTGCCGGAGGTGCTGTCTTTTGATGGGACTTTCAAACTGAGATCCTGTCCGCCTCCTCAGGTGGCTGTAAAAGATCTGATGATGTTATTTGTGGGGGGATTGAAGAAGTTTTTCTGTGGTCGAATGGTCTGCTCCCCATCTAAATTTTACATACTTCCATCTGCCGCCCTCCCATATGGAAACTACTCTTCCAGTTGTGCTCAAAACTGCAATGCGCGAATGCTGGTATAACTACAGACCAGGGCAAGGAACAGGAGTAGTCCACTCAGCCCTTGAGGCCTGTCCTGCCATTTAATAAGATCCTGGCTGATCTAACATGCACTAAGTCCACTTTCCTGCTTTTTCACAGTGTCCCTTAATTCCCCGACTGATTAAAATTCTATCCATCTCAATCTTGAAAATGTTCTAAAATGTTCCACAGTTTCCTGGGCAAAGAATTCCAATGATTCACAGAGAAGAAATTATTCCTCAAATCCGTCTTAAATGAGCTCCCTGTTATTCTGTGACGCTGCCCTCTGGTCCCACACTCTCCCATGAGAATCTCTTCCCTAAGAACCTTCTACGCTTCAATCATATCACCTCATTCTTCTAAACTCCAAGGAGTACAGACCCAACCTGTTTAGCCTTTCCTCACGTGGCAGTTCCTCCACACCCAGGATCATCCTAGTAAACCTCCTCTGTACTGCCTCCAATGTTGACATATCTTTCCTTATATAAAGGGACTAAAACTGTACACAGTATTCGAAATGTGGCCTCACTCGTAACTTGTACAGTTGCAGCAACTCAACATTTGTACTCCAGCTCCCTTGAAATAAGAGCCAGCACCCTATTTGCCTTTCCAATTACCTTCTGCCCCTCTATGCTGGCTTTCTGGGGCCCATGAACAAGGCCTCCCCAATTTCCTTTGTACTCCAGCTTTCTGCAGTCTCTCTCCATTTAAATAATAATCCACATTCCCATTCTTTCTTCCAAAATGAAGAATCTCACATTTTCCCACATTGAATTCCGTTTGCCAATTCTCGACCCACTCACTTAACCTGTCGCTATTTCTCTGCCTGTACCTATCTCTTCTTCCAGCCTGCCTTCACTCCCACCTTTGTATCATCTAAAAATTTGGCCACAGTTCCTTCTTCCAAATCATGAACCTGTATTGTGAAGAGCAGGGGGTCCCAGCACTGATCCCTGCGGCACTACATTGGTTACTGCTCTCCAACCTGAGGAACATCCCTTGCTTACAAGAGTAAACCAATCTGAGCCTGTCTCAACATCGCTCTCGCTCTCAGTTGTATCATCTCTTGTCAATTTGGCGAGAGGTTATTGGCCCAAAAACTCAGTTGGAAGGCTACAGAATAATCAACTTAAACTTGCGAGTTCAATATTGCTTTTAATTATGTACTTGTATTTTGATAAGAGTCAATATTGACTGTGTTCAGTACCAGAATTATTTGAAGATTGTTCAGTGTTCAATTTTGTCTGATGGCATTGCAAAATGGATAGTTTATCCATCTCTGGAGGTGGTTCTTCTCAGGATGTTTTCCTTATTATGTTTCTCATTCTGTTGCAGGGGGAAAAGGGAGAACCAGGTGAGAGAGTAAGTGAATGTTCCATTCGATCATCATCTCAAACTGATTTATTCTCGACTAAAAGTACTGCGGATGCTGGAATCCGAAACAGAAAGCGCTGGAAAATCTCAGCACGTCAGACAGCGTCTGTGAAGGGAGAGTAGAGCCAACGCTTTGAGTCTGGATGAGTTGTCCATTAGGGGTTTGTGGGTTTTAACAGAAAAAGAAAAGACTTAGTTTGCACGTGGAGATTCAAAGTAACATACAGCAGGTTTTATTGAGGAGCTGCTCTTTGCTCTGCACAGATACAAAACTGAAAGTAAAACGGTACCCTCAGCACACACGCTAATGACATCACCATCATATCATGTGGTCAGCTCTTAAAGAAACCTTGCAATTCCGCAGGTCATCCAGACTCGAAACGTTGGCTCTATCCTCTCTCCAAAGATGCTGACAGACCTGCTGTGATTTTCCAGCATTTTCTGATTTATTTTAGAGGTTGATTTCCTTTTATAAGTTTAAATTTATTTATTAGTGTCACAAGTAGGCTTACATTAACACTGCAATGAAGTTCCTGTGAAAATCCCCTAGTCACCACACTCTGGCGCCTGTTCGGGTAGACTGAGGGGGAATTTGGCATGGCCAGTGCACCCTAACCAGCACGTCTTTTGGGCTGTGGGAGGAAACCGGGGCACCCGGAGGAAACCCACGTAGACACGAGGAGAATGTGCAGATTCTGCACAGACAGTGACTCAAGACAGGAATTGAGCCTGGGTCCCTGGCGCTGCGAGGCAGCAGTGCTAACCACTGCGCCACCATGCTGTGTTATTTTGCTTACTCTTTCTGCCCCTTTCTCTCCAAGGATGTGACTCTGCTCCTTCCACTTGTCCTTTACGTGGGAACCCGATTCTTTAGTGCTTTCTGTTAGGGCAGTCTCCCTGCCCATGTCTGGTCCAGTCCAGCCCTTTATTGTTGGGCACCAGGGCACCTACCCCATGTCCTGTATAGGCTGGTCTTGTGACACATACCATTGGCCTCGGATGGTGCTTTCAGATAATGCCCATCATTTCTCCCCTTCTCCCGAGATGATGAGGTCAGTTATACACTCATGGCCCCAAAACATGAATGTTACCATCTTAAATATCCCACACTGAATACTTTTTTCATATATTCATTTGTAGGACCTAGATGTCGCTGGCTGGCCAGCATTTATTGCCCATCCCTAGTTGCCCTTGAACTAAATGGCTCGCCCGGCCATTTTCAGAGGGCATTTGAGAGTCAACCTCATTGCTGTGGCTCTGGAGTCACATGTAGGCCTGACCGGGGTAAGGACAGCAGATTTCCGTCCATAAAAGGACATTATTGAACCAGCTGAGTTTTTCCTACAAACGACAATGATTTCACGTCACCAGTCGATTCTTAATTCCAGATATTTTTTATTGAATTCAAATTCTACCATCTGCCGTGGTGGGATTCGAACCCGGGTGCCCAGAATATTAGCTGGGTTTCTGGATTAATAGTCTAGCGATAATATCAATCGGCCATCGCCTCCCCCCTCAACTGTTTGACTGGACAATGGTGCAGGTCACACGGATTCCTGTTTCTCCAATTGGTCAAATATCCTATCCCTGTATCTGAGCCACTTATGGTGACCTGTCTATGGTTGTGCCTGGTGGGTTTCTCTTTTCTCGTCCCAATGACTCCCGGTGATCCCTGTTGCCCTGTTCAGTTGGGTTTCTTTACTGCATCATGCTATGTGTGTTTCAGACCCCGTTCATTGTCCAGTGTGGTTGAGCCCTCGGCCTTCCTGGTACGCAGTTTGGCGGGATCCTGGGCATGCATATTTCCCTCCCTGTTTGCCTCACAGCCTTACATATAACTCCATCGCTGAGCATGTACCCGGAACTGAAAGCTAGTCTTGGTAACGGTAACTATGACAACTACTATCAGCTGTTGTAAAAAACCCATTTGGTTTGCGAATGTCCTTCAGGAAAAGAAATCTGCCATCCTTACCCGGTCTGGCCTACATGTGACTCCAGACCCACAACAATGCGGTCACTCAGTTCAAGGGGCAATTAGGGATGGGCAATAAATGCTGGCCTTGCCAGCAACACACATGTCCCGTGAAAGCATTTTAAAAAATCCAACATTTGCATCCAAAATATGCAATGGATTCACATCAGCATCATTTCTCACTATTTGATGGCATGTTGTTAAGTTTCAAGAGGTAAAGCATAACTAGTTCTCCTGTGAATTATTAATATTAGGAAGTATGTTCCTGCATCTTATTTAAGAAGCACTCTTAAATCCACAAACTCTATTATCTAGAAAGACAAGGGCAGCAGACAGATAGGAACTCCGCCACCTCCAAATTAGCCTCCAAGCCACACACCATCCTGACTTGGAAATATATCAGTGTTCCTTCACTGTTACTGGGTCAAAATCCTGGAACTCTTTTCCCAAACGGGATATACCGACTGCAATATCCTAACTGTGCCACGGTTGTGGGTTTGGAACGGAAAGAGACTTGGTTTACACATGTCGATTCAAAGTAACATACAACAGGTTTTATTGAGGAGCTGCTCTTTGCTCAGCACAGACACAAAACTGAAGGTAAAGCAGCAGCCTGGGCACACACCCTAATGACACCGCCGTCATATCATGTGACTAGCTCTTAAAGCATCCTTTTTAAATATATAACATTGACACCGTGTGGACTGCAGCGATTCAAGAGGGCAGCTCACCACCACCTTCTCAAGGGCAGTTTGGGATGGGAAATAAATTGCCAGTGACACACCACACAAAAACAACAACAAAAAAAAATAGAATTTCCAATCCTGTTCTAATTAAGATCACACAGAAAAACAAAGATTTTTCAATGTGCTTATTTTGATTTGATTTATCATTGTTACATGTATTAGTATACAGTGAAAAGCATTGTTCCTTGCACGCTATATAGACAGAGCATACTGTTCATAGAGAAGGAAAGGAGAGAGTGCAGAATGTAGTGTTACAGTCATGGCTGGGGTGTAGAGAAAGATCAACTTAGTGCGAGGTAGATCCATTCAAAAGTCTGACAGAAGCAGGGAAGAAGCTGTTCTTGGGTTGGTTGACCTCAGACTTTTGTATCTTTTCCCCGACGGGAGAAGGTGGAAGAGAGAAACCAAAAGAGAAAATGCTGGAAAATCTCAGCAGGTCTGGCAGCATCTCTAAGGAGAGAAAAGAACTGACGTTTCGAGTCTAGAAGACCCTTTGTCAATGCTGGAATTCGTTGAGGTGGGGGTATTTAGCTGAGTCCTTAGCTGAAAACAGCACACTCAGCTTCAGAAAAGGAAAGGTGTCAGGGTATGGTGAAGATACATGGAAGGCTAGGTGGAAGAGAGAATGTCCGGGGTGCGTCGGATCCGTGATCACGCTGGCTGCTTTACCAAGGCAGTGGGAAGTGTGGACATAGTCAATGGATGTGAGCCTGGTTTGCGTGAACTTAATGGAGAAACTTAACGGATTGATGATTTAAACTTTACCCGCAGGGTGTGGTAACCCCGGAAGATGGAGCTGGTCAGAAAGGAGACCCTGGTCGGCAGGTGAGTATTTAGGAATTAGGAGCGGCACCCAAAATAATGAACTTGCATGGCTGAGTGATGATACCAGGCAGAACTAACAATGCATTGCATTTCCAGGGTATTCCTGGTGAACCTGGTAGCCCAGGACCGAGAGGACCCCCTGGTCCATCGGGACAGAAAGGTGACAAGGTAAATATGGATTATTTCCATTCCTGTTTTAAAGATCAATAGGGTCATAGAGGTTTACAGCATGGAAACAGGCCCTTCGGCCCAACTTACCCATGCCGTCAATTTTTACCCACTAAGCTCTTCCCAGTTGTCCGCATTTGGCCCACATCCCTCTATACCCACCTTACCCCCATGTAACTGTCTAAATGCTTTTTAAAAGACAAAATTGTACCTCCCTCGACTATTACCTCTGGCGGCTCATTCCAGACACTCACCACCCTCTGTGTGAAAAAATTGCCCCTCTGGACCCTTTTGTATCTCTCCCCTTGCACCTTAAACCTATGCCTTCTAGTTTTAGACTCTCCTACCTTTGGGATAAGATGTTGACTATCTACCTTATCAATGCCTCTCATTATTTTATAGACCTCTATAAGATCACCCCTATACCTCCTCCACTCCAAGGGAAAAAGTCCCAGTCTATTCAGCCTTTCCTTATAACTCAAACCATCAAGTCCCCGGTAGCATCCTAGTCAATCTTTTCTGCACTCTTTCTAGTTTAATAATCTCCTTATCCACAAGATAAACGCAGGAACAGTGGCCGAAATATTCCGTCCTCGATCATGGCTGCAATTTGTCCGATGCTATTGAATGGGGTTTTGGCTGGAACGCCAGCCAAATGAGACGAGACAGCAGAAGACGTTGCAACCGGAGGCTGCAGTGTCAAAGGTGGTGTCATCAATAGATGCTTTTGTAGTTCCTTGCGGTCTTGGGCAAAGCAGGAGCCCGTACCAAGCTGTGATACAACCAGAAAGAATGCTTTCTATGGTGCATCTGTAAAAGTTGTTGAAAGTTGCAGCAGACATGCCAAATTTCAACAAAGAAAATTACAGCACAGGAACAGGCCCTGCCGAAACTTAAACTATAGGCACTTACGGAGTCTGTATCCTTCCATTCCCATCCTATTCATATATTCATCTAGTTGCCCCTTAAATGCCACTATAGTACCTGCTGCCACCACCTCCCTGGGCAGAGCATGCTAGATATTTACCACCCTCTGTGTAAAAAAACTTGCCTCACACATCTCCTCTAAACCTTTCCCCATGCACCTTAAACCTACATCCCCTAGCACTTGACTTTTCTACCCTAGGAAAGAGCATCTGACTATCCACTCTGTCCATGCCACTCATAATCTTGTAGACTTCTATCAGGTCACCCCTCAACCTGTCGTTCCAATGAGAACAAATCGAGTTTATCCAACTTCTCCTCATAGCTAATGCCCTCCAGACCAGGCAACATTCTGGTAAATCTCTTCTGCACCCTCTCCAAAGCATCCACATCCTTCTGGCAGAGTGGCGATCAGAATTGTACATAATATTCTAAATGAGGCCTCACTAAGGTTCTGGAGAGCTGCAACATGACCTATCAATTTTTATACTCAATGCCCTGACCAATGAAGGCAAGCATGTCATATGCCTTCTTGACTACCCTATCCATCTGCGTTGCCACTTTCAGTGATCGATGGACATGTATGCCCAGATCCCTCTGCATGTCAATACTCCTAACGATTGTACTATTTACTGTATAATTCCAACATGCATTGGACCTTCCAAAATGCATTATCTCACTCTTCCTTAGCCTCCTGAGAAAGTCAAGGCGTTGATGGGCCTTCTTGACTATAGCGTTGATGGGGAGGGCCCAGGACAAGTGTTGGTGATCTGGACATCTGGAAACTTGAAGGTCTTGACCATACAGAGAACAGAGTAGGAATGTAGCTTAATAATTGGACTGAGTGTGGGTTAAGAGTGTAGAATGGTGATTCCCACCGTCTACGGATTTCTCTGTAACTGGAAATAAAAACCTTTTAGGATCATTAAGCAATTGTTAACTTGGCTTCTCGATTGCAATATTCTGGAACCTGTTTCACCAAATGGCGGGGGAGGGGTGACACTGGGGTCCATCCCCTGCACATTACTTTGAATGGAAGAAAGGTTGGTGTGTAACTGTTCCTGAATTAACCGCAGGGCGGTTCGAGAAATAAAAAACAAAGTCGTTTGAAAAAAAAATGGCATTTTTTGAAATGATTCCTGAGATTTTCTTTCTTCCGTCGCCAGGGGAATGAGGGTGAAGGTTTCCCAGGACCTCCAGGCCGCCAGGGAGAACCAGGTGACCGGGTTAGTGACGTTACGTATCTCAACAAACTACATGCATTACAACCTTTGTTAAATTAATGAAGAAAACCTTTTCAAACATCCATGTTAAGGTATTCCTGCTCCAATGTTACACATGATGTGGAGATGCATTGGGCTGGGGTGGGCACAGTAAGAAATCTCTCAACAGCAGGTTAAAGTCCAACAGGTTTATTTGGCAGTAGCTTTCAGAATCTCAGGCTCCGTCATCAGGTGAGTGAGAAGTTGTGTTTACAAACAGGGCATATATAGACACAAACTCAATTTACAAGATAATGATTGGAATGTGAGTCTTTACAGGTACTTGATTAAATTTACTCAAAGCCCTGTCTCCTACCACGCTCTGGGTCGGCACCTCGCTCTGGGGCAGTTGCCTCGCTCTGGGGCAGCACCATGTTCTGGGTCAGCGCCACACTCTGGGTCGGTGCCACTCCCTGAGGCAGCGTCATGTTCGGAGTCAGTGCCACGCTCTGGGGCAGTGGAGTATTTCGTGGATTTGAGAATAATACATCCCCTGAGGAATTGCTCACAGTGTGAGATGGAGGGTACACTTACTGTGTCACACCGTTTGACAAGTGAGATATTATCCGCTGCTAAAGGATTTAGCTTTGTGTTTCCCGCTGTGGTCACAAGCTTGAGATGATAATACTTCCTTGAAGCCAGCTGGAGGCTAACTGTGCTTAGCAAGATGCTGACTTAATTTGACTTCAGAATAAACAGATAAGAAATTGTTTGTTCCTATTCAATTATTTAAAAAGAAGGGTATGAAATGTGCATGTGCAGAACCTCGAGTGCGACACACATCACAAAGTTCTTTTGATTAATTGTTCATCTTTCCAATGATTTTAGGGTCCCAGAGGATTTCAGGGTGAACATGGGGACAAGGTAAGTGTTTTTGTGCTAAATTCCATAGCTACTGTATTTTAAAAAATGTTTCTGTCTCTAATATTTTGTCTTGAATAGTCTGTCTCTGATATTCTATTAATAATTGGGTGGCACAGTGGTTAGCACTGCTCACTCATAACGCCAGGGACTCAGGCTTGATTCCAGCCTCGGGTGACTTTGTGTGTGTGTGTGTGTGTGTGTGTGTGTGTGTGTGTGTGTGTGTGTGTGTGTGTGTGTGTGTGTGTGTGTGTGTGTGGAGTTTGCACGTTCTCCCCGTGTCTGCGTGGGTTTCCTCTGGGTGCTCCAATTTCCTCCCACAGTCCAAACGATGTGCAGGTTACGTGGATTGGCTGTGCTAAATTGACCTTTAATGCCCAAAGATGTATAGGTTAGGGAAATTGGCAGGGTAAATATATGGGGTTACAGAGACAGGGCCTGGGTAAGATGCTCTGTCGGAGAGTTGGTGCAGCCTTGATGGGCCGAACGGCCTTCTGCACTACGATAATAAACTTGATTTGCCTTTTCTTAATCAAAAGCCATAGATGTTCTTTGGGCTAGTAGGGTGAGAAGGAATAATGTCAGTGGAGAGTCTACGGTTGAGTCAGTGAGGCTGGGTGAATATTTCAGAGCGAAAGTGTGAAGCAAGTATGGAGAGGCAGTGGACTGACAGTGCGAGGTGCTTCTGTCAATGGGCTTGGATTCTGTAGTGGAGTTAAGGGCGAGGTTCTTACTGTTCATTGTTATTTACATGGAAACTGGGTAGTAACTTCCTCCCACCACACTGGAATTTGTTGTCTGATATCCTTCTGCTTCACCAGAAGCTATGGCCTGTAGGTATCTCACCAAGCGACTCAGCAATGAAACACTGGACTGGTATGAAGTGGCTGAATAGGTAGCAACCAAACTCACTAAAAAAGTTAGGCCTTACCCATTGTAATGCAAGCCTCCTTCAAACAGACTAATAGGTCTTTATTACGATTTTAAAAAATTTGATTTATTATTGTCACATGTATTAGTATCCAGTGAAAAGTATTGGTTCTTGCACACCATACAGGCAAAGCATACCATTCATTGAGAAGGAAAGGAGAGGGTGCAGAATGTAGTTATAGCTAGGGTGTAGAGAAAGATTAACTTAATACATAAGAACGTAAGAAATAGGAGCAGGAGTAGGCCAACTAGCCCTTCGAGCCTGCCCCGCCATTCAATAAGATCATGGCTGATCTGTCGTGGCTCAGTTCCACATTCCCGCCCTCTCCCCATAACCCTTAATCCCCTCTCTCATCAAAAACCATCAACCCGCGTCTTAAAAATATTTAGCGAGGTAGCCTCCACCACTTCAACAGGCAGAGAATTCCAGAGATTCACCTCCCTTTGAGTGAAGAAGTTCCTCCTCAACTCCGTTCTAAACCGCGCCCCCTTTATCTTGAGGCTGTGCCCCCTAGTCCTACTATCCTTTCTGAGTGGGAAGAGTCTCTCCACCTCTATCCTATCCATCCCATTCATCATCTTATACGTCTCAATGAGATCTCCCCTCATTCTTCTAAACTCTAACGAGTACAAGCCTAATTTATTCAGCCTCTCCTCATAGCTCAACCCCCTCAACTCCGGCATCAGCCTAGTAAACCTCCTCTGCACTCCCTCCAAGGCCAAAATATCCTTGCGTAAGTACGGCGCCCAAAACTGCACACAGTACTCCAGCTGCGGCCTCACCAATGCCCTATACAGCCGCAGCAAGACCTCCCTACTTTTATATTCAATCCCCCTCGCTATGAAGGCCAGCATCCCATTCACCTTCCTGACCACCTGCTGCACCTGCAAGCTGGGTTTTTGCGACTCATGCACAAGTAATACAAGTAAGTCCATTCAAAAGTCTGACAGAAGCAGGGAAGAAGCTGTTCTTGAGTACATGACCTCAGACTTTTGTATCTTTTTCCCAATGTAAGAAGGTGGAAGAGAGGATGTCTGGGGTGCGTGGGGTCCTTAATTGTGTTTTATTTCAACAAAACAATCTCTTTGACACTGAAAAATGCAATGTCTCATTCCTTCAGCTTTTAATTGTTGTTTGAGACTTTAAAAAAATAGAAAAGATGTGTTCTTTTTCCCTTTTTTGTCTCTTTTAACTCTCTGAATTCAGTTTTTGCTTCCTTCCCTTTATTTTGATTTTTGTACCTGATTTGATATTGAATTAAATACTCGCACTGATCTGGCTCACTGCTGCTAAACAACTCTTCGATTGGATTGGAGATGCAGCTGCCTATCTCATTCACTTCTGTCGTAGACGCCCTGGGGAAGGGTGCTGTGCTTTTAGGCTCATTAGCTGACAGAAGATTCCAGTTCAAAATCCCATCGAAAGTCAATGGAGGAAGTAAAAATGTAACCAATGGGTGGCAGTGTGTCCACTGGCCAGAAAACCTGGTCCTTTAGAGATATTGGAAAAAAAACAATTGCTGAAAGTCTGGGATAAGAACTGGAAATGTCCTCACAGATTGGATAGTATCTGAGAATAGGAAAGTCGGGTTAACACGGTGACAGCAAAAGGGAGAGTTCTATTATTGGACTAAAAAATAGACTGGTCACCACTTTATAGGAAGGGCATCATTGCTGTGGAGGGAGTGTAGAGGAGATCGGTGCTGGGTCCACTGTTATTTGCCATATATATTAATGATTTGGATGAAAATTTAGTTGGCATGGTTAATAAATTTGCAGATGACACCAAGATTGGTGGCATGGTGGACAGTGAAGAAGGTTATCTAGGGATCTTGGTCAAATTGGGCCAGTGGGCTGACTAATGGCAGCTGGAGTTTAAAGAACGAAGAAAATTACAACGCAAGAACAGGCCCTTTGGCCCTCTATGCCTGCACTGACCATACTGCCCGACTGAACTAGTCATAGCACCGTGGGGTGGCACGGTGGTTAGCACTGCTGCCTCACAGTGCCAGGGACCTGGGTTCGATTCCCAGCTTGGGTCACTGTCTATGTGGAGTTTGCACATTCTCCCCATGTCTGCATGGGTTTGCTCTGGTTTCCTCCCACAGTCTGAAAGATGTGCTGGTTAGGTGCATTGACCTGAACAGGTGCCGGAATGTGGCGACTAAGGGAATGTCACAGGAACTTCATTGCAATGTTAATGTAAGCCTTACTTGTGTCTAATTTTTACTAAAACCTCCTACCCTTCCGGGGACCATATCTTTCTATTCCCATCCTATCCACGTATCGTATCTACTTCCACTACCTCCCCCTGGCAGCGGGTTCTAGGCACTCACCACCCTCTGTGTAAAAAAAAATTGCCTCGTACATCTTAATTTAGATAAATGCATTTTGGTAGATCGAACAAAGGCAGGACGTACTCAGTTAATGGTAGGGCGTTACAGAACAAAAAGATCTAGGGGTACAGGTTCATAGTTCCTTGAAAGTGGAGTCACAGGTGGACAGAGTGGTGAAGAAGGCATTCAGCATGCTTGGTTTCATTGGTCAGAACATTGAATACAGGAGTTGGGATGTCTTGTTGAAGTTGTACAAGACATTGGTAAGGCCACACTTGGAATACTGTGTGCAATTCTGGTCACCCTATTATAGGAAGGATATTATTAAACTGGAAAGAGTGCCGAAAAGATTTACTAGGATGCTACCGGGACTTGATGGATTGAGTTATCAGGAGAGGCTGGGTAGACTGGGACTTTTTTCTCTGGAGTGTAGATGGCTGAGGGGTGATCATATCGAGGTCTATAAAATAATGAGGGGCACAGATCAGCTAAAAAGTCAACATCTTTTCCCAGAGGTAGAGGAGTCTAAAACTAGAGGGCATAGGTTTAAGATGAGAGGGGAGAGATACAAAAGGGTCCAGAGGAGTAATTTTTTCACAGAGGGTGGTGAGTGTCTGCAACAAGTTGCCAGAGGTAGTAGTAGAGGCAGGTACAATTTTGTCTTTTGAAAAGTGTTTAGACGGTTACGTTGGTAAGATGGATATAGAGGGATATGGGTCAACAGAGGCAATTGGGATTAGCTTTGGGGTTTAAAAAAAAGGGCAGCATGGATAAGTTGGGCTGAAGGGCCTGTTTCCATGCTGTAAACCTCTATGACTCTGTGAGACTGACAAGAATAAAGACAAAGTACTGTGGATGCTGGAATCTGAAACAAAATCAGAAAATGCTGGAAAATCTCAGCAGGTCTGACGGCACCTGTGGAGAGAGAATAGAGCCACCGTTTCGAGTCTGGATGACTCTTTGTCAGAGCAGAGTTACAAGAATGTTGTCGGGGTTGGAAAATTGAGGAAAGATGTCGGGCGGAATTTTCCTGTCCCGCCTGCCACGGAAATCGTAGCAGGTGGGACAGGACCATGCAAAGGCCTGTTGACTTCGGGCAGGATTTTCCAGTCTTGGGGCAAGCGCGGCTGGAAAATCCCGTCTGTTTTTTTTCCTTTGAACAGGGGAGGTTGGGTGATGATTTGATTGAGGTGTACAAAAGTATGAGGGGCCTAGAGACAATAAATGGGAAAGACTTATTTCCCCTAGTGGCGAGGTCAGTTACCAGGGAATGGGATTCAAGGTGATTAGTCAAAGGATTAGAAGGGGTACTGAGAAAAGTTTTTTCACCCAGAGTTTAGTTGGTGTTCGTTGCCTAAGTTAGTTGCTGAGGCAAAAACCCTCAAGTCATTTAAAAGGTACCTGTATCTGCAGTTGAAATGCTGTAACCTACAAGACAACAGACTGGGCGCTGGAAGGTGGGATTAGAATGGGTGGCTAGTATTTATTTTCAGCTAGTGCAGACAAGATGGGCTGAATGGCCTCTTCCTGTGCTGGAATTTTTCTACGTCTCTATGGGTAGGGGGAATCATAGAATCCCTACAGTGCAGAAGGAGGCCATTTGGCCCATTGAGTCCATACTCACCACAATCCCACCCAGGCCCTCTTCCTGTAACCCCCACATATTTATCCTGCTCATCCCCTGACACTAAGCTCAATTTAGCATGGCCAATCAACCTAACCCGCATATCTTTGGACTATGAGAGGAAACCAGAGCACCCGGAGGAAACCCACGCAGACACGGGGAGAATGTGCAGACTCCGCGCAGACAGTGATCCGAGGCCAGAATTGAATCCGGGTTCCTGGCACTGTGAGGCAGCAGTGCTAACCCACTGTGCCATTCAAAGGAGAGAAGAAAAGCTAAATGCCATAGGTTAAAGCTTGGGTAAAGCTTGCTGGCTTAATATCCTTGCAGTTTTTTTTTTGGTTCTAAATTTGGAAAATGAATGGGTGACGTGCGAAGGTTATCTGAGGCTGGTTTAGAAAGATGAGAGGGATTGGGTTAAACAGTTTTAACCAAAAAGACTTATTGTTCCAGGCCGGCATTTTAATGGGACATCTTATTTTTCTTTTCGATGGACAGGGAGACCGAGGACACCCAGGTGAGACTGGTTCACCGGGATCGCAGGTAAGTGATTTGTCCCTTTCATTACAACCCTTTTTGTGGGATTGTGGCATGCCTTTCCGGTGAAAAGTCACTGTGGCAACTTGCTAAGGCCATTTCGGAGCACCTCTCAAATCCTTGGCCACTCCCATGTCACACACCATCCTGGCTTGGAGCCATATCACTGTTCCTTCACTGTCACTGTGTCAAAATCCTGTCACACCCTCTCTACCAGTCCTGTGGGTGTACTTCCACCAATCCTTCCCTGCCTTCCCTCCATATCCTTTCATTTCCTTCGCCCCAAGTGTTTGATCTAACTGCTTCTTGAAAACATTCAATGTTTTGGCCTCTCTGTGGTCGCGAATTCCACAGGCTGACCACTCTCTGGGTGAAAACATTTGCCCTCATCTCAGCCCTAAACGGTCTAGCTTCAGATTGTGACCCCAGTTTCTGGAAACCCATAAGACATAGGAGCAGGATTAGGCCATTCAGCCCATCAAGTCTGCTCTGTCATTCGATCACAGCTGATATGATTCTCATCCCCATTCTCCTGCCTTCTCCCGATAAACCTTGATCCCCTTATTGATCAAGAAGCTATCTCTGTCTTAAAGACACTCAATGACCTGGCCTCCACACCCCTCTATGGCAACGAATTCCACAGATTCACCATCTAAAGAAATTCCTCCTCATTTCAGTTTTAAAGGAGCGCCCCTTCACTCTGAGGTTGTGCCCCCTGTTCTAATCTCTCCCACTAGTGGAAACATGTTCTCCACGTCCACTCTATTAGGCATCTCAGTATTCCATAAGTTTCAATTAGATCCCCCCCTGCCATCCTTCTCTAGACTCCTTCCAGCACATACTTTCTCAGGTAGGCGTCCAAAACTGCTCACAATACTCCAAATGGGCTCCAACCAGAGCCTAATACAGCCTTAGCAGACATTCCTGTTCTAGCCCTCTAGAAATGAATCCTAACATTGAATTTGCCTTCCTAATTGCCAACTGAACCTACACGTTAACCTTAAGAGACTCCTGAACCAGGACTCCCAAATCCCTTGGTGCTTCAGATTTCTGAAGCCTTTCGCCATTTAGAAAATAGCCTGTGTCTCTATCCTTCCTTCCAAAGTGCATTAACTCACACTTTCCCACATTGTATTCCATCTGCCATTTCTTTGCCCACTCTCCTAACCTGTCCAGGTCATTCTGCAGCCTCTCCACTTCCTCAACGCTACCTGTCCCTCTACATATCTTTGTATCATCTGCAAACCATGCCTTCAGTTCCTTCATCTAGATCATTAATGTGCGTGGTGAAAAATTGTGGTCCCAACACTGACCCCTGCCGAACTCCACTCGTCACCGGTTGCCATCCTGAAAAGGGACCCCCTTATCCCCACTCTCTGTCAGCCAATCTTCTAACCATGCCAGTAGCTTGCCTCTAACACCATTGGCTCTGAGCTTATTTAGCAGCCTCCAATAAGGCACCTTGTCAAAGGCTTTCTGGAAATCCAAATAAATCAAGTCCAGTGGCTCTCCTGTGGGTAAGTTCTTTGTTATCTCCTCAAAGAATTCTAACAGATTTGTCAGACATGACGTCCCTTTGATGTAATCATGCTGACTCCACCCTATTTTACCACGCATTTCCCAGTACTCCCCAATTTCATCCTTAATAATGGACTCCCAGACCTTATCCATGATCAGGGTCAGCCTAACTGACCTATAATTTCCCATCTTCTGCCTCCCTCCCTTTTTGAATAGGGGTGTTTCATTTTTCCAGTCCCTCTGGGACCCTCCCTGACCCCACTGATTCCTGAAAGATCACCACTAGTGCCTCCATTATCTCTTCAGCTATCTCCTTCAGAACCCTGGGGTGTAGTCCATCCGCTCCAGGTGGTTTATCCACCTCCAGGCCTTTCAGCCTCCCTTCTCCTTAGTGATGGCCGCCCCCGCCACCAGGAACACCCTCCTTGCTTCCTAACCCTGTTAGAATTGAATAGGTTTCTCCGAGATTCCCCCCTCATTCTTCCGAGCGCCAGTGAATGTAATCCTAACCAATTTGGTCCCTCCTCACAAATCAGTCGCGCTATCCCTGGAATTGTGTAATTATTGGTGTTGGTTATTTTTTGCAGGGAGACCGAGGACCATCAGGCCCCAAGGTAAGTGAGCACCGTCAGGTTGAACACGATGCTGATATTTAAAAGATTTGGTTCCTGCCTTAAAACACTTGACCACATTTTCAAAAGTACTATTGCCGCAGCAATGCTGTGGGACAAGCTAAGATTGTGAGGCACTTTGAATACATGAAAATCATTTTACCCTCTTTCTCTCTCTTTCTTCATTCTATCATTGGCTGGGATTATCGGTGCCATCGCACATCAACGGACATTTGACATGCTCTGCAAATTTTCCATTCCCGCCTACAACGGGTCCCCGTAAAGGCGGGACTGGAAATCTCCAACCTTTCTCTTCTCCTCCGCCTTTCGCCCTCCATTTCTTTCTTTCTCTCTCCTTCTCTTCCCTCTGTTTCATTTCTTTTTCTTCTCACTCGTTATTTGTCTCTCTTTCTCACTTTTCATGACCCCCATCCCCTTTTTTCCTTCTCTGAGTACATTGCCCAGTTCGGCGCCAGTGTTTCGATACTGCGAGGGGGGGGGGGGGGGGGGGGGAGAAACATAAACTGACGTGAGACCCGCGTGGCGCACGTGTAGATTGGAAAGCTCGTGTCATTGTTTCATTTCCAGCTGTTTGGTGTCAGTAAAGGAGCCAGAGAGTGAGCAAAGAAGTGTATCAATGGGGCAAACCATCCAAGACTGAATGACACACTCCTTTACTGGGTCCCATTTGTTCAAGCAGCTGTCCTTTGTAGTGAAAAAGTGTGAGAAATGTAATAGTTTCCAATGTAGCAGGAATCGGAACTCGCGCTGTTTCAGGGACGTCCAGCTCCCATCGCTGCGTTGTATCCTCCCGCAATGTTCACCGATATCTTCTGATTCTTACATTTATGATTCCAATCCTTCCACTGACCGGTCAATATTTCTACTGTTAGGGGGACCAAGGACAACTCGGACCACCCGGTGTGCCAGGATCAGTTGTAAGTATCGTCTCGCTCTCGTCCGTTTCTCTTCCATTGGTGAAGCCTTGAAGGCGTATCCCAGGACAGGAGCAAGAACAATATGAGTAGGAATAAGAGTAGAAACATAGAAAAACTACAGCACAAACAGGCCCTTCGGCCCACAAGTTGCGCCGATGATATCCATACCTACTAGGCTTACCTATAACCCTCAATTCTATTAAGTTCCACGTACTCATCCAGAAGTCTCTTGAAAGGCCCTATCGAACTTGAGGGCTGTGGAGGCTTCGAGGATGAGTACAGAGAAGGTTTACCACGATGTTGCCCGGAATGGAGAGTATGAGGAGAGATTGAACGAACTGGGATTGTTCTCCCTGGAAAGGTGGGGGCGGAGGGGTGACCTGATAGAAGTTATGAGGGGTTTAGATAGGGTGAACAGTTGGAAGCTTCTTCCCAGGGCGGGATTAACAATTACAAGGGGGCCCAAGTTCAAGATAAGAGGGAAAAGGTTCAGTGGAGATGTGCGGAGGAAGTTTTTACACAGAGGGTGGTGGGGGCCTGGCATACACTGCCAAGTGAGGCATACATTAGTGACATTTAAGGCTTATCTGGATAGGGCATGTGAAGAAATGGGGAATGGGGGGATATAAGCAGTTGGTCTCGATAGGATGTGATCGGCGCAGGCTTGGAGGGCCGAAGGGGCCTGTTCGTTGTTTGAATAGAGTGTAGCTATAAGAGCAGGTCAGAGGCTGGGGATGCCATATGGTGAGTAACTCCTGACTCCCCAGAGCCTGTCCCCTATGTACAAGTCAGGGGTGTGAGGGAATGATATCCTGGATGGGGTGCAGCTTCAACAACACTCAAGAAACTCGATACCGTCCGGGGCAAAGCAGCTCCGTTCGATCGGTGCCCCATCCAGCAGCTGAAGGATTCAGTTCCCTCCACCACTGACACGCGCAGTGGCCAGTTTCAGTTCCAGATTCCAGCGGCCGCAGTACTTTGCTTATTTTAGAATCATTTGCTGATCGTTTTTTGCCATTCCTGCAGTAATTTCTGACGTTTTTCCCCCCCCCTCCATTCAACAGGGATTGCCAGGCCCCAGTGGTCCCCGAGGCGAAAAGGTGAGAATGTCACTCGTAAGGAGGAGAAGGGAGATCGTTCAGCCCATCGCTGAGGTTCTCTCCCCGCACAAAACACAACACATTCAGCTCATGTCACCTCCTCCTTCCTCTGCTACACTGATCCTTGGAGGCCCATAGAAGAAAGATGTCTCCCAGCTTCTTTGTTTGTGAATGATTCAACCTCTGTGGTGTCTAAGGCTACACTACCCAATCTTCCCTTTGATTTTTTTCCCCATAACCTCCCAGACACGTGAGAGTGGCTGAGTTTCGCGGGTCAACTCCGGAGACAGCGCCACCTCACTGCGAACGCTGGAGCTGCTGACCCGAGGGTTGGGCAGCTCGGCACTCCTCGCGCACTGACCGGCGATGTGGCCAACGTGAGACCCGCACGCGTCTGCCCCAGAAAGCCTGGCCCCTCCCTCCCTCCTGGTTAAACACAAACTTGACATCGCTGAAGTTGTCACCCCAGCTTGCCGAGGGTGCGATGCGCCAATGAGGCGGCGCAGTTTTATCTTGTGAGGTACATTTCCCCGGGGTACCGTGTGTCAGCAGTGGCTCAGTGGGTAGCACTCTTGCCCCTGAATCGGAAGCGTGAGCTCAAGTCCCACCCTAGAAACCTGAGTTCAGAATCGGGACTGATGTTCCAGCGCAGGGAGTGCTACGTTGTCAATGGTGCCTTCTCTCGGACGAGACCTCAAACCAAGGCCCCATCTGCTCTCATGGTTGGATGGTAAGAGTCTCACAGTGCTGTTTGAGTGTCCTGGCTAATATTTATCCATCAACCAGCATTGAAAAACAGATTAGCATCAAAGAAGGTTTACTGCAGAGAACAAGGCCATTCGGACCATCGTGCCTACGCTGGTCAGAAAATGAGCCAGCTAGCCTCATCCCACATCCCGCCTACAGAGGTGGCACTTGAGGTGCGAACCCAGTCACCTTTTCAGAGGGTTTCTGCCTCTGTTACCCTTTCAGGCAGTGAGGTCCAGACATTCCAAAGCTCTCTGGGTGAAAAACATCTAATCCAATCTCTTTAAATCGATGTCCCCATGCCACTGACCTCTCAGCTAAGGTCAGTAGGTCCCCTCTGTCCACTCTATCCGGGCCCCTCACAATTTTGCACATCTCCATAAATCTCCCCTCAGCCCCCACTATTCCAAAGACCACAACTCCAGCCAATCCAGGCTGGTTACTGCTGTTTGTGGGAGCTTGCTGTGCACAAATTAGCTGTCGCATTTCTGATATTATCACAGTGGCTGTGCTTCAAAAGCACCCAATTGCCTGTACAGAACTCAGGAGACATCTCGAGATCATGAAAGGTGCTATAGAAATTGAGGTCTTTACTTTTCTGTGCAGCATTTCGTGCACCCAATGCGTGGCACAGTGGTTAGCACTGCTGCCTCACGGCACCAGGGATCGGGGTTCCATTCCCAACTTGCGTGTGTGGGGTCTGCACGTTCTCCCCGTGTCTGCGTGGGTTTCCTCCGGATGTTCCGGTTTCCTGCCACAGTCTGAAAGACGTGCTGGTTAGGTGCATTGGCCGTGCTAAATTCTCCCTCAGTTTATCTGAACAAGCGCCGGAGTGTGGCGACTAGAGGATCTTCAGAGTAACTTCATTGCAGTGTTAATGTAAGCCTACTTGTGATAATAATAAAGTCTTTACTTTCCTGTGCTGCATTTTGTACATCCAATGTTGAATTTTGGGTCCTTCTTTCTGCCTACTCTGTTTCTGGATTGAATCAAACTTGTGTTTTCCAGCTTTCTCATTGAGATCAGAGTCCAATCTCTGCATTAGACCTTCAATAGCTCAGAGTGATTTACTCCCCTTGCCCTCACATATCGTGCCTTTCCCTTTCTTGTGATGTTGTGTCATGGTTGTTTCAGGAACCAATATGTGTTGAAGAACCATTTTAAATGTGTTTATTTTCCAGGGAAATGAAGGGAGACAGGGAGAACCAGGACGGACTGTAAGTATAAGAACATAAGAACATAAGAAATAGGAGCAGGAGTAGGCCATCTGGCCCTTCGAGCCTGCCCCGCCATTCAATAAGATCATGGCTGATCTGTCGTGGATCAGTTCCACATTCCCGCCCTCTCCCCATAACCCTTAATCCCCTCTCTTATCAAAAACCCATCAACCCGCGTCTTAAAAATATTTAGCGAGGCAGCCTCCACCACTTCAACGGGCAGAGAATTCCAGAGATTCACCACCCTTTGAGTGAAGAAGTTCCTCCTCAACTCCGTTCTGAACCGCCCTCCCTTTATCTTGCATTATTCTAAACTCCAATGGATACAGGCCCAACCTGTCTAATCTTTCCACGTAAGATAACCCTCACTGCCCCAGGAATCAGGAGTGAACCATTCCTGTTTCTACTCTTCCTGAAATAAGGAGATCAAAACTATACACAGTAAAACCAACTGTGGTCTCACTAATGCCCCTTAACAACGATAACAAATCCCAATAAATGCCAACAATCCATTTGCCTTCCTAGTCACTCACTGTTCCTGCAGACTAACTTTTCCTGATTTGTGAACCAGGACACCCAGATCCCTCTGTAACTCAAGAGTTCTGCAAACTCTCTCCGTTGAAATAATATGCTGTTTGTCTAATCTTCCTGCCAAAGTGGACCAGTTCATATTGTCCCATATTATACTCCATCTTCTAAACTGTTGACCATTCACTTAATCCATCTATATCCCTTTGCAGGCTCCTGGGGCGGGAGTCTCAGTGGTGGCCTGCTATTGGCTATCAACAGAGTTTCCCGTTCTACGCATTCCCTGCTCCTGGAAACCCACAGCGGGGCTGGAAGATCCCATCCACGAGATTGGCTGTAAAATTTCGTCCTTTGTATCCACTTCACGACCTGTGTCCCGATCTGTCCTTGAGTTTTTCTAACAGTGCCAACTCTCTCATTCTATTGCAGATCACTGGCCCATCAGGAAGTAAAGGTGACCAGGTAAGGTCTCTCTCTCTCTCTCTCCTTTCTATGTCTGATCTTCTCTGGTACATCCTGTGTCACCCGTGCTGTTAAACTGTACTTTTCTCAGCTTGTTGGGGATTGTTGCGTATTCTCGCTTTTGAGCCAACTTTTCCTCTTCTCTATTATAGGGTGAACGGGGACCCCCAGGACACCAGGGTGAGAAGGGAGCAAAGGGAGACCCTGCGGAGAAAGGCAATAAGGTGAGGCAGGAATTATAGAAAATCAGCAAACTGTATGAGGAATTGAGGGAGACCGTGCACACTTTTGGCATTTTAGTATAGATTAGAAGATAGGTTATTGTGTGTTTCGCATGTACTACATCTCAACAAATGTCTTCACAATGTTTTACTTTGCAAAACTTCTCACTTGCATTAGAAGAATGTAAGATGTAGGGCTGGCAGTGCCAGGGTCCCGGGTTCAATTCCAGCCTTGGGTCACTGTCTGTGTGGACATTCTCTCTGCGTCTGCGTGGATTTCCTCCGGGTGCTCCGGTTTCCTCCCACGCTCCAAAGGTTAGATGGATTGGCCGTGCTAAACTGCCCTTTCGTGTCAGAAGGATTTCCCTCCCTAAAGGGCATTAGTGAACCAGATGGGAAAATGCTGGAAAATCTCAGCAGGTCTGGCAGCATCTGTGAGGAGAGAAAAGAGCTGATGTTTCAAGTCTGGGGGATCAAAGGGTCATTTGGACTCAAAACGTCAGCTTTTTTCTCTCCTTACAGATGCTGCCAGATTTCTCTTTTGGTTTCCGATTCCAGCAACCACAGGAATTTGCTTTTATCCTGGGGTTTATGACAATGGACAATGCGGTCACAGTTATCGTTAGACTTTTAATTCCAGATTTCGGTCGAATTCAAATTTCACCATCTTCCGCAGTGGGATTTGAACCCGGGTCCCCAGAGCATTACCCTGCGTCTATGGATCATGGGTCCAATGACAATACCACGACACCACTGCCTCCACATAATCACCCTATCGTTGACCTTCCTTTCTGTTTATTCTTTCTGCCCTGTATTTGTTTGAAAAACCCGTCATATCTCTATCTCCAGTTCCCCATCGTTGAACTGAAACATTAAGGGTGGGATTTACTGCATTGACCCCGTGGCAGGAAGGGTCAGACTCTCTCTATACGGATACTGCCTGAGCTGTTGAGTGTTTCTTGCGTTTTGTCTATTTAGTTTGGATCTCAGTATCTGCAGTATGTGGTTACAGATTGGCCTCTTTTTGTGTTTCACATTATGAATGCTTGTTTTTAATAGGGCGAAGCTGGATATGGCATCCCAGGGCAACCAGGACCCAAAGGAGAGCCAGGTGACAGAGTAAGTCTTCAATCTTCCCGTTTTAAAGAAACAAATGACTACAGAACCATATAGCAATGAGTGAGTCCCTTCAGCCCTTTGTGTGGTTGCCAGCTCTTAGAAGAACCATCTAATTTGTCCTGCTATTCCCCAATTGTCATGTCACCATCTTGCATCACCATAGCCTTTCACCTTAGGAGGAAATGGAGCAGTTCCAGCATGGCAGCACAGTGGGTTAGCATTGCTGCCTCACAGCGCCAGGGACCCAGGTTTGATTCCTGGCTTGGGTCACTGTCTGTGCAGAGTCTGCATGTTCTCCCCGTATCTGCGTGGGTTTCCTCTGGGTGCTCCAGTTTCCTCCCATACTCCGAAAGATGCACTGGATAGATGCATTGGCCATGCTAAATTCTCCCTCGGTGTACCCAAATAGGTGCCAGGGTGTGGTGACTCGGGAATTTTCACAGTAACTTCATTGTAGTGTTAATGTAAGCCTACCTGTGACACTAATAAGTAAACTAGGAGAGGCTTCTTCACACAGAGAATTTGGAGGGTGTGGAATTCCCTTCCACAGGGAGAATGGTTGAGACAGAAACTGTGCCAACATTCAGGATCAGATTGGAAAGGAAGATGAAGAGATTTAATTTCTTTAATGCACTGCGTGATCCCTTTAAGGTTGCACATCTTAAAGGAGCCACTGCCAATGTGTAGCTTCTTTGCTCCCTATCTGTCACATTCCTGATTTTCCGCGTCTTAGAGAGAAAGTTCATTGGAAATATTTGCTTGTATGGTGGGAGAAATGGCAACATGGGCTGGGTAGGGCAAATGGCCTGTTTCAGCAATGCAACATCCGTATTCCATCGATCGGTGCTCCCGAGGGTGGGGGAGTCAGAAACTAGGGGTCATAGTTTGAGGATAAGGGGTAAACCTTTTTAGAAGGGAGGAGAAATTTCTTCACCCAGAGGGTGGTGAACGTGTAGAATTCACTACCACAGAAAGTAGACGAGGCCAAAGCATTGTGTGATCTCAAGAAGAAATTAGATCGACCTCTTGGGGCTAAAGGGATTGAAGGATATGGGAGGAAGAGGGGGGGAATCAGGATATTGAATTCGATGACCAGCCATGATCAAAATGAATAGTGGAGCAAGCTTGAAGGGCCAAATGGCCTACTCCTGCTTCTAGTCTCCACATCTCTCTATGGTCATCAGCTGGGTGATGTGTTTAATGGTCCACACGTGGTGGGCCTCCTCACTGACCTGTCCGCATCTCGTTTTAGGGGAATATCGGGCTTTCCGGGAGACCAGGAGAAAAGGTAAGGGGTACTCAGCGCCTGTCTCGAATTTACTCAGCTTTTGAACGGGGAAGTGGTGATTAACGACTGTTTGTGTTGCAGGGGGATCGGGGAGGGACCGGAGAGAAAGGAGAGCCTGGTAAAACAGGACCGCCCGGACTGAGTGGACCCCGAGGGAAAGAGGTGAAGGCCCATTTGTGCTCCCTGCTCTTGTTTCACTTAGTTTCCTAGAATTGGTCTCTTTTGATGAAATTCTCTCTGTTCAGAACCTAGCGACGAGTTGCTTTTTTCTAGCAGGTTTATGAGTGGTACAGAAGGGTATGACGCTGATGTCGTGATGTTACAGCACGAGTATTGCAGGTAGAAATCTATGCATTGACGAGGCCTCCTTCATCATCCCCTCCCCCGTTGACTCCCAAGTCAGGGCCGGGCCTTCCTCTGTGTGGTCGGGACACTCCAACTTAGTTATACGCCCATCGAGTCTTCTGCTCCCTCTCTGGGTGGAGATTCCATGAATCAAATGCCCAGCAGGTTCTCCAGTCACAACAACGTCACTGGGAGGGTTGGCCAATACAGCCAGTCCCCCCGCAGAGAGCATCGCTGGAACCAGGTGACAACATAAGCAGGGGGAGTTGTTCCAGGGCCAGTCTAGCAGGTCCTTGTGAGAAGTCTCACAACTCCAGGTTAGAGTCCAACAGGTTTATTTGGTTGTACAAAGAACAAACAAAGAACAACCCAGCACGGGAAACAGGCCCTTCGGCCCAATGAGCCCGCGCCGCCGCATCCTCCTACACCTACCCTGCCCTGCGTGTCTGCGAGTGGAACCCCTAACTTAGCCAGATTCAGGGGAGAATAGTGTCAATTTGTTACACCAATCAGCCTAAGAGCACATCTTTGGGGTGTGGGAGGAAACTGGAGTGCCCGGAGGAAACCCACACAACCACAGGGAGAATGTGCAAACTCCCACAGACACAGGCCCAAATCCATGTATCTGCACAGCTAGCAGTGCTAGTCACTGAGCTGTTGCGGCGCCCGTCTACCGGTCCAGGATCAAGCACACACACCGGCACGAAGTACTAGGCCACTCTCGAAACCTCCAAGAGCAGCCCACGCACGACCCACCGTGTGCATGCCCCTCGTTTGACAACAAGGTGGACCTCCACCTGCAGAATAAAAAGACAAAAACGTTAACATACAAGTCTACATTTCCGGTGTCCCCCGAGGCTCTGACCCTATTTAATACCCCCTACTATAACCCTCCATCCTCGTTTCACTCATGTGTCTATCTAAGCAAACCTTAAACGAGTCCAACGTTCCTGCCTCCACCACCCTACTCAGTAGCGCGTTCCATACCCCCACGACCCTCTGCGTGAAGAACCTTCCTCTCACATCCAAATTATACTTCTCCCCCCTCACCCTTAGATCATGACCTCTCGTAATTGTACCCAGTCTAGGGAGCAGTCTCTCACTATTGACTCTATCTATTCCCTTCAGTATCTTATATACCTCTATCATGTCTCCCCTCAATCTCCGTCTTTCCAAGGAGAAAAGTCCCAGTTTCTCCAACCTTTCCTTGTAACTCAGTCCTTCCATGCCAGGCAACGCCACAAGCTTTCGGAACGTTGTCCCTTCGTCAGGTGAGCGGCCCTGGTGTTGTGAGACTTCTTGCTGTGTTTACTCCAGTCCAACGCCGGCATCTCCACATCAGGCCCTTGTGGGGTCAGGGGGTGGAGGAGGGGGCAGGATCGGGTCCTATCATTGGGAGGACCAGGTGGTAACAAACAGGAGTGAGGGATGGGATAGCAAGGGGGGCTTCCACTGTGACCTAACAGGATGATCCCTCCCATTTCGCGATAGTGCCAGCAGGTAGATGTCATGGTACATGAACACATCACCCCAACGGGGCACAGGTAAAATACAAGTGGCAGCAGCAGGAAGCCCTTAACTAGCCATTAATTTGCCACTTAATTGTGTCAATTGCCCCACTAACAGACTGTTGGCCTAACACCTCCCGTATCACCGTCATATTGAAGCTTGGCTGAGAGCCCAGACAACTGTTAGAATATGTGAACATCTGCTCTGCAGAGGAACACTTTTTGAATGACAGCTCAGACTCTCTGATCTCTGCTGTCAATTTCACAGTATTTATGTACACAAGTTAAATAGTATCAGGAGTTCGTAGCCTATAAAGGGTTTGGATGAATGATACTCTTATTCGCTTGTAGTGCAGATTTTTTTTTCAAACATGTAAAAAAGGTATCAATAAATTACCATTTTTCAATTTTTTTACACATCCCTCTATGCACTATAGGATCCATAATTTTAGAAAATTTGTGGGAGTCAGTGGGAATGGGAGTGGCATAGGTGGCATGAGGGGTCATAAGGGATGGCTGGAAGGGCAGAGCTTGGTGTAGGACACATGAGGGGTATCGGGGTGGGTAGAGGGCATGAGGTGGCATGGATGGGGCACGGGGAGTGTTTCGCGGGTGAAGGGTGTATTGTGAGTTTCTAAATGTCCTGCCTGCTTAGAAATGGTTGTTTGATTTCTTCTGGTGCTGTTGGTTGAAGGCCTCATATTGACCAGGTCTCTGGGAGGCCTTCCCCACCCTTTAATTAATGCCACGGGATCTTTAGCGTCTACCCAAGCTACAGAGATATGTAGGTGTGGCCTGAACAAGGGACTTTACCTCGCTGGAAGGTTGACATTGAAGGAATATAGTGCAGTACTTCCAGACGCCAGGAATAGCCCTTGAATCCACGTTCTGTAGCGATGCAGAGGCAGCGAGAATCAAAGACTAAGCCAGGCTCCTGTCCAGGCCTGTATTAGCGAAGGCCTGAGAAAGCTAATGTATCTCCATTTCTTTCCCAGGGCGAAAAGGGGAACGAAGGAGATGAAGGGACGCCGGTAACTTCACTTTTTTAACCGAATTTGCCTTGAAATTTTAAGTTGCATGTTTTTAGATTTCAGTCACGTAATTGCTGTTCTGTTGTTTCCTTTTCCCCCCAGGGAGAGGCTGGATTACCAGGCCGGACAGGGGAGAGAGGACTTCGAGTAATACCTCCTAGATATTGTCTAATTGAGTGCATGGTAGCTTCCTCTCCAAGGCAAAACCTAAAGGATTTATCCTTCCATGGGATGTGGGCGCCATTGGTATTACCACATCCCCAATTGCCCCTGAACAGAGTGGCTTGCTGGGCCATTTCAGAGGGCGGGTACGAGCCAACCGCATTGCTGTGGCTCTGGAATCACATGTAGACCAGGTCGGGGTGACTCCAGAGTGGTTGGAGTTTAACTGTCCTCAAGAAAGCCACTCATCGTCATCTCCTCCAGCACAATTGGGAATGGACTTCAATGTTGCCTTGCCAATGAGACCCTTATGCAGTCAATGAGTAACAAAACAAAAACATTGATTTTAACCCAGCTAAACTGCCCCAATTCTCCTTGTAGTTATTTGTGACTAAGTCAGCGGCCAATGGTTTCCAGTTTGCCCCACAGAGGGTAAAATGCGGAGAACAGCTCTCTCCATCCTGCACCAATCTTCTTTACTGAAGGTAAGTCCGACCCACATCACTGTCACCACCTCCGGCACGAGGGGGGATAGGAGGCAGCACCCGAATCCACCTCAACCTGGGAGAGAATAAAGCAAGTCCCGGTGCTGTTGGCACCATTCTCTCTATCCAGTCACTGGAGCCAGCCAGTTCCCCAAGGACTCTGAGCCGCTGTGGCAACATGCACTATTTTTTAACACTCGTGTTTGCAGTCCGGAGTTATGGATAATTCTGGTCGAGTCTCCAGCGTTCTTTGGCTGACCAGGAATCCCTCCCACTCTTCCTGCCTGCTACTGGTACAGAAGGAGGCCATTCGGCCCATCGAGTCTACACTGACCACAATCCCACTCGAGGCCTATCCCATAACCCCATCCGTTTACCCTAGCTAGTACCCCTGACACTAAGGGTCAATTTAGCACAGCCAATCCACCTAACCAGCACGTCTTTTGGGCGGCACAGTAGCACAGTGGTTAGCACTGCTCCTTCACAGCTCCAGGGCCCTGGGTTCGATTCCCGGCTCGGGTCACTGTCTGTGTGGAGTTTGCACATTCTCCTCGTGTCCGCGTGGGTTTCCTCAGGGTACTCCGGTTTCCTCCCGCAGTCCAAAGATATGCAGGTTAGGTTGATTGGCCATGCTAAGAAATTGCCCCTTAGTGTCCAGGGATGTGTAGGTTACAGGAATTAGTGGATATAATATGTAGGGAGATGGGAAAGGACCTGGGTGGGATTGTGTTCGGTGCAGACTTGATGGGCCGAAGGGCCTCTTTCTGCACTGTAGGGTTCTATGGTTCTTTTGAGCTGTGGGAGGAGACTGGAGCACCCGGAGGAAACCCACGCAGACATGGGGAGAATGTGCAAACTCCGCACAGTGACCCAAGCCGGGAATCGAACCCACATCCCTGGAGTTGTGAGGCAGCAGCGCTAAGCACTATACCACCGTGCCGTGTCGGAAGGATTTACAAGTGTACGCTCAGCCCGTTTGGCCACATTATGTACACACCTTTCTCAACCACCCAGGGCTGGAGGGAAACTTGAACCCAGAGCTCGTGACTCAGAGGCAGGGGCGCTACCCGCTGCATCGCAAGACTGTCTGTCTGATCCAACAACACGCATCAAATCCAAGCTTCGAGAAGGCCAGGTTCATGATTTTGGCAGATTATTCACCACTCGGGTCAATCTAAGACCGGTATTGGTGCATGGAGTTTAGAACTGTGCCCAATTCTTCCAATCAAATACCATTTTGTTGAACCAGAAGCCTGTTCCTGTGGATTGTGAGGATTCCCATGGGAAAGTAGTTTGTCTTGCCTTAACACTGCCCGTTCTACATAAGAACATAAGAAATAGGAGCAGGAGTAGGCCATCTAGCCCTTCGAGCCTGCCCCGCCATTCAATAAGATCATGGCTGATCTGTTGTGGCTCCGTTCCACATTCCTGCCCTCTCCCCATAACCCTTAATCCCCTCGCTTATCAAAAACCCATCAACCCGCATCTTAAAAATATTTAGCGAGGCAGCCTCCACCACTTCAACGGGCAGAGAATTCCAGAGATTCACCACCCTTTGAGTGAAGAAGTTCCTCCTCAACTCCGTTCTAAACCGCCCCCCCTTTATCTTGAGGCTGTGCCCCCTAGTCCTACTGTCCTTTCTGAGCGGGAAGAGCCTCTCCACCTCTATTCTATCCATCCCATTCATCATCTTATACGTCTCAATGAGATCTCCCCTCGTTCTTCTAAACTCTAACGAGTACAAGCCTAGTTTATTCAGTTCTGATAGACAGAATCTTTCCATTTCACAATCCAAAATAGAATTCAGGAGGGTTTACTTGGAGCTGAAGCCTTTTTTTTTCAAGAATTGTATTTAAAAAAAATGAACTCCTTGTGACAAAGGAAGGAATTGTGTTTAAAAGTGGTCTATTGTTTTTAGGGTTTCCCTGGAAACGATGGCAGGCCTGGACTAAAGGGCGACGCGGGTGAACCCGGCCAATCAGGGAGAGATGTGAGTCCAATCGGCGCGACATTGAGTTCTGTCTGGATTTGCGGCGCTCTACTTCCGGGTCGAAGTTCACCAGAAATACAGTTGCTTCATAAAAGCTTTAATCTCACTGATTTCTGTTGTTTCTCTTTTCTCGATTTATCCTTCAGGGGATCAGGGGTCCGACAGGTTCCAAAGGAGATCAAGGCGACAAAGTAAGTGCGTCCTGGATGTCAAAACGGAAAGTTCCAGAGAAAAGCAGTTACAGAAAAGTTGTGGAGATGAAAGATGCGAATGGGAGCCTGAATTAACAACAGAAAAATGTGGGAAATACATAACAAGGTTCTTGCTAATCCAAAGGGCAAGTTAATGGGTAGCATGAGAGGCACAGTGGTTAACACTGCTGCCTAACGGCGTCAGGGACCCCGTTTCAATTCCGGTCTTGGGTCACTGTCTGTGCAGAGTCTGCACATTTCCCCCGTGTCTGCGTGGGTTTCCTCCGGGTGCTCCAGTTTCCTTCCATATTCCGAAAGACGTGCTGGTTAGGTGCATTGGCCATGCTAAATTCTCCCTTGGGATAGCTGAACAGGCGCTGGAGTGTGGCGACTGGGGGATTTTCACAGTAACTTAGTTGCAGTGTTAACGTAAACCTATTTGTGATGATTAATAAAGAAACATTCCCGAGCCTTTGATCAGTACGTGTAGCCACAGTATTTATATAGTTAGTCCAGTTCAGTTTCCGCTCAATGGTTCTTAAGTTCCAAAGGATTTGGTTTTGTTGGAAGGAATTGACTGCTTTAAGTTGCAGTAGAAATTCTCCAAAGGCAAAGTAGCTGGAATGTCATAGTCATGGTCATTTTCAGCATAGAAAGAGGCCCTTCGGCCCACACTGTCCGTGTCAGCCACCGACCACCCATCTACACTAATCCCACCTTGGTCCATAAGCTTGTACACTATGGCATTTCAAGTAAATGTTTCTTTCGGCAGAGAGTTCCAGATTCCTCCAGGTGGAAAGGGTTTTTCTCCTGCTCGGTACCTTCAATCTAGAAGTGCTTGACCAGTTCCGAAGAAGAATCATACGGTCTCAAAACATTGACCCTGATTCTTTCTCCACAGATGTGGCTGGGCCTGTGGAGCTTTTCCAGCATTTCTGTTTTTCATTTTGGAGAGCTTGGTTCTCAGACAGAAGGTCAGAGCTCTGAGTTCAGGGACCTGCTTATTGCCTGAACCCCCATTGCCTCAATTATGGCAAAAGCACACAAGAAATCATAGAACGTTACAGTGCAGTACAGGCCCTTCGGCCCTCGATGTTGCACCGACCAGTGGAACCAATCTAATGACCGGAGCAGGAGACCCACTGTGCCTGCTCTACCATTCAATAAGATCATGGCTGATCTTTTTGTGGACTCAGCTCCACTTACCCACCCACTCACCATAACCCTTAATTCCTTTACTGTTCAAAAATCTATCTATCCTTGCCTTAAAAACATTCAATGAGGGAGCCTCAACTGGGCAGGGAATTCCACAGATTCACAACCCTTTGTGTGAAGAAGATCCTCCTCAACTCAGTCCTAAATCTGCTCCCCCTTATTTTGAGGCCATGCCCCCTAGTTCTAGTTTCACCCACCAGTGGAAACAACTTCCCTGCTTCTATCTCATCTATTCCCTTCATAATCTTAAATGTTCCTATAAGATCGCCCCTCATTCTTCTGAGTTCCAATGAGTATCGCCCCAGTCTACTCAATCTCTCCTCTTCAGGTCAGGCCTTTTGACCTCCGGTGAGAGCACAGAGATGAGCTGGTTTGTCCAATCTACCCACCCCTTCTTGCTGTCGGAACCATAGATAGAATGAAAACAGGAACAGGAGGAGACCATTCGGCCCTTCGAGTCTGCTCCGTCATTCATTCCGATCATAGCTGATCATCCAACTCAATAACCTGATTCCCACCTTCCCCCTATATCCTTGGATCCCATTTGCTCTGAGTGCTATATCTAACTGCTTCTTGAAAACATTCAATGTTTTGGACTCAATTACTTTCTACGGGAGTGAATTCCACAGGCTGACTGCTCTCTGGGTGAAGAAATTTCTCCTCATCTCTGTCCTAAACACAATACCTTTGGAATGACACAGATGGTGATAAAAATGTAGAATAAGTTTTAATTTAATCTTTTGTTCCTTAATGCAGGGAGCAGTGGGACCCCCCGGACCCCCAGGGGCTCCAGGAAAGCTGGTAAATGAACAAGTTTCAATAAATTTCTAATATGTTGCGTCTGCCTGTATTTGAATTGAGTGCATGTTGGTTAAAGGAGAAAGAAATGATTTCCAGCATCGTAATGGACACCTTTCACAACCCAAGAATGTCCCAAACTGATTTACCACCAAACTAAATTCATTTAGCCATTGTTGTGATATAAAAAGCACAAGAACCAATTTGTGCACAGCAAGCTCCCATATCTGATATCCAGAGAAGTCTATTTTTGTGATGTTTGTTGAGGGATTGCCCAAGACACCCGGGATAACTCCACTGCTTTCCTTCAAACTTTTGCAGTGGGAACTTCTACATCCCTCAATTATTGGATAAGAGGCCTCCGCCCTCATTCCGGATGAAGTCCCACCTCCGAGAGCTGCTGCCTAATTGGATAGGCCAACGGCTCTGTAGCGCCAGTAGCAGCGGTGGCCAGGACCGGGACTGCAAGTAGTCCCTAAGTTAGAAGTCCCGGCATCCGGAAGCCAGCAAGTGTGAAGGGTGTCGAGGGGTTGGGGGGGAATGAGGTTTGGGGAGGTGGAGCGAGGGAGGGTTGAGGATCTTGGGGAGGCTGAGGGGCGGGGATCACCTGCAGATGGGGGCTGGCGTTGAGGTGACGGGAGGGGCAGGCCTTGTGGGGGATGGGCGTGGGCCTGCTTGATTTGGGAGGGAGGCTGTTGAGGGAGGCACTCCCCCCTCCCCCAGTTACCTTCAGCAGGAAAGTTCACCGCGCTGTTGAGACTATCCAGTTGAGTAGTGGTGACTGAACAAGTTATCGGAGTTGGTCGGCATCCTGACCAGGAGTCTGACTGGATATCTAAATGTTGATCTTCTCTGTCCTTTGGTAGATCAGTCCGGAAAGCGGAATGCCGGGCATTAAAGGAGAAAAGGTAACAATCGCTATTTTCCAACAAATATGTTATCCATGATTCCTCATTCTTACGATTAGAAGATTATAACTGACGAGGGTAACAATAAATTTTACAATCTCACAAACACTAATCTACGATTACAGTACCCGACTTCACAACAGGGCGTTCCGTTTTAAGGTATACAAGACCAGTATTCCTATTTTCCTGGTTTTTGCTGCTTTTATTTTCTAGTTCTGGGGAAGAATCACAGGGCGTTCAGGAATAAAGCCATTCTAAATAAACAGCACATGACGTGGAGCTCAGTATCATAATAACACAGAAGTGAAATACTGCGGATACTGGAATCTGAAACAAAAACAGAAAATGCTGGAAAATCTCAGCAGGTCTGACAGCACCTGTGAAGGGTCATCATGACTCGAAACGTTGGCTGTTCTGTCTCTCCACAGGTGCTGTCAGGCTTGCCGAGATTTTCCAGCATTTTCCGGTTTTGCTTCCGTGACCTCAGTATGGTCCACAAGTCATCTTCTAAACCTGTGTAAATAGACTGACATTTAAAGATAAAAGTAATTAAACGCCCGCACGGTTAGAAGTTGCGGCCCTGTCGAGTTGAACAGGAGGTAGTGGTGTAGTGGTATTGTCACTGGGCTTGTAATCCAGGGGGTACTCTGGGGACCCGGGTTTGAATCCCACCACGACAGACAGTGAAATTAAAATTCGATTAAAAATCTGGAATTAAATGTCTAACGCTGACCATGAAACCATTGTCGATTGTTGTAAAACAAAACCCCATCTAGAACATAGAACATTACACCTCAGTACAGGCCCTTCGGCCCTCGATGTTGTGCCGACCAGTGGAACCAATCTAATGACCCTCTAACCTAAACTATTCCAATGTTATCCATATGCCTATCCACTGACCATTTGAACGCCCTTAAAGTTGGCGAGTCCACAACTGCTGCAGGCAGGGCATTCCACGCCCTTACTACCCTCTGAGTAAACAACCTACCTCTGACATCCGTCCTATAATTACCACCCCTCAATTTAAAGCTATGTCCCCTCGTGTTAGCCATCACCATCCGAGGAAAAAGGCTCTCACTGTCCACCCTATCTAACCCTCTGATCATCTTGTATGCCTCAATTAGGTCACCTCTTAACCTTCTTCTCTCTAAGGAAAATAACCTCATGTCCCTCAGCCTTTCCTCATAGACCTTCCCACCATACCAGGCAACATCCTGGTAAACCTCCTCTGCACCCTTTCCAATGCCTCCACATCTTTCTTATAATGCGGCGACCAGAACTGTACGCAATACTCCAAGTGCGGCCGCACCAGAGTTTTGTACAGTTGCAACATGACCTCACGGCTCCGAAATTCAATCCCTCTACCAATAAAAGCTAACCTTGTTCACTAATGTCCATTAGGGACGGAAATAGAACAAAGCAAATTACAGTACAGGTCCTTTGGCCCTCCAAACCTGTACCGAAATCTGCTGTCCTCACCTGGTCTGGCCTACATGTGTCTCCAGAGCCACAACAATGAGATTGACTCTTAACTGTACTCAAGGGTGGACAATAAATGTTGGCCCAGCCAGTGACACCCACATCTCATGAATGAATTTTAAAAAATTGCCGATATCACCACTGGTCTCTCAACATTTATTCGGTTTTATTTTCTAGGGTGACCCGGGCAAGCCGGGTGAATCTGGATTGAGTGGGTTAAGAGGAGAGCCTGGCCTCCCAGGACCTGTCGGGAGCCGAGTAAGTTTGAACCTGATGTTTCTTCTAAATGTATAGCGGCGCTAGTCGCAATGTTGTTGGTGTATAATTGACTGAATAATGATTTTGCATTGCAAAGTATGAATTTGATTTTAACTATTCTTCAAAAGGTGCAGCTTTAAGGTTTACTGAAGTTAGTTCAATTGTATTGGCAAGTTTTTGTCATTCTTTAGCAACCTTCTGGTAGAGATGGATTAATGGTAATCGTGTCCAGGCACTTTGATGGACATGTTGAGGCAACAAGGCTTGGTGCTGAAACATAGAAATTAGGAACAGCCATTCGGCCCGTCAATCCTATTCTGCCATTCATATCATCATGACAGATGACCCAACTCAATAGTCCGATCCTGCCTCCCCCCTCCCTCAATATTCTTTGATCCCCTTTGCCCCCAAGTGTAATATCTAACACCTTGAAATCATTCAATGTTTTGGTTTCGAGTTTGCATAAAACATAAGAAATGGTTGTAGGATTAGGCCACGGTTCATCGAGCCTGTTCCAACATTCAATAGACTTCTGGCTGATTTTGAGTCTCAACTCCATTCCCCATTGGAGACCAAAATCGGTCTATTCCAGCCTTAAGTATATTCAATGATGGAGCATCCACAACCTTCTGGGATAGGGAGTTCCAAGAGACCAAGGGCAGAAATTTCTCTTCATCCGAGTCCTAACCGACCAGCCCCTTATCCTTATCCTGTTTTAGATTCTCCAGTCAATGGAAATGATCTCTCAGCGTCCACCCTATCAAACCCCATCAGAATTGTTAAGATTTCAATGAGATTGTTTCTCATTCTTCTTCTTCTTCTAAACCCCAAAGAATATAAATCCAATGTAATCAGCTTCTCATCAGGACAACTTTCTCATCTCAGGGGCCAATTTAACGAACCTTCGCTATACCACCTCCGATAAACTCATATCAGTGCAAAGATGTGCAGGTTTGGTGGATTGACCATGCTAAATTATCCCTTTGTGTCTAAAGATGTGCAGGTTAGGGGGATTAGCAGGGTAACTATGTGGAATTAAGAGATAGGGTCTGGATAAGATGCTCTTTCAGAGGGTCAGTGCAAACTCCATGGGCCGAATGGCCTCTTTCTGCACTGTGGGGATTCTATGGTTCTTTCTTAAATATGGAGCCCAAAACTGCACACAGTGCCCCGGGTTCGATTCCTGGCTTGGGTCACTGTCTGTGTGGAGTTTGTATGCTCTCCCCATGTCTGCGTGGGTTTCCTCTGGGTGCTCTAGTTTCCTCCCACGCTCCAAAGATGTGCTGGTTAGGTGCATTGGCCATGCTAAATTCTCCCTCAGTGTACCCAAACAGGTGCCAGAGTGTGGCGACTAGAACATAGAACACTACAGCACAAACAGGCCCTTCGGCCCACGAGTTGCGCCGATCACATCAACACCTATCTATAACCCCCAATCCCATAAAACCCCATATACTCATCCAGAAGTCTTTTAAAAGACCCCAGCGAGTTCGCCTCCACCACCACTGACGGCAGCCGATTCCATTCACTCACCACCCTCTGAGTGAAAAACTTACCCCTAACATCTCCTCTGTACTTTCCTCCCCGCACCTTAAACCTGTGTCCTCTCGTAGCGACCATTTCAACCTGGGGAAATAGCCTCTGAGAATCCAGGGGATTAGACCTCTGAGACTAGGGGATTTTCATGGTAACTTCATTGCGGTGTTAATGTAAGCCTACTTGTGATGAATAAATAAACTTTATTTTCACTTTACTTTAGATGCAGTCTTATTAAAACCACGTAATCCATTACCAGAGTTCTTTCACTTTGTATCCCAATCCATTTTCAATAAAGGTCAAAATGCCATTTGTTTTGCTAATTGCTTACTGTGTCTGCATGTTAACTTTCTGCGGCATGGTGGCACAGTGGTTAGCGCTGCTGCCTCACAGCGCCAGGGACCCAGGTTCAATTCCGGCCTTGGGTCACTGTCTGTGTGGAGTCTGCACATTCTCCACGTGTCTGTGTGGGTTTCTTCTGGGTGCTCTGGTTTCCTTCCACATTCTGAAAGACATGCTGGTTAGGTGCATTGGCTCAAACAGGTGGGGCCGGACTGTGGTGACTAGGGGAATTTCACAGTAACTTCATTGCAGTGTTAATGTATGTCTTACTTGTGACTAATAAATAAACTTTTTTTTTGTTAATGTTTAACTTTTAATTTGCATTCTTTGGATGAGGGCACCCAAGTCTCTCTGAACATCAATACTTAGTGTTGACCATCCTTTAAAAAAAAATCCTGCCTTTTTATTCTTACGACCTCAGTGAATGATTTCACCCTTCCCTGTATTACAATCCATCTGCCATCCTATTGCCCTCTTATCTCACCTTTCTACATTGCGTTGCAGCTTTACTGAATCCTCCCTGTAGCTTAATTTTTCACCTAGTTTGGTATCATCAGCAAACTCAGATACATTACTCTCTGCTCTTTATCGTAAGTCACTAAGATAAATGTGAGTGAATTGGTGGGATTTGGATGACATACATGTCCCAGAGTGCCCTGCCTTCTATTGCAAAGCTGCTTGGAGCTGGTTTGGGTGTCTGAAGAGGAGGTCTCAATTCTTGTGTCAAGAAAATGCTTTCTTTCCTCACGAGTCTTGGTGGACGTAAATGACAAAAGGAAATGTGTTTCACGATGTGTTAATTTTTCCCTTCTTATTATCGTGACAGGGTTTGGAAGGTCAAAGAGGTCTCCCAGGGCCACAGGTAAGTTCCCTGCTGTGCTTATTTATACTGAGCTCCCATTCTGCCTGAGCTTCAGTTGTGTAGGAGATGATGTATCTGCGTGTCAGAGCCATTAATACAGCAGAGGTTTTTTGACAATGGGTGGAATTGTCCTGTGCCCCTGATGAAGGGCCAATAGTGGACGGGGTGGGTGAATTCGGAGGGAAGGCCCAAAAAATTGGTCTCTTACCGACGTGAATTTCCTGTGGGATCTCCCACTGGTGCCCACCATGGGGGATCAGGAAATGATTTACATCTCGCTGATGGGATGGAAACAAAGGCTCGACCGGAATCATCCCCCGCCAATGCCCGATTCTCTGCGGCGCCAGTGGGAAAACACGTCAATCCAGGATGCATCCGGAACAAGATGGCGTGTAGATGTTGGGACACACCTGAACAATGCCTGGGGATGCCCCTGGAATTCGGGATAGAGGTTGCTGGTCCTGCATCCTGGAATGGCGGCAGCCATTGTTTCTGCGGATTGGGGGGTGTGTGGGGATGGGATGATGGAGAAGAAGAGGGGTGACTCCGTGGGGAGGACACAGGGATTGGTGGATGCGGGAGGGGAATTTGAAACCTCAGGACTTGGTTAAGGGGAGTGTAGAGAAAAGGAGTTGCTTTGGAGTTCACATGGGCTCGAGGTCCAGTTACGATCATCTTGTTGCTTAAGCACAATTTAATTCTTTGTCCAATTTTTCCCATAGGGTGACCAAGGTCCAAGAGGATTCCCGGGAGAAAAGGTAATCCATTATCTCAACTCTTTGATACAGATCTAGCATCACATAAACATACAAGATTATGAAGGGAATAGATAAGATAGAAGCAGAGAAGTTGTTTCCACTAATGGGTGAAAGTGGAACTAGGGGGCATAGCCTCAAAATAAGGGGGGGCAGATTTAGGACTGAGTTGAGGAGGAACTTCTTCACTCAAAGGGTTGTGAATCTGTGGAATTCCCTGCCCAGTGAGGCTACCTCATTGGATGTTTTTAAGGCAAAGATAGATAAATTTTTGAACAGTAAAGGAATTAAGGGTTTCGGTGAGCGGGCGGGTAAGTGGAGCTGAGCCCATGAAAAGATCAGCCATTATCTTATTGAATGGCAGGGCAGGCTCGAGAGGCCAGATGGCCTACTCCTGCTCCTAGTTCTTGTGTTCTTATGTTCTTATCATGCTTGTATATAAACTGTGATTGGGCTTTACATTGTGCTTCACCTGATATTTCCTTGTGTGGCTTATTTACCACTGGGAAAGCTGTCAATGACCACCTGGAATATCCTTCCAGGCTGTGGGCAAAGGGAATCTTCTACAGGGAGAGAGGCCTGCTTGCTGAATGTTTAAGGCTTGACTCTTTCACCTCTGGGAATCTGGGAGAAATCCCACACACTCTGCAGGGAGAATAGATGTCTCTCGGCAACTTGCAAATGGTGGAACTAACTTGAGGGCCATTATGGCTGATTTCCCGTACAAACCAAAGATACTACAGAGCAAGCAGGAAGACACCTTTTAGCCACTTGGTATTCAATGAGATTGTGGTAACGTGGCCCCTTTTAAGGGATGATCCTATGTGGATCTGCAGCTGGGATTTTCCAGTCCCGCTGCAGTGGACCGAGATTTGGCTGTGCGCCAAATTTCCTGCTCTCGCGCCAGGAACTGACCAGGCTGGAGAATCCCGGCCTTAAC
This sequence comes from Carcharhinus amblyrhynchos, assembly GCF_965287045.1. Taxonomy (NCBI): domain Eukaryota; kingdom Metazoa; phylum Chordata; class Chondrichthyes; order Carcharhiniformes; family Carcharhinidae; genus Carcharhinus; species Carcharhinus amblyrhynchos. The sequence goes on along the minus strand of NC_137326.1, from coordinate 7,004,306 downwards.
CTTAATATCCAAAGAAAAGTTGGAAGTTTTCCCAGTCCTATGGCCATCATTCCTCCCTTGATTAACGTCATAAAAGAGAGGTGAATAAATCCTTTTTTGAGTGTTGTCTGTGGGGTTTTGCTGCCTCAGGATGGCTGCAATATTTTTTGACAGAGCAACAGCCTCTGAGTTCCAAAACAAAATTGTGCAGACACTTAATGATGTAATAAAGTGCTGTTGAAATGTACGCATTGTTATTTGATTCATACTAAAACTAAAGAATACTTTTTCATAGAAACTAGAAGCAGGAGTAGGCCATTTGGCCCTTTGAGCCTGCTCTGTTGTTTATTTTGATCACGGCTGATTATCAAATTAAATATCCTGATTCCCTCCTTCCCCCTTCCCCCCATATCCCTTGATCCCTTTACCCCCAGGAGGTGGATCTAATTTCTTTGTGAAATCAGACAATGTTTTGGCCTCAACTACTTTCTGTGGGAGTGAATTCCACACATTCACCACCCTCTGGGTGAAGAAATTTCTCCTCATCTCAGTTCGAAAGGGTTTACCCCTTATCCTCAAACTATGCCCCCTAGTTCTGGACTCCCCCCACCATGGGGAACACCCTTTCTGAATCCACCCTGCTAGAATTTTATAAGTTTCTATGAGATCCTCTCTCAATCTTCTAAACTCCAGGGAATATAATCCTAACCCACTCAGTCTCTCCTCATATGACAGACCTGCCATCCCAGGAATCAGCCTGGGAAACCTTCGCTGTACTCTCTCTATAGCAAGGACATCCTTCCTCAGATAAGGATACCTAAAAACTTTTGAACTTTCATCTCCCATTCAATCCTGAGTTGAAGTTCACCATTGAGTCATAGAATCCCCACAGTGCCAAAGGAGACCATTCAGCCCATCATGTCTGTACCATCTCTCCGAAAGAGCATTTCACCCATGTCCAGCCTCCTCTGCCCTTTTCCTGTAATCCCATACATATACCATAGCTAATCCACTTAACCTACACGCAAATCTGGATACTAAGGGGCAAGTTACCATGGCCAGAATCTGCAATCTTTGGACTGTGGGAGGAAGCCCATGCAGAGATGGGGAGAACGTACAGACTCCACACAGATGGTCACCTGAGGCCAGAATCCAACTGAGTCCCCGGCGCTGAGAGGAAGCAGTGCTAACCATTTTGCACACGGCGGCACAGAACTGCTGCCTCACAGCGATAGGGACCTGGGTTCGATTCCCGGCTCGGGTCACTGTGTGTGTGGAGTTTGCACATTGTCCCCATGTCTGCATGGGTTTCCTGCGGGTGCTCTGGTTTTCTCCCACAGTCCAAAGATGTGTGGGTTAGGTGGATTGGCCGTGCTAAATTGTCCTAAGTGTCAGGAAGACTAGCTAGGGTAAATGCATGGGGTTGTGGGCTTGGGTATTGTGGTTGTTGCAGTCTCGATGGGCTGAATGGCTTCTTTCTGCACTGTAGGGATTCTACGATTCTCTGTCCAGTCTCCATTTCTAAGTCAGGCAACATGGAATTCTTTAGTTTATTAAACATCTGATCTTAACTCACTCCTTGCTGTTGAGAATTTGCTGACACCCTCATTCTCAACATATAATTGATGCAGATATGCATCAGCACTGGGGCTATGACCCAGACTGTGTTCCCAGCAGCGTAGGAACAGCTTCTGGCTGCTGTGTTGCCAGCAGTAATACAGAGAGTTTACCGTAGTCTAGACAGGGTGGATTTCCACTGTCTGACCCGATGCAGGAGCCAATACCAGACATCCATCAATGGGGTAAGCAACATTGAAACCCTTCAACCAATCAGATTGAAGATTAAAAAAGAGGGATAATAATCAGAAAAGTAAAATTAAATTCTGCTCGAGGGAGTGGGGCTCCAGACCTGCCATTGTATTTTTCTGAGCCACAGAGGTTGTTCAGCAGTAATCATCACTTATTCTCATAGAGTCATAGATTCCCTACAGTGCAGAAGGAGGCCATTTGGCCCATTGAGTCTGCACTGTTAATGATCCCACCCAGGCCCCTATCCCTCTAACCTCATACGCTCACCCTGACACTAAGGGGCAATTTAGCCTGGCCAATCCACCTAATCTTTGGACTGTGGGGGGAAACCGGAGCACCTGGAGGAAACCCACGCAGACACAGGGAGAGTGTACAAACTCCACACAGACAGTGACTCAAGCCGGGAATCGAACCCAGGTCCCTGGTATTGTGAAGCAGCAGTGCTAACCACTGTGCCACCCCTTCTGCTATTAAAATCTCATTTAGACCTAAATGTCCTAGGTGCAGCTTTTTCAGCTGTGCCGAATGTATAAGTGTCCTAAGTTTCGACCCTTGTAGCAACCTCAGTGCTGGGTCTATCAGTGGGGGCTGTGGCTGTAGCGTATTCCCAATCCCAGCTAACCTCCCATCAGTATCACAGCGAAATCCAGGCCCCTGCTTGTCCTTGCCTGTCAGGCCCCCTGCTGATCTGACCCGTGAACAGAGTGGGAGAGATGTGCGGGAGAGGGAAGGGAGTTAGTCAGCCACGAGGCAACGCGGTGGAATTGGTGAATAACGTGACGAGGAAGACACATTCTGATGTCCTTCATTCCACCGGAGTCTGTGTCCGTCTCCGATCCAGATTCCCAGTGAGATGAGGCGCATGAGGTGTGCCCGTGAGCACCGGAAGCCTGTCCTCTCGCACCATCATCAGTGTCATGTCACCCGGATGGGTGGAGCTGCTGCTTTGATTCCCAAGAAGTGAATGGAGAACTCGACAGCAACAGAGCTCGGAGGCTATTTCAGACCTACATGGTTGTCACTGACAGCCTTGGGCCTCCTGGCTTCACTCATGGTCTGTCTGCTTTGAGATGTTGGGCGGGACTTTCCAGCTGCGCTTGTCCTGAAACTGGAAAATCCCGCCCAAATCAATGGATCTTTGCATGGCCCATGTCTCACCCTATATGGTTCCCTGGCAGGTGGGATAAAAATATTCTACAGGTTGAGTGAATTGAATTTCAAGACTGGTTTTTTCTCTCTCTGTCTCTTGCGCTCTCGCTCTCCCCCCACACTGACTGCCCCTGTCTGTAGAGTTTGCACCTTCCCCTCGGCAATTGTCCCCCTCACCTGGTGGGCATCGCCTCACGCAATCCCAGACCACCCAGGAGGCCTCAACGGCCTCTGATCCCCCTGGTGAGGCATCAAGTCTGGTCTCCGCTGGTGGAGACTATTAGTGATTCCCGCTAGGAGAGAACCTCGGCCGGAAAGCTGGCTCAGGTGAATGAGCCTGGACGATATCACCCGGGACTCGTTAATAACTTGCTAATATTTCACTGGCAAAACAGATTGGTGGGGGCGAGAAGCCAGGCATCTCCCGCTTTTCGCCCTTTGCCAGATCTTACCACCGCACATCGCTGAAAGTCAGGCAGGGCGAGGTTGTAAGATCGCACCCAGTGCTGGTGAGTAATCACTGCTATTGGTCAACAAATGTATTACCAGTCACTTGGTCATACAGAACTTGAAGGTTGCTGAAAATAGAGACATGTTGTTGAAACTTTTCATCTTGCACTCATCAGAACAAATGCAAGAATGCCAAATTTCAAATGATCACAGCAGAAGGAAAAAAGCCTTGTGCCTTCTTTGACTTGCCTGAGAGCTTGGTGAGTTCCCTATTGCTTTCTCCATGGCAACACCTTGACCAATCAATCAGCTTCTATCGTATGGCATAAATTGTTGTATGATGGTTTGAAACTTGGCATTCTTGTGTTTGTCCTGATGAGTGAGAGATGAAAAGCTTCAACAACCTGTCTCTCATTTCAGAGAAACTCCATGACTGTTGTGACTAGCAGCAGGTGAACCAGAGTGACAATTCCTCTGGCATCCTTTGTCAAAGCTTTAACAAATTGTCACCTGGATTCGAAACATCAGCTCTTTTCTCTCCTTACAGATGCTGCCAGACCTGCTGAGATTTTCCAGCATTTTCTCTTTTGGTTTCAGATTCCAGCATCCGCAGTAATTTGTAACAACTCCTCCGTTGTCTCAGCTCCTGTCCAGCATTGGGCTGCTTTTCCTGGGCTGTTGTTGCCTCTTCTCCGGTGAGGGACTGTCAAACCCCCACTGGGCAGCCACCACCCAGGGCTGTTGAAGCGAAACACTCACCGTTTAGGGGGTCACTGGTTTAACCGCAGGTTTCCTGAGGGCACTCACCCTACAAAGACGATGGGGTGGCACAGTGCTTAGCACTGCTGCCTCACGGTGCCAGGGTCCCAGGTTCAATTCCAGTCTCAAGGTCACTGTCTGTGTGGAGTCAGCATGTTCTCCCCGTGTCTGCATGGGTTTCCTCCGGGTGCTCCGGTTTCCTCCCACAGTCCGAAAGACGTGCTGGTTAGGTGCATTGGCCGTGCTAAATTCTCCCTCAGTGTACCCGAACAGGCACCGGAGTGTGGCGACTGGGGGATTTTCACAGTAACTTCATTGCAGTGTTAATGTAAGCCTACTTGTGACACTAATAAATAAACTTTAGTCAGCGCTACCTTCTCAATGCAGGAATTCATGAGCAAAACCATGACTAAACTCTCCAACCCCCACCCCCTACATGAGTAACATTTAAAATATTACTCCATTTTGGCTTGCCATCATATTTTTCTCAATAGTGTTTTTGCCTTGACTCTCATTTTCTTCCAGAAATATAGATAAAAGGGCAAAACCTGAACCCCTCTCTCTGCTTTCTGAACACAGGGTGACCGAGGACCACCTGGGCTGGCTGGCAGGAATGGAGTCGATGGGAAGAATGGCCCACCCGGGCCTCCTGGATTGAGGGTGAGTATTGGGCCTTGTACGAAGCACTCACCTGGTTGACTGGTCGAGAGGGGGGCTTGCTTCCCGTGGGATAGAATTGTAGGGTGCGCCGGATGTAAGGAAGCAGATCGGCAGAGAAGTCCATCGAAGGTCGAGGCGAGACTGACTGAACTGCCATGTCTCAAAGATGGCCGCCCACAACCTTGCACAGTTTGAGTCTCTCTTATCAAGGGCACAACTGCAGAAATTTGAGAAGAAAAGTTAAATGGTTGTGGAAGCTTTGTTACTTGGGTACCAAATGATACATGACACGTGACTTGAGAACATATGAAATTGGAGCAGGAGTAGGCCATTCAGCCTCAGGAGGCTGCTGCACCATTTGGTAAGATCATGACCAATCTTCCACCTCAACTCGATTTCCCTGCCCTATCCCTTGAATTCTTTGATGTGCAAAAAAATCAGTTGATCTAAGTCTTGAACACACTCAACAACCGAACATCTCCAGCTCTCTGGGGTAGAGAATTTCAAAGATCAACAACCCTCTAAACGAAGAGGTTCTTATCATCCCTGCATTAAAGTCCTTATCCCAAGACTAGAACCCCTGATTCACTGGTCACCAGCCAGAGACACTCTTCCATCATCCACCCTGCCAAGTCTCTTCAGATGTGGAGTTGGACTGGGGTAGACAGAGTAAGTAGTCACACAACACCAGGTTAATGTCTAACAGGTTCGATTTTTAGCACGAGCTTTCGGAGTGTTGCCCCTTCATCAGGTGAGTGAAGAGTTCAGTTCACAAACAGGGTGTATGTCGACATAAACTCAGTTACAAGATAATGGTCGGAATGCGAGTCTTTACAGGTATTCAAGTCTTTACAGATGCAGACAATGTGAATGGAGAGAGGGTTAAGCACAGGTTGAAGAGGTGTGTGTTGTCTCCAGCCAGGTTAGTGAGATTTTGCAAGCCCAGGCAAGTCGTGGGGGTTACAGATAGCGTGACACAAACCCAAGATCCTAGTTGAGGCCATCCTCGTGTGCGGAATTGGCTATCAAGTCAGCAGTGTGACGGATTATTCCCTGCTGTTCCAAGAGTGGAGACCAGGGTTTTCCTGACCTCTAAGGTCCTGCGTGATTGGAGGGTTGCTCTGTCTTGTTGCTGGAAGTGATAACGGATTAACTCAAAGCTGTATGCCTCATTAAATCTGTCCAGTTGTCTTCAAGGGTTTTCATGCACTTTCTTTTCAGGGTGAACAGGGAAAAAATGGGGAGCCTGGCAGAGATGTAAGTGATCAACACGTTGACCATACAGATTGAGGCCTGCTGTGCTCAGGCACGCTTCCTCTGATGTTTCCCATGTTAAGGATTGTAATTGCTCTGTAACCTCATCCCCTCCCTATCTCCCTACAACCCCCTGAGATCTCTGTTCCTCCCTGCCTCTGACCCTAGACTCCTGCGTATCCCCACACTCTCCGCCCACCATTCGTTTCCAACTCCTGAAATTCCCTCCCTAACCCTCCCCCTCCTTCAGCTTCCATCTTTGACCCAGCTTTGCGGTCATCCGTTTTAATGACTCCTTCCTCAGCTTGGTTTGATAATGTTCAAGTGAAGTAACTGAGGATCCTTTCCGATGTTGTAGAAAAACAAGTTGTTGTAACGAAAAACTCGCTCTTCTTTGGACTGTGGGAGGAAACCCACGCAGACACGGGGAGAATGTGCAAACTCTGCGCAGACAGTGACCTGAGGCTGGAATCAAACCTGGGCCCCTAACGCTGTGAGGCAGCAGTGCTAATCACTGTGCCATTGTGCCACCCACTAGTCCCCCCCCAGTGTCTTGCCCAATATTTTTCCCTCAACCAACACCACAAGCACAAGCAATCTGGTCATTGTCACATTGTGGGATCTTGCTGTGTGCAATTTGGTCTCTGCCTTTCCAAAATTACAGCAGTGAACTTTGAAAGTATTTCATTGCCTGTGAAATGCCCTGGGACATCCCATGGGTCATGAAAGATGCTATATAAATGCAGGTTGTTCCCTATCTCCCCTTCCCACCATTAAGTTATTCAAACTGGGATAACAGGCATACGTCTGGGTGACACGGTAGCACAGTGGTTAGCACTGCTGCCTCTCAGTGTCAGGGACGTGGGTTCGATTCCCAGCTTGGGTCACTGTCTGCGCATTCTCCCCGTGTCTGCGTGGGTTTTCTCCAGGTGCTCTGGTTTCCTCCCACAGTCTGAAAGACATGATGGTTAGGTGCATTGGCCATGCTAAATTCTTTTAGTGTACCTGGACAGGCGCCGGAGTGTGGCAACTAGGGGATTTTCACAGTAACTTCATTGCTGTGTTAATGTAAGCCTACTTATGACACTAATAAATAAACCTAAACTTTTCTTTTTACATCAGACTGCCATTTGCTATCCTTGCTTTTTGGTAAACAGACCTGTGTGTGTGTTTCATGAGCTTACCTGTTCTCTGAATCGTTGGTGAAGACAGTTGAAACCTGTTCTGTCTGGTTTACCTTTGTTTGAAATTGAAGAAATGTCGAAATGTTATTGATCTTCCAACACAGGGTCTGCCCGGCTTGAGAGGAGAACAAGGAACACCAGGAGTAGCAGGACCCTCTGGTCTTTCAGGGAATCCGGTAAGTTACACACAATCCATCTCCAATTCACGCAGCTCATTAACCCTGCCTCAGGTTAAAAGCTCATTGGAGACGGACATGTGGAACTTTGAACCTGAATGAATGGGAGCTAATGGATGGTTTGGGATGAGTTATAAAGATTTGGAGTTGTCTATACTCGGGTGATGAAGATTGCGTTAAACAGTGGATTGAGCAGAGGATGGGACATGGGGGGGCAGCCAGGATTTAACTTTGTTCCCTTTTGATTGACCCCATTGTTTAGACCTCCGCGCATCTAGGTAACAATTGTTTTTTTGTAAACCGCTACCACGGAGGGGAGAGTTTCCACTCCTGTTTACTGAGCTGTAACCTGAGGATATTATGAGATGAAACTGCCAAGAGTCAATGTTCCACCAATCACAGCCAGTACCAGTCCTTATTACTGGAGAAAATAGGAGAAAATAAAATATGCAAATGTATATTTCACGAGAGGCGCTTGTAAGTCCCAAAATCATTCCACTGTTCAATGTGATTCTGCGAAGGATGTGGATATGCTGGCGTTGGACTGGGGTAAACACAGTAAAAAGTCTGACAACACCAGGTTTTAGTCCAACCGATTTATTTGATAGTAAACGCACAAGTTTTTGAGGTTTCCCTCTTCGTCAGGTGAATGGAGAGTTCAGAACTCTCCATTCACCTGACGAAGAGGGAAACCTCGAAAGCTTGTGCGTTTACGATCAAATAAATCGGTTGGACTAAAACCTGGTGTTGTCAGACTTTTTACTGTATTCTGCGAATGGGCAGCATCTGCCAAATAATTCTGAGTGTGCTAACAGCTACACTAACAACCAATATAAGATCATTAGTGGAACTCATAATGTGACTCAGTCCCACTTGCTGGAATTGACATACATTCACACACGGAGGGACCCATCCTCTGCAAACAAAAGGAATATGTTCAAGCTTTATGCCTTTTATGAATTACTGGGTGGGGGGCAGTAGGGTGGTTTGGGAAGTGTGTAGTTGTTCCCCATTGCTTTTTCCACGGCAACACCTTGGCCAATCAGGGTCAGCTTACCAACCAATCTGCAGCCTTTTCTCCTGTAGTGCAAGTTAGTCTGCAATTTGGCATTCCTGTGCTGGTGAGTGTGAGATGAAAAGTTTCAACAATATGCCTCTCTCATCATAAATATTCCAATGCACGTTCATTGTAACTGTACCAATTTTTTTCTTGTCCACCTTAGGGCAAATCTGGGGATGATGGGAAGCCGGGACTCCCTGGAAAGAATGTAAGTATAGCAGAACTGTCTGCGTGGGATTTGCACACTTTCCCTGTGTCTGCGTGGGTTTCCTCCGGGTGCTCCGGTTACCTTCCACAGTCCAAAGATGTGCGGGTTAGGTGGATTGGCCATAGTAAAATTCCCCTTAGTATCAGGGCGAGTAGCTAAGGTAAATGTGTAAGACGATAGGGCCTCGGTGGAATTGTGGTCAGTCCAGGCTCGATGGCCTGAATGGCCTCCTTCTGCATTGTAGGATTCGATGATTCTAAGACCCTGAGGTGCTATTTCAAAACAGAGCAATGGAACTCTCCCAAATATTTATCTCTCAACCAATGTTCAAAAAATAGATGATTTAGACATTGTCATGTTGCTGTGTGCGGGAGCTTGCTGTGTAGCAATGGGGCTTGACTAGCACATTGCTTTATGTTGCAACAGTGACTCGATGCCAGAAGGACTTCATTGACTGCAAAGTGAATTGGGAAGTCCTGAGGTGCTATATAAATTCCTTCTTCATAAGTTATAGAATCATAGGATCTCTACAATACAGAAGGAGGCCATTCGGCCCATTGAGTCTGCACCAACAACAATCCCATCAGGCCCTATCCCCATAACCCTATATATTTACCCTGCTAATTCCCCGACACTAAGGGGCAATTTAGCACAGCCAATACATCTAACGCACACATCTCTGGACTGTGGGAGGAAATCGGAGCACCCGCAGGAAACCCACGCAGACACTGGGAGATTGTGCAAACTCCACACAGACAGTGACCCAAGTCGGGAATTGAACCCGGGTCCCTGGCGCTGTGAGGTAGCAGTGCTAACCACTGTGCCGCCAGTTATAGACAGATTAAAGCTAACATTGCATCCCCAGAGAATCTGCAATGGGAAATTCCTGATGTACGGCCAAATGTATGGATCGTGAGTCAAAGTGCTGGCACCGTGAGAGGTACCCTCCCAAAGCACTGCCCCCTACTGGGAGAATGGAGGTGTGGAATTAATAACAAGTCACAGCATGAGGTATGCCAAAATCCCAACTAACACAATCTGGAGCTCAGAAGAATGAGGGGGAATCTTATATAAACCTATATCATTTGAATAGGGTTAGACAGGGTCGATGCAAGAAGGATGTTCCTGATAGTGGGGGTGTCTTGAACCAGGGATCACAGTCTGAGGCTACAGGATAGACTGTTTAGAACAGAGGGTGGACAGCCTGTGGAATTCACTCCCACAGAAAGCAGTTGAGGCTAAGACATTGAATGTTTTTAAGAAGTGGGGCAACAGGGTGGCATAGTGATTAGCACTGCTGCCTCACAGCGCCAGGGACCCGGGTTTGATTCCCGGCTTGGGTCACTGTCTGTGTAGAGTCTGCACGGTCTCCCCGTGTCTGTGTGGGTTTCCTCCGGGCGCTCCCACAGTCCAGAGATATGCAGGTTAGGTTGATTGACCATGCTAGACTGACCCTAGTTTTGGGGGCGATTAGCAGGGTAAATATGTGAGGTTACGGGGGGGTGGGGGGATTGTTGTTGCTGCAGGTTAGATGAGCCGAATGGCCTCTTCTTGCAAAGTAGGGATTCCATGATTCCATGAAGGAGTTGGATATTACATTTGGAGCGAAGGCGATGGAAGGAAATGGGGGGAAGTTGGGATCAGGCTATTGAGTTGGATGATCAATAAAAGGGAGAGCAGGCTCGAGGGGCCGGATGGCCTCCTCCTGCTCCTTTTCTCCTGACGTTTCTAATATTTTTATACTTACCAGTTAAACTTCTTGCTTTTCCCTAGGGAGAAGACGGGATTCCAGGACAAGATGGAAAGAAAGTAAGTGGGAACGGAATGTGGTTAAAGCTCTATTTCGAACTGGGGTGGGAATGACGGGATGGGGAGTCTGGCACCCCCCCCCCCTCCCATTCTTCCCAAAGTCGCCTTCAACTCCCCTTCCAAAAAAAATTCACAGGCCTCATTTTATCCTCCCCACACTGAGTCCCGCCTGCAGACGGCGGGGATGATGTAGAGCGCTTGCTGGGTATCTATGGAAACAGTTGCTGGGGAGATGGTGCCTTGGAGAAAGTGCAGGGTGGGGGGGGGAGGTGTTGCAAAGCGAATTGGAGGCCTGACACTTACTTGGTGGGCCAGGAGGAGCATGGAAAGGAGACTAACAAAAAAGATTTAAATCTTACCTGGGTCTCCTCTGTCCAAATCCCACTTTCCACCAATTGCTGCGCTATTGGGAAGTCTTGGAGGTTAAGATGGTGACAAGATCTGATTGAGAATGGCAAATAGAGTTTAATTTAGTTAAATGCGAGGTGGTGCATTTTGGTAGATTGAACCAGGGCAGGGCTTACTCAGTTAACGATAGGGCACTGGGGAGAGTTATAGAACAAAGAGATCTAGGGGTACAGGTTCATAGCTCCTTGAAACTGGAGTCACAGGTGGACAGAGTGGTGAAGAAGGTGTTTGGCATGCTTGGTTTCATTGGTCAGAACATTGGATACAGGAGTTGGGATGTCTTGTTGAAGTTGTACAAGACGTTGGTAAGGCCACACTTGGAATACTGTGTGCAGTTCTGGTCACCCTATTATAGAAAGGATATTATTAAACTTGAAAGAGTGCAGAAAAGAGTTACTAGGATGCTACCGGGACTTGATGGTTTGAATCATAAGGAGAGGCTGAATAGACTGGGCTGAGGGGTGATCTTATAGAGATCTATAAAGTAATGAGGGGCATTGATTGGCTAGATAGTCAATATCTTTTCCCAAAGGTAGGGGAGTCTAAAACTAGAGGGTGTAGATTTAAGGTGAGGGGGAGAGATACAAAAGGGTCCAGAGATGCAATTTTTTCTATATAGAGGGTAGTGAGTTTCTGGAACAAGCTGCCAGAGGTAGTAGTAGAGGCGGGTACAATTTTGTCTTTTAAAAAGCGTTTAGACAGTTATATGGGTAAAATGGGTATAGAGGGATAGGGGCCAAACATGGGCAATTGGGACTAATTTAGGGATTAAAAAAAGGGGCAGCATAGACAACTTGGGCTGAAGGGCCCGCTTTCAAACTGTAAACCTCTATGACTCCATGAGTCTATAACTGGACAGGGTAGACGCAGGGAGGATGTTCCCGATGGTGGGAGAGTCCAGAACCAGGGGTCACAGTCTGAGGATTCTGGGTAGACAATTGAAGATGGAGATGAGATGTTTCTTCGCTCAAAGAAATGCCTCTGGAATTCATTACCACAGGGATTAGTTGATGCCAAAACATTGAATGTATTCAAGAGGCGGCTGAATAGAGCACTCGGGGCAAATGGGATCAGAGGTTATGGGGAAAAAGCAGGATTAGGCTATTGAGTTGAACAATCTGCAATGATAGTGATGAATGGCAGAGCAGGTTTGAAGGGCTGAATGGCCTCCCCCTGCTCCTATCTTCTACGTTTCTATACCCATTCTCAAGAAGAAGATTAAATGGCATGTTGACCTTCATCAGTTGAGTATAGGAATTGGGAAATCATGTTGCAGCTCTATAAGACTGTGGTTAGGCCACATTTGGAGTATTGTATACAATTTGGTCGCCACAGTGCCAGAAAGATGTTGACTCATTGGAAAGAGTGCAGAAGCGATCTACCAGGAGGTTGCCTGGTTTGGAGGATATGGGCTATGAAGAAAGGTTGAACGCACTTGGATTGTTTTCATTGGAGCGTTGGAGGGTGAAGTTGGCGGGGGGTGGGGAACCTGATGGAGTTTACAAGATTATGTCAGGCTTGGATAGAGTGGATAGTCAAAGTCTTCCTCCCGGGGTCAAAGGGTCAATTACTCGGGGGTACAGGTTGGAAGTGAGAGGGGGAAAGTTTGAAAGAGATGTAAGGGGCAAGTTTTTCACACAGAGGGTGGTGAATGCCGGGAACGAGCTGCCGGAGGAGGTGGTGGAAGCAGATTCTATAACAATGTTCAAGAAACATCTGGAGAAATACATGAGTGAGCTGCGAATAGATGGGTATGGACCACGTAAAGGCAAGAAAATATCAGATTAGAGAGGCATCTGTGTCGACATATCTTGGTGGGCCGAAGGGCCTGTTCCTGTGCTGTACTCTTCTTTGTCCTTTTAATAATAGAAAATGATAATCCAGGCTACCCAATTTCTCACCTTAATAATCCAGCTGTGGAACTGAAGTTAAATCCAATGGTAATTAAGAAGAGCAGCCCAAACGTGAGAGAACAGCTTGTCGGGTGTCTGAGAACATAGAACATAGAACATAGAACACTACAGCACAAACAGGCCCTTCGGCCCACAAGTTGCGCCGATCACATCACCTACCAACCTACAGACCTATCTATAACCCTCAATCTCATTAAACCCCATATACTCATCCAGAAGTCTTTTAAAAGACCCCAGCGAGTTCGCCTCCACCACCACTGACGGCAGCCGATTCCATTCACTCACCACCCTCTGAGTGAAAAACTTACCCCTAACATCACTTCTGAACCTCCCTCCCCGCACCTTAAATCTGTGTCCTCTCGTAGCGACCATTTCAACCCGGGGAAATAGCCTCTGAGAGTCCACCCTATCTATTCCTCTCAACATTTTGTAAACTTCTATCAGGTCGCCTCTCAACCTTCGTCTCTCCAGGGAAAAGAGTCCCAGCTCCCTCAACCTAACTTCATAAGGCATGCCTCCCAGTCCAGGCAACATCCTTGTAAATCTCCTCTGCACCCTTTCAATAGCTTCTACATCTTTCCTATAGTGAGGCGACCAGAACTGTGCACAATACTCCAAATGAGGCCTGACAAGGGTCTTATAAAGTTCCAGCATTACCTCCCGACTCCTAAACTCAATCCCTCGATTAATGAAGGCCAGTACACCATATGCCTTCTTGACCACCTCCTCCACCTGCGAGGCCGATTTAAGAGTCCTGTGGACCCGGACCCCAAGATCCTTCTGCTCCTCAACACTACTCAGACTTCTGCCCTTGATAGTGTACTCGTTCATCCCGTTGGTTCTGCCAAAATGGACGACTACACATTTATCCGCGTTGAAGTCCATCTGCCACTTCTCCGCCCAGTCCTGCATCCTATCTATGTCCTGCTGCAACTTTTGCCATCCTTCCAGATCATCCACAACACCACCGACCTTCGTGTCATCAGCGAACTTACTTACCCATCCCTCCACTTCCTCATCCCGGTCATTTATGAAAATGACAAACAACAAGGGTCCCAGAACAGATCCTTGAGGCACTCCGCTGGTGACTGACCTCCATTCAGAAAAAGCCCCATCCACAACCACTCTCTGCCTTCTGCAGGCAAGCCAGTTCTGGATCCACAAGGCCAAAGGCCCTTGGATCCCATGCCCTCTCACCTTCTCAAGAAGTCTTGCATGGGGGACCTTATCAAACGCCTTGCTGAAGTCCATGTACACTACGTCCACGGCACTTCCTTCGTCAATGTGTTCAGTCACATTATCGAAGAACTCAACTAGGCTTGTAAGGCACGACCTGCCCTTGACAAATCCATGCTGACTATTCCTGATCATGTCAAACCTCTCCAAATGTTCGTAAATCTTGTCCCTCAGAAGCCTCTCCATCAGCTTACCAACCACTGAGGTCAGACTCACCGGTCGGTAATTTCCCGGGCTATCTCTGTTCCCTTTCTTAAAAATAGGAACTACATCCGCAATCCTCCAATCCTCTGGAACCTCTCCCGTCTCCATTGACGACGCAAAGATCATCGCCAGGGGCTCTGCAATCTCTTCCCTCGCCTCCCACAGTATCCTGGGGTACATCCCATCTGGTCCCGGCGACTTATTTACCTTGATAGAATTCAAAAGTTCCAACACATCCTCCTCCTTAATATTCACGTACTCAATCCTTTCCATCTGCTGCAAATCCATAACAAAATCTCCCAGATCGGCTTCCACCGTGAATACTGAGGCGAAGTACTCGTTAAGCACCTCCGCCATTTCTTCTGGTTCCACACAAACCTTTCCCCCCTCACCTTTTATAGGTCCTATCCCTTCTCTTCTTATCCTTTTACCTTTCACATATTTATAGAAGGCCTTGGGATTCTCCTTAATCTTACCCGCCAAGGTCTTCTCATGACCCCTTCTGGCTCTCCTAATTTCCCTTTTAAGTTCCCTCCTACAGTCCTTATACTCCTCAAGATCTTTAACATCTCCTAATTCCCTGAACCTCTTGTACACCTTCCTTTTCTTCCTGACTAGGTTCAACACATCCTTTGTGCACCACGGTTCCCTCGACCCACCAAAACCCCCTCGTCTCATCGGAACGTTGTCATTCAGAGCTCCAGACACACATTCCTTGAATATCTGCCACCTTCCTTCGGTACTTTTCCCTAAGAACGCCTCCTTCCAGTTTATTTGTCCAAGTAACTTCCTGACTTCTTCGTATCTCCCCTTACCCCAGACAAACACCTTCCTAGCCTGCCTGATCCTATCTCGTTCCAACGCAATTGTGAAGGAGATAGAATTATGGTCACCATATCCAAGATGCTCTCCTACCGAAAGATCCATCACCTGCCCTGGTTCATTCGCCAGTACCAGGTCAAGTACAGCCTCTCCCCTCGTAGGCTTGTCCACATACTGCGTCAGGAAACCCTCCTGAACACACCTAACAAACTCCTCCCCATCTATACCCCTTACCCTAGGGATATTCCAGTCGATGTTTGGGAAATTGAAGTCTCCCATCACGACAACTCTGTTATTAAAACATCTCTCCAGAATCTGTTTCCCTATTTGCACTTCAACTTCCCTGTCACTATTGGGCGGCCTATAGATTACACCCAGCAAAGTTTTTGACCCTTTGCTGTTCCTAACTTCCACCCACAGAGATTCTGTAGCCAATCCCTCCACGACATCCTCTTTCTCTGTAGCCATGACACTATCCCTGATCAACAGTGCCACGCCACCACCCCTTCTGCCACCCTCCCTGTCCTTCCTGAAGCACCTGAAGCCTGGCACCTGAAGTACCCAGTCCTGTCCCTGAGACATCCAAGTCTCCGTAATGGCCACCACATCACAATCCCAAACAGCTATCCACGCCCTAAGCTCATCTACCTTATTCACTATACTCCTTGCATTAAAATGGGGAGAAATGTGCATGGAACTGGAGTGCGGGGAACTGGGGTAGGTGGGGGGGGGAGGGGGGTGCTGGGGGGGCTACAGGAGTGCTGGGAGGGGGGCCGCTGGGAGGGGGCGCCGCTGGGGTGCTGGGGGTGGGGTGGGCTTTTGAATTGTGGAAGGGGACTCCTGAAGTGTGGAGGGGGCTACTGGAGTGCAGGAGGGGCAGCTACTGGAGTGATGGGGGGGGAAATTGGAGTGCTGGGGGGTTACTGGAGTGCGGAGAGGGAAGGTAAACTGGGGTGTCGGGGCAATCGGAGTGTGGGTGATAAGCTCCCACTGCCTTTGTAGGTGAACGAATTTGGGCAGTGGTCAGTGAGAATTAAATACACTCTCGACCGTACGCTGAGGTTCAGTTTGCTTGTTAACATCTCTGTATTCTGTTCATGTTTTTAGGGCGAGAAAGGAGACCCAGGAACCCCCGCAAGAGACGTACGTATTTGTCGTGGGATTGCCTCCAGTCATGGTGAAAGACGCTTTAACTTCTTGTATGTCACAGTCAAGGAGTTGTTGGGAACCCGAGGATTATGAGATGGGGGCCACCTGCCTGCAGTGACTTTCCCAGTATATTGTTTCATTATATTCCGAAATAACCCCACATAGATTCATAGATTATTCAACTATTCATTACTGGAGCCAAGAGGTTTTCCCTGATTGAATATTTTAGATGAAGGTGAGCACTGATTCCTGTTTATTGTCTGTTCTCTTGGCCCACTTTGAAGTAACAGTCTCACTTTTCCATATTGAATCACAGGGCATCCAGCACAGACAAAGTCCATTAGATCCCTGCTGGCTTTATGAAAGGCCTTTCCAATTAGTTCCACTCTTTCCCCTGAATACAATTTATACTTTACCCCTTCAAATATGTGTTAAATTTATTTCTAATCTGTACGATTTAGTCTGTATCCACCTCGCTTCTTCTGGCAGTGCTTCTGGATCATTAATCTTTAGATTAAAATGCAATAAGAACATAAGAAATAGGAGCAGGAGTAGGCCATCTAGCCCTTCGAGCCTGCCCCGCCATTCAATAAGATCATGGCTGATCTGAAGTGGATCAGTTCCACTTTCCCGCTTTCTCCCCATAACCCTTAATTCCCTTGTCTATCAAAAACCTATCTACCCGTGACTTAAATATATTTAGCGAGGTAGCCTCCACCACTTCAACGGGCAGAGAATTCCAGAGACTCACCACCCTTTGAGTGAAGAAGTTCCTCCTCAACTCCGTTCTAAACTGCCCCCCTCCCCCCCCCCCTTATCTTGAGGCTGTGCCCTCTAGTCCTGCTATCCTTTCTAAGCAGGAAGAATCTCTCTACCTCTACCCTATCCATCCCCTTCATTACCTTATACGTCTCTATAAGATCCCCCCTCATCCTTCTAAACTCCAACGAGTACAGACCCAGTCTATTTAGTCTCTCTTCATAGGCCAACCCCCTCATCTCCGGTACCAAATCATGTACCAAAAGTCCCACCTAACATGTTGTAGTGATGTCACCTCTGCCGTGACCTGGCAGTTCAATAAAAGCAGAGTACAATACGTGCTGCACTCTTTGGATTTATATCAGTAACTTCAATAAATGGTCATTTGTATCTTCTGGGTATACGCTGCAGAGTAGTTACGTTACTCATAGAATCCCTGCAGTGCAGAAGGAGGCCATTTGGCCCATCGATTCTGCACCGACCACCATCCCACCCAGGCCCTATCCCCATGCATTTACCCTAGCTAGTCCCCCAAAGACTAATGGGCAATTTAGCATGACTAATCTACTTAACCCGCATATCTTTTGGACTGTGGGAGGAAACCGGAGCATCTGCAGGAAACCCATACAGACACGGGGAGAATGTGCAGACTCCACACCGACAGTGACCCGAGCTGGGAATCAAACCCAGGTCCCTGGCGCTGTGAGGCAGCAGTGCTAACCACTGTGCCACTGTGGGTGATTAATCTAGTAGCCTGAACTAAGATGTGGGGATGTGAATTGTTAAGAAACTTGCTGATGTTAATTGTGAGGAGTGTCTCAAAATCCCGAAGGATAACTTGAAACATTGGCTCTTAGTGGTGTATATTTGGGATAACGTGAGGAACAATATACATCCCAGTGAGGAACCAGCCCAATCAGTGTGTAAACAATTCATAAAGAGTATTTATTAATGTAAAAGAAAAGAAAAACGCCCAAGAAAGACTAATATGCACCATGGCAGTGAAGTCGATTAATAAGTAAACACAGCATTTTATCTGGAATTACTTCTTTTCCCAAAATATTCCCATGTTCCCTGAACTCACTGAGACACCACTTTTCCCAAACAACATCCAATTTTGTAACTCTAGAAATCAAGGTAATAGTTAGCACACAATACAGCTTCGATGACCGAGCCTGGGTGCTGTGTTGCCTGTGGCTGGAAGCTTGAAGAGATCAGTTCAATTCGGGACATCCATACATACACCCTGTAAAAGCTTCAGCTCCCAACTCCCAGCAAGCTGTGGAGGCCCCAATTATGTTACAGGGTGACCACTTGGTCACCCTCTTAAATGGACCAGGCCGCGAACATAGAACATTCCAGCGCAGTACAGGCCCTTCGGCCCTCGATGTTGCACCGACCAGTGGAACCAGTCTAATGACCCTGTAACCTAAACTATTCCAATGTTATCCATATGCCTATCCACTGACCATTTGAACGCCCTTAAAAGTTGGCGAGTCCACAACTGCTGCAGGCAGGTCATTCCACGCCCTTACTACCCTCTGAGTAAAGAACCTACCTCTGACATCCGTCCTATAATTACCACCCCTTAATTTAATGCCATGTGTCCTCGTGTTAGCCATCACCATCCGAGGAAAAAGGCTCTCCCTATCCACCCTATCCAATCCTTTGACCATCTTGTATGCCTCAATTAGGTCACCTCAGTAATTCCCCAAGTACACAACACTAGGGAAACGTAGAATCCCTACAATGGAGAAGAAGGCCATTCAGCCCATCGATTCTGTACCGGCCACAATCCCACCCAGGTCCCATCCCGTAACCGCACTTATTTACCCTGCCCCTGACACGCAATTGGCATAGCCAATCAACCTAAACCGCACACCTTTGTGGGGAGGAAACCGGAGCACCCGGAGGAAACCCACGCAGACACGGGGAGAACGTGCAGCCTCCACACAGACAGTGACCCGAGCCGGGAATTGAACCCAGATCCCTGGCGCTGTGAGGCTGTAGTGCCCCCAATCACTGTGCCACCATGCCAACGAAGGCACAAACTGTGGAGAATATCTGCAATCTGCCATGGCTCCAAATGTTAAATGGAATAGGCCTCCATGGCTCTGATCATAGATGGAACCGGCCTCTCTGAAGATAAGGATTTGGTCAATCTAATTGTTGAATGGAAAACTAGTCTACTTCCCCAATGAGGATGCCAGTAGTTATATTATTCAGTCTCTTTGATATAACACCATGTGGATTTGGCTATCGATATTTCTCAAATTTCTTGCCTTTGGAAGTTATAGAACGTAGAAAAACTTCAGCACAAACAGGCCCTTCGGCCTACAAGTTGCGCTGATCATATCCCTACCTACTAGGCTTACCTATAACCCTCAATCCTATTAAGTCCCATGTACTCATCCAGAAGTCTCTTAAAAGACCCTATCGAATTTGCCTCCACCACCACCAATGGCAGCCGATTCCACTCACCCACCACCCTCTGAGTGAAAAACTTACCCCTGACATCTCCTCTGTACCTACTCCCCAGCACCTTAAACCTGTGTCCTCTCGTAGCGACCGTTTCAGCCATTATCATTTGTATAACCCCACTGATCGCTGATTAACAATTTTCCTGATATGGCAAGTCACACTTCAATTTTACTCAGTTTCCACCACCACATTTGCAAGGTCACGGTAGCACAGGGCACTGCTGCCTCACAGCGCTAGGGATCCAGGTTCGATTCCCGGCTCGGGTCACTTTCTGTGTGGAGTCTGCACGTTCTCCCTGTGTCTGCGTGGGTTTCCTCCCACAGTCCGAAAGGTATGCTGGTTAGGGTGCATTGGCCATGCTAAATTCTCCCTCAGTGTACCCAAACAGGTGCCGGAGTGTGGCGACCAGGGGATCTTCACAGTAACTTCATCGCAGTGTTAATGTAAGCCTATTCGTGACACTAATAAATAAAGTTAAACATAGGGATGGGCAATAAATGTGGTTCTTAAGTATGCCAACCATGTCCCAAGAATGAATTAAAAAAAGGTCTTAAGGCATTACAGATGAAAAATCTATCATTTGTTTCCCATCCCAGTGTGCTTTCCAGTGCTGCTCACTGGATTGTAATCGTGATCGGGAATTCCTGATGATTTTTCCCGTGTTGAGCCCCGAGTTTATGTTACTCCGGCGGTGAGGTTCTAATTCAGAGCCCTGACTGGGACCTCCTGGCTCCCAAAGAATTAAGAACATGGTGAAAAGCAGGATGAGGGGCAATTTTATATCGGATTATGAAGGGAACAGATCAGATAGAAGCAGGAAGGCTGTTTCCACTGGCGGGTGAAACTAGAATAGGGGGCATAGCCTTAAAATAAGGGGGAGCAGATTTTGGACTGAGTTGAGGAGGAACTTCTTCACACAGAGGGTTGTGAATCTGTGGAATTCCCTGCCCAGTTGAGGCTCCCTCATTGAATGTTTTTAAGGCAAGGATAGATAGATTTTTGAACAGTAAAGGAATTAAGGGTTATGGTGAGTGGGTGGGTAAGTGGAGCTGAGTCCACAAAAAGATCAGCCATGATCTTATTGAACGGTAGAGCAGGCACAGTGGGTCTCCTGCTCCGGTCATTAGATTGGTTCCGCTGGTCGGTGCAACATCGAGGGCCGAAGGGCCTGTACTGCGCTGTAACGTTCTATGATTTCTTGTGTGCTTTTGCCATAATTGAGGCAATGGGGGTTCAGGCAATAAGCAGGTCCCTGAACTCAGAGCTCTGACCTGTCTGAGAACCAAGCTCTCCAAAATGAAAAACAGAAATGCTGGAAAAGCTCCACAGGCCCAGCCACATCTGTGGAGAAAGAATCAGGGTCAATGTTTTGAGGCCGTATGATTCTTCTTCGGAACTGGTCAAGCACTTCTAGATTGAAGGTACCGAGCAGGAGAAAAACCCTAGGCTGATTCCAGAGTTGAGAGGGTTGGAGAGACTGAGTAGACGGGGACTACACTCTTTGAAATTTAGAAGACTGAGGGGAGATCTTATAGAAACATATAAGATTATGAAGGGAATAGATAAGATAGAAACAGGAAAGTTGTTTCCACTGGGGAATGAAACTAGAACTAGGGGGAATAGCCTCAAAATAAGGGGGAGCAGATTTAGGACTGAGTTGAGGAGGAACTTCTTCACACAGAGGGTTGTGAATCTGTGGAATTCCCTGCCCAGTTGAGGCTACCTCATTGGATGTTTTTAGGGCAAGGATAGATACATTTTTGAACAGTAAAGGAATTAAGGGTTTTGGTGAGCGGGCGGGTAAGTGGAGCTGAGTTCACAAAAAGATCAGCCGTGATCTTATTGAACAGCGGAGCAGGCTCGAAAGGCCAGATGGCCTACTCCTGCTCCCAATTCTAATGTTCTTATGGATTAGTGGGACAAGTGTGGTGAAGACTTCTGGGGAAATGGACACAGATCAATCTCTTTGACGTAAATGTATCTCATTGTTTATTTTATGTGATGATCCAACAGGGACGAGACGGTGCTAAAGGTGAACGTGGAGATGTCGGGCTGCCAGGACTTATCGGCCCACCAGGGCTCCCAGGTGTGATTGGACTTCCAGGACCCCCTGGGCAGGTATGTAATATTCCGCTTGTAAAGGGATTGAGGAAAGCACACTGCCCTGGTAGAATTTTTCTTTATTCATTTGTGGGACATGAATGTCACTGGTTGGCCAGCATTTATTGCCCATCCTTAGTGGGCCTTGAGAAGGTGGTGGTGAGCTGCCTTCTTGAATCGCTGCAGCCCACGTGCTGTGGGTCGACCCACAATGTCGTTAGGGAGGAAATTCCAGGATTTTGACTCATCAACTGCGAAGGAACGGCGATATATTTCCAAGTCAGGATGGTGAGTGGCTTGGAGGGGAACTTGCAAGTGTTGGTGTTCCCTTGTCCTTGATGGAAGTGGTTGTGGGTTTGGAAGGTGCTGTCTAAGGATCTGTGGTGAATTGCTGCAGTGCATCTTGTAGATAGTTCATAGGGGCAGCACGGTAGCACAGTGGTTAGCACTGCTGCTTCACAGCTCTAGGGTCCTGGGTTCGATTCCTGGCTCGGGTCACTGTCTGTGTGGAGTTTGCACATTCTCCTCGTGTCTGCGTGGGTTTCCTCCGGGTACTCCGGTTTCCTCCCACAGTCCAAAGATGTGCGGGTTAGGTTGATTGGCCATGCTAAGAAATTGCCCCTTAGTGTCTAGGGATGTGTAAGTTAGCTGGATTAGTGGGTATAATGTGTAGGGATATGGGGATAGGGCCTGGGTGGGATTGTGGTCGGTGCAGACTCAATGGGCTGAAGGGCCTCTTTCTGCACTGTAGGGTTCTATGATTCTGATAATCCTGCTCTGCTGAGGGTCGGTGGTGGAGGGAGTGGATGTTTGTGGGTGGCGTGCCAATCAAACTTTGTCCTGGATGGTGTTAAGCCTCTTGAGTGTTGTTGGAGCTGCACCCATCCAGGCAAGTGGGAAGTAGAGTATATTCGCATGTATTTCAGTCACAAGCTTAATTTATTTATTGTAAATTTTCAGGTCATATTTTTCAAAGGGCTTGATACAGCTGCTCCAGTACAAGGACCTCAGGGACCCTCAGGAACCCCGGTAAGATGGCAAGATAATCATTACTCAGGCAACTTAACCAATATCAGACGCCAATTGATGGAAAGCTGGGAGCCCTTGACTCCAATTGCAAAAACAACACCAAAGAGAATTTTGAGTCAAAATATGGTTAAAATAATGTAAGTAAATGTATCAAACATCTTGTTGAGCAGAACTGAGGGAGCTCTACACCACATGTGGCCCTTGTTACCATAGGAACTGAGGCTCTGGCCGGGATTGGCCTGTCACCTTACCGAACACGTAGAATTTGGTGGTGTACAAATGTAGTCTATGTAATTTTCCAAAAGGCGTTTGCTACAATGCCGCACAACAGTCTTGTAAGCAAAGATACAGCCTCTGGAGTAAAAGGGACAGGAGCAACATGAAGTTGGTTGAATGACGGGAAGAGAGTAGTAATTAATGGGTGTCTGTCAGAGTGGAGAAAGGTTTGTAGTGGACCTCCCCATGCATTGGGATCCGTGAACTTCCTGACCTACATCTCCCAAATTTGCAGATGATGGGGAACCTGGAAACACTGAGGACAGTTAGAACTTCAGAAGGATATAGGCAAGTTAGTAGAGTGGGCAGATAGGTGGCAGATAAAGTTCGCTGTAGACCATTGTGAAGTGATTCATTTTGCAAGTGAAGTGATTCCCTTGCAAACATGGAGAGTCAAAGAGTTGATTTGATCTATTATTGCCACATGCATTAGTATACAGCGAAAAGTATTGCTTCTTGTGTGCTGTGCAGACAAAGCATACTATTCATAGAGAAGGAAAGGAGAGGATGCAGTCATAGCTAGGGCATAAAGAAAGATCAACTTAACATGAGGTTAGGTCCATTCAAAAGTCTGATGGCCGCAGGGAAGGGTCGGTTGGGATGTGACCTCAGACTTTTGTATCTCTTTCCCGACAGAAGAAGGTGGAAGAGAGACTGACAGATGCATTGGGTCCTTAATTATGCTGCCTGCTTTTCTGAGGCAACGGGAAGTGTAGACAGAGTCAATAGATGGGAGGCCGGTTCGAGTGATGGATTGGGCTACAATCACAACCTTTTGTAGTTTCTTGAGATCTTGGGTAGAGCAGGAGCCCATACCAAACTGTGATACAACCAGAGAGGATACTTTTCATGATGCATCTGTAAAAGTTGGTGAGAGTCATAGCTGACATGCCAAATTTCCTTAGCCCTCTGAGAAAGTGAAGGGTGCAATTCTTGAAGGGATGCAGGAGCAGGGGGACCTGGGTGTATATGTACATAAATTATTGAAGGTGATTGCCAGGTAGAGACTGTGGTTAATAAAGCATACAGTATCCTAGGTTTTATTAATAGGGGCATAGCGTACAACAGCAAAGAGATTATGTCTAACTTGTATAAGACAGCAGTGAGGCCTCAGCTTAAGCATTGCGTCCAGTTCTGGGCACCACTTTTAAAAAGAAGTGGATGCCTTACAAGAAGCTGCAGAAAAGATTCATGAGAACAGTTTCAGACACAAGGAACTCCAGTTCTGTAGAAAGATTGGGGAGGTTAGGAAGAGAAGATTAAGAGAATTAATTGAGATGTTCAAAACCCTGAAGGGTCGGGGGGAGTGTCGATAGGGAAAAACTGTTCCCATTGGTGGAAGGATCGAGAATGGAAGGACACAGGTTTAAAGAGATTGTCAAAAGGAGTAGTGGAGGCAGAGAGTGGTCAGGATCTGGAATACACTGCCTGAGAGTGTGGTGGAAGCAGGTTCAATGGAGGCATTCAAGAGGGAATTGGATTATGATTTGAAAAGGAAGAATGTGCAGGGTTACAGGGAGAAGGTGGGAGATGGTACTAGGCAGATTCCTCCTTCGGAGAGCTGGAGCAGACATGACGGGCCAAATGGCCGCCTCCTGTGCTGTAATGATTCCGTGATTCTGAAGAACTTTGAAGAAGAGTAGTTTGAAAGGACAGGCATGAAGAAATTTACAGCTGTCCTAATCCTCTGTGTGTGAGGAAAAGAGAGAGGATTTCATATTGAAGAAGTGTTGTCCATACAATGACCTGCTTTGGTTTAATACAGGGTCCAGTGATTGTAGAACATGTAAGTACAGAGATCTGCGTATCCAAGTCTTTAACTATGAGTAATCCAATTCCTTTAGCACTCTTCTAATATAACTAATAACATAACAAAACCGTCCTTAAAAGATAACTCCATTCAATCCTTCAACTGTTCGAGATCTCTCATCCTCTTGATATATTGAAGCAGCTTGGTTAATGTTACAGCCCTTTTCGATTCATAATGCAGTCCAGCCTTTAAATCCATTCTGCGTCTCACTATTAGGGGTAAATTTAATGCTCTGAGTTTTTTAATATTTTAAAAATGATTGTCAGTCATTGAAAATTGGGGTTACTCAGAGGCGATGAATTAACGCTGGTTTAAATCCTTTTTTTGTGACAGCCGCATTTGCAGCTGTATTAATCAAACTGCATCAGGTTACCATTCTTAAATAGAAAAAAATCTTTCAAAACAATTCTTTTTAAGAGGCGATATTTTCCAGATGTGCCAGCTCATGTCAGATTTTGCGTTCCGTGACAGTGAAGTGAGTTTGAGGGGAATGCTGAGGGGGACAAAAATACTTCTCAAACAGAAGTTTAATGGGATTGGGGGTTATAGATAGGTCCATGGATTGGTAGGTGTTGATGTGATTGGCGCAACTCGTGGGCCGAAGGGCCTGTTTGTGCTGTAGTGTTCTATGTTCTAGAAGGAATCTTGTGTATAATTTGCGGGTACTTATTGTTCTAGCTACCCTGTTATCTTGTTGATAACCAGGGACATTATAGTATGTCTCATCATTCTAGAATAGGATGCTATTTTTTATTCGTCTATGAGACATGGGCGTTGCTGGCTGGGCCAGCGTTTATTGCCCGTCCCTAATTGCCCTTGGAGGGCAGTTGAGAGTCAACCACATTGCTGTGGCTCTGGAGTCACATGTAGGCCAGACCAGGTAAGGACGGCCGATTTCCTTCCCATTAGTGAACCAGATGGGTTTTTCCGACAATGGTTTCATGGTCATCAGTAGATTCTTAATTCCGGATATTTTTTATTGAATTCAAATTCCACCATCTGCCGTGTTGGGATTCGAACCCGGGTCCCCAGAATATTAGCTGAGTTTCTGGTCCAGTGATAATACCGTCACCTCTCCTACAATGAAATCAGTCTACAGCAGCTAGTTAACCTGCATTATATTATATTGATGTGGAATAAGCATCGTACAGAATTGCATTAACCTGAAATAGATCTACAACACTGCAGTAAGGCACCGCAACCAGCCAGGTTAAAGCATGTTTCACAACACCTGTAGCTAGTGCAGAGCCGCAGAACAACTGGTCAAGCATGATTAATGCTCTAGAACAAATGCCCATAACGGATGGGGATTTTCCAGCTCCTTCCCTACCTGCACTGTTTTCTGACAGCATAAGTGGCCACACCATTGGCCGACAGCAAGACTTTCTGGCCCATCAGACCATAAGATGTAGAAGCAGAAGTAGGCCAATCGGCCCACCAAGTTTGCTCTGCCATTCAATGAGACCGTTGGCAGAATTTCCCTGTGGGAATCGTAGCGGGTGGGACAGGAAGTCCATTTAAAGGTCTGTTGAATTTCAGGATTTCAATTTAAAGGTCAGGAATTTCCGGTCAGAAAATCCCACCCCATGATTGATCTGTTGTGATGATCTTCGACGAGGGTTATGGGGATAAATTCTTGCCTTATCCCCATAACCCTTGCTGCCCTAACTGAGTAAATATCTGTCTGTCTCAGCCTTGAATCTACTCAACGTTCCTGCCTCTACAACCCTCTGTGGCGATGTCTGCGGGGTTTTGCATGCCTCACACCCTCCCCCACTGGGGACCACGGCATAGGAAGATCCCGTATGTGGGAAGGGCTGGAAAATTTTGGCCAATGTTTCTAATAACTTAAATCTCACAGCTGGAGTCTGAGTGCTCTCTGGGTCTCATAGTTTCAATCAATATCTTGCCATGTAATCTTTTATTAGGCGTAACTGCAGCATTTTTCCAGAGCTGTGCAGCTCTTTGCAATTCAACATCTTATTCTAAATGTGAGATCGAATGGGGAGCTAACCTTTGGTTTCTTGGAAGTTGATCCCCACTGTAGGCAGATGACACATGGGAACGTAGGAATTGAGAGCAGAAGTTGGCAAATTCAGCCCTTCGAGCCTGCTCCGCCATTCAATCAGATCCTGGCTGATATCTCCCTGGTCTCAAATCCACCTCCCCACCTATTCCCCATATCCCTTTATCCTGATTTTTATTAGAAATATATCTATCTCCTTCTTGAAACCATTCAATGATTCAGACTCCACCACGCTATGGGGAAGCAAGTTCCACAAATTCACCACTCTCTGTGATCCCCCTCATCCCAGTTTTAAATCTACCGCCTCTATATCTGTACCTGTGACCTCTTGTTCTAGATTGCCCTACAAGGGGAAACATTTGATCTACATTTAATGTATCAATTCCTTCTAATATTTTAGATACCTCGATCAGATCCTCTCTCATCCTTCTAAACTCCAGCGAGTACAAACCCAAACTGTTTATAATCTCTCCTCACACGCCAACCCTTTCATCCCCAGAATCAGTCGAGTGGACCTCCTCTGAACTGCCTCCAATGCCACCACACCCTTCCTCAAATGAGGAGGTCACAAATAAGGAGGTCACAGCTGGACACACATACTCCAGATGAGGTCTCACCAACACCCTATACAACACACCCTGTACGACATCCTATACACACTGTGCAGAGGAATCTCCATTCAGAACATGAACTCTCCAAAAGAACTAGCATCTTGTATCCCTGTACAGTTACTACCCTATATCCATGTTTAGAATCGTGTTCGCGTACTCTGTTCATTGTGAAGTGGAGAAGTGCCTGTGTGTGCACATAACTGTGTGTTTTACACTGTTCTGAGATGTCATTCATTATACAAGGGGAATAATAATTGGATAACTTTTGTGTAGATGCTGACTGAGTAATTGGTAAATCTGTGCACATGAATCAGTTGCAGCAAAAAGTGAACAAAGCTCATGGTAATTAGTGCTGTCTTTATGGTTACAATAACAGGCCAATCCCAAGGCTAAACTTCAATCTATGTCAGCCAAAACCTGTTGATTACATTTAGGTGGCACAGTGGTTAACATTGCTGCCTCACCGTGCCAGGGACCCAGGTTCGATTCCCAGCTTGGGTCACTGCGGAGTTTGCGCGTTCTCTCTGTGTCTGCGTGGGTTTCCTCAGGGTGCTCTGGTTTCCTCCCACAGACCAAAAGACGTGCTGGTTAGGTGCATTGACTGTGCTAAATCCTCCCTCAGTGTACCCGAACAGCACTGGAGTGTGGCAACTCGGGGATTTTTACAGTAGCTTCATTGAGGCGTTAATGTAAACCTACTTATGACACTAATGAATAAATTTTGAAGCTTGAACTTGCTTTTGAGTTAGAATGTTATGGGTTCAAGTTCCATCCAGCACTCAAACGCCAAAGTCAAGATTGATATTCCAATGCTCTCCATATTGGAGGTGCTGGTTTTTGGATTACACAAGGCCACATTTGCCCCCTCAAACTGTTGCAAAAGATCCCATGGCAGTATTTCGAGGAACAGAAGCAGAGTCTTGATTGATATTAATCCTGCGGTTGACATCATTAAATTTTATTACCCGAACATCGCCACGTTGCTGTCTGTGGGAGCTTGCTGTGCACAAATCGACTGCTGCATTTGCTCCATGACAACAGTGACGGAACTTCAGTCATTGGCTGCAGAGCACTTTGGGATGTCTTGTGGTCATGAAAGGTGCTATAGAAATGAATTGGTTCTAAGGGTGGGAGCCCACCATGGGAATCATAGCAGGCGGGACACGGGCCATGCAAACATAGGCATTTTTGGGTCTTTGGGTCGAATGCAGCTGGGAAAATCCCGCCCTAAGTGCCCTGTGTTCCTTTTAAGCAAGAACCAAGTTAGAACATAAGAAATAGGAGCAGGAGTAGGCCATCTCGCCCCTCGAGCCTGCCCCGCCATTCAATAAGATCATGGCCGATCTGAAGTGGATCAGTTCCACTTTCCCGCTTTCTCCCCATAACCCTTAATTCCCCTGTCTGTTGATTCTCTCAGCTAACTGGGAAGATTTGGATGAGATGCTGCTACTATGGAAGACTGTGCAGTTTTTCTCTTGTTTATAAAAGAGTAATGATCAGCAGAAGACCATGACCTCCGTCTGGGGTCAATAGTTCATGCAATTGATCCTCACACCAGGATCTGAGTGAGTGAGTAATCTGGTATTTAGTCAGTTTAACTCGGTCAGCTGGACTGCCGGTTAATGATGCAGAGTGGTACCATTAGCGTGGGTTCAATTCCCGCATTAGCTGAAGTTGTTCTCGAAAGCCTGGCCTTCACGACCTTGCCCCTCACCTGGAGTCTGGTGATCATCAGGTTAAAATCACCACCAGTCAACTCTCTCCCTCAAAGTGCCTGTGGTCCCCTGGCACTATGGCATCTTTACCTTTATTTCGGTAGGACTGAGAGAGTGCTACGCTGTCAGAGATGCCTTGTAGCGGATGTGACATCAAACTAAGACCTCATTCATGAGCGAAAAGCTGAGACGGTGACCCCAAAACCCATGGTTTCTTTCTCAAGCAGTTGACATTAGATTCTTGTGATCTGGAGGAGGGAACCAAGTGTAGGGTGTCGAAATTTGCTGATGACACCAAGATTGGGGGAACGGCAAATTGTGCGGAGGGTGTGGAGAGTCTGCAGAAGGATCTAGATAGGCTGGGCGAATGGGCCAGGAACTAGCAAATGGAATTTAATGTTGGCAAGTGTGAGGTGGTCCACTTTGGTAGGAATAATGGTAGGAAGGACTATTACTTACGGGGTGAAAAACTGCAGCAGGCGACGGTGCAGAGGGACCTCGGGGTCCTTGTGCATGAGTCGCAAAAACCCAGCTTGCAGGTGCAGCAGGTGGTCAGGAAGGCGAATGGGATGCTGGCCTTCATAGCGAGGGGGATTGAATATAAAAGTAGGGAGGTCTTGCTGCAGCTGTATAGGGCATTGGTGAGGCCGCAGCTGGAGTACTGTGTGCAGTTTTGGGCGCCGCACCTGCGCAAAGATATTTTGGCCTTGGAGGGAGTGCAGAGGAGGTTTACTAGGCTGATACCGGAGTTGAGGGGGTTGAGCTATGAGGAGAGGCTGAATAAACTGGGCTTGTACTCGTTAGAGTTTCGAAGAATGAGGGGAGATCTCATTGAGACGTATAAGATGATGAATGGGATGGATAGGATAGAGGTGGAGAGACTCTTCCCGCTCAAAAAAGACAGTAGGACTAGGGGGCACAGCCTCAAGATAAAAGGGGGGCGGTTTAGAATGGAGTTGAGGAGGAACTTCTTCACTCAAAGGGTGGTGAATCTCTGGAATTCTCTGCCCGTTGAAGTGGTGGAGGCTGCCTCGCTAAATATTTTTAAGACGCAGGTTGATGGGTTTTTGATAAGAGAGGGGATTAAGGGTTATGGGGAGAAAGCGGGAAAGTGGAACTGAGCCACGACAGATCAGCCATGATCTTATTGAATGGTGGGGCAGGCTCGAAGGGCTAGATGGCCTACTCCTGCTCCTATTTCTTATGTTCTTATGTTCTTACCAAGTCCTCATCATATTGAGTGAAATCCAGTATGCAATGCAAACATGAATATAACATTTATAAATGATTGGCTCTGTTTGTTTTTTTTTACAGGGAATTCCAGGTATCCCAGGAGCCGCAGGTGCACGTGTAAGTTCTTTACATTATTTTCTCTTAGATTTATCTTAAACACATCTTCACACGCTTTTTTTACCCTTTGGGGAATAGTTGGGGGGAGAAAGCAAAGGAAAGATTCCTGAGTTGATTTTCAGCCTGTAGAACTTTTTTTGTTACTCATTCATGAGACACGGGTGTTATTGGATGGGCCAGCATTTATCGCCCATCTCTAGTTGCCCTGGGGGCAGTTGAGAGTCAACCACATTGCTGTGGCTCTGGAGTCACATGTAGGCCAGACCGGGTAAGAACAGCAGATTTCCTTCCCTAAAGGACATTAGTGAACCAGATGGGTTTTTCCAACAATGGTTTCATGGTCATTAGTAGATTCTTAATTCCAGATATTTTTAATTGAATTCAAATTCCACCATTTGCCGTGGCGGGGTTTGAACCCAGGTCCCCCAGAACATTAGCTGAGTTTCTGGGTTAATAGTCTAGCGATAATACCACCAGGCCATTGCCTCCCCATCAACTCCATGCTGAGAATGCAGGAGAATAATTGATTCTAGCTGGGGATGTGTTTGTTTTAATCTGACTTAATGCATTTTTGTTTGTTTTGTTTTTTTCCCCTGGGTTTTCAAAGTGGGGTTTGATTAGGTTAATTGACGAGAAACAGAGTCATGTGCTATTGGGAGGAGCTAAGCTTATAGGAAAAAACAAGCAGTTTCTGCCTGGTCTAAAAAGAAGCAAGGGGTGTCTTTCTCTCTCTCTCTCGAGGCCACTGTTGAAGTATCAGAAAAGAGTTGTCTCTCTTTATCTGTCTCCAGAAGTGTTCAAAGGCTCTCAGACAGTTAACAAGTAAAATCATGTAAGCCTATGTGTTGCTAACTGGCTTTGAAGAGGAGTTTAAGTCTATCAGAAGAACATTGCTTAAATTGGAACTAATAGAGATAGGTTAGCAGTTACGAATTGTATCTTGTCATGTTTAAGTATTTCAATTGGTAAAACTTAAGCTAATTCATTTGTTATAGTTAAACTGAACTGTTAAGTTTGTTTTGATAAAAGCTTCCAAGTGGGTGAGTGGAATCACACTTGGAGTGAAACACCTTATCCTCACACTAATGTAAAATTAAAACAACCGTTGGGATTTAGTTGGGTTTCAGAACATTCTTTGGGGTTTCTGCTCTGGTATTCAAACACTATTGATTCAAATCTGAAAGCTTCAATTATCACTGCAGTGCCCAATCCTGAGACAGGAAGCTTGAAATGCAATAGGCTCGGTTCCCTAGTACTGATATCCTTCACTTTAAGTGACTCAGAATAATTTTTAGATTGAAATGTGGAGGGCATCAATCTTAAAGTTCTTCAGTCAACTTTCTGAGCATGTGCTATCCCTCACAGTACCCACAGCATTCACTATTTGAAGAGAATCAAATCTCTTTGCACTTTGCACACATCCTGGTCCCAGAGGATTGGAGGATAGCCAATGTTGTCCCGTTATTTAAGAAGGTTAGCAAGGATTACCCGGGTAGTTACAGACCAGTGAACTGGGAAAGAGGGTGGCCTGGGATGCACTGCCAAGTGACGTGGTTGAGGCAGATACGTTAGCGACAAGTAAGAGTTATCTGGATAGTCACCTGAACAGATGAGGAATAGAGGATACAAGTGGTTGGTCTCGATAGGACATGATCAGCAAAGGTTTGGAAGGCCAAAAGGCCTGTTTTTGTGTTGTACTGTCCTTTGTTCTTTGTTTCAAGTGAAGAGCATGGTCTGAGATGAGGGTATTGAGTTTGTTTACACTTTATTGTGAGCAATAAATAGCTTTATTGTTAGCTTGGTTGATAACGCTTTCTGTTTCAGAAGGCTAGGGTTGGTAATTACATGGGTAAATTAGTTGGGTAAGATGGATATAGAGGGATATGGGCAAAACATGGGCAACTGGGACTAGTTTAGAGGTTAAGAAAAGGGGTAGCATGGACAAGTTGGACTGAAGGGCCTGTTTCCATGCTGTAAACTCCATGGCTGTATGATTCCAGCCCCACTGTGGGACCTCCAGCACATAATTGAGGTTAAGAATTTGTTGCAGGAAGACAACTTGAGGAAGACTCTGTGTGATGTGATGTTTGAATACACCAAGAAATCCCCCTTGGCCAATATTTATTCATCACCTTAGACTGTCAAAGCAAAACCCCATGAACTAGCCACTCATCTCAATGTTGCCTATGAAATATTTGCTGAGTTTTTCTATAAAGCTGCAGTGACTGAATGTTAAGCTGTTGGGTACAAAGTCCTTTGTGACGTCTTGGGAGATGCGGAGACGGCCTATGTAACGAGCAGCAGCTTGGTTGATTGGGCAGTGTAGGTATTGTCAAGGAGAAGGTGAAGGGGTCACCTTGAGCCACACCGATCGTGTGGATAACATTCACTTGATTGTGTCACTCAAGTTCATATCTTGTATTTTCAGGGAGAGAAAGGAGACACGGGTCCCAAAGGACAGAAAGTAAGTATCTAAAGCTCTCTCTCTCGCAAGTACATGTGCTAAATACAGTCTGGGTCCATCAATATCTGTAAAGTGAGGAGATGGGTTATAAGTCCATAAGATATAGGAGCAGAATCAGGCCATTCAGCCCATCACGTCTGCTCCGCCGTTCAATCATGGCTGGTAGATTTCTCAACCCCATTCTCCCGCCTTTTCCCTATAATCCTTAATCCCCTTACCGATGAAGACATTTTTTTTCTCTGTATTAAAGACCTGTCCTCGACAGCCTTCTGAGGCACTGAATTCCACATTTCACCACCCTTTGGCTCACAACATTTCTCCTCATCTCATTTCTAAAGGGTCGTCCCTTTGCTCTGAAGCTGTGCCCTTGGATCCCAGTCTCTCCAACTCATGGAAACATCTTTCCCACATCTGTTCTATCCAGGTTTTTCAATATTCTATAAGTTTCAATGAATTCCTGACCTCGTCCTTCTAAAATCCATCGAGTACAGACCCAGAGTCCTCAAACGCTCCTCATACGACAAGCTTTCCATTCCAAGGATCGTTTTCATGAACCTCCTCTGGACCATCTCCAGGGCCAGCACATCCTTCCTTTGATACAGGGCCCAAAACTGCTCACAATATTCTAAATGTGGTCTGACCAGAACCTTCTATGGCCTCGGCAGTACCTGCTTTTGTATTCCAGTCCTCTCGAACTGAATGCTAACATTGCATTTGCCTTCCCAACTGCCAACTCAACCCGCAAATCAACCTTAAGAGAATCCTGAACAGGACTCTCGAGTTCTTTGGGTCACCAGTTGGGTGTGGACTGATCGTCACTTCAGCAACTGATAGGTTTCTCAACCCATTCTCCCGCCTTTTCCCCGTAACCTTTGATCCCCGACAAATCAGGAATCTATCTATCTCTGTCTTAAAGATACTCAATGACCCAGCCTCCACAGCCTCCTGTGGCAATGAGTTCCACAGATTCACCACCCTCTGGTTGAAGAAATTTCTCCTCATCTCAGCTCAAAAAGTTGTCCCTTTTACTCTGAGGCCTTTCTCCTCAGGTCATAGTCTTACCTACCAACAGAAACATCTTCCCCACATCCAGTCTATCTAGGCCTTTCAATATCCTGTAAGTTTCAATGAGATCCCCCCTCTTCCTTCTAAACTCCATCGAGTACAGATCCAGGATTCTCAAACACTCCTCATACATCAAGCTTTCCATTCCCAGGATCATTCTTGTGAACCTTCCCTGAACCCTCCCCAAAGCCAGCACATCCTTCTTAGATACGGGGCCCAAATTTGCTGGCAATATTCTAAATGGGGTCTCACCAGAGCCTTATACATCCTGCTTTTGTATTCTAGTCTTCTCAAAATGAATGCTAACATTGTATTTGCCTTCTGAACTATCAAATCAACCTGCAGGTTAATCTTAAGAGAATTCCAAATCTGTCATCATCATTTCAGCAACTTTAAAGATTGGTGTACAGCAGTCTCGCCTTTGAGCCAAGTCCTAGTCTAGGGAGTTGAGTGTGTCACTCAGGCTGACCCTACACTGTAGTACTGAGGGAGGGCTACACTAACATATCTGTCATCTTTTGGCTGAGATGTCAGACCAAATCAGATGGATGTTAAAGATCCCATGGACATTCACTCAGAGAAGAGCAAGGCAGTTGTCCCAGATGTCCTCATTGTTGAGGTGTATCCCTCAAAAAGATGACAAAACATAGATTGGAAGTTGAAATAGTTTACGAAAGAAGAGTAGATCATTATTGGGGCGGTACGATGGCACAGTGCTTAGCACTGCTGCCTCCCAGCGCCAGGGACCCAGGTTCAATTCCGGCCTTGGGTCACGGTCTATGTGGAGTTTGCACATTCTCTCCTTGTCTGTGTGGGTTTCCTCTGGGTGCTCTGGTTTCCTCCAGAGTAAAGTGTGGATTAGGTTGATTGGCCATGCTAAATTTTCCCTAGTGTCAGGGAAACCAGCGGGGTAAATATGTGGGGTCACAGGAACAGGGCCTGGGTGGAATGGTGTTTGGTGCAGACTCAATGGGCCAAATAGCACTGTAGGGATTCTCTGATTATCTTATTGCTCTCAGTAAGAGTTTGCAGTCCACAATTTGGGATTCCCACATCACCACAGTGAATATACCTCAAACAAACCGATATTAAAAAACTATTAAAGGCAACTCTGTGATCTTTTTTGATCTTGAGAAGCTTGGTCAGACATTCTGAAGAACTTCCTCATTCTTTGATCCCTGACAGGGTGAAATTGGTTTTACTGGGCAGCCTGGGATACCAGGGACATCCGCTGTAAGTACCGAACGCTTTCTGAGTTTTGTTTTTCGATCTTAGTTTGGTGTCGCAAAGATGGGAGACCCATTAATGAATGGCTGTGGCAGTGTGATATAATTCAGACAGGGAGTTGCTGTGGCAGTGTGCGGTTTTTTACATGTATGTTGTAGCCTGGAGATGTGGATAGTGATGGGAGAGGATCCAACGTTGTTTCCTTCACATGACTGACTCACAATCTCTCGAACTCTTAATCCCATGCCTTTGGCGTACGTTGGAAGGATTTACAGATTGGTACATTTAATCTGTTTGACAGTGCCATGAAGTGGCCGTCCTTGACCGTCAGGCTGTGGTGGGACTCGAACCCAGAGCTTTTGCTTCAGGGGCAGGGTCACTTCCCACTGTGCCACAGAGCCTCACAGACACAACTGCATTCTAACAATTACATGATGTGGAGGTGCCGGCGTTGGACTGGGGTGGGCACAGTAAGAAGTCCCCAGGTCAAAGTCCAACAGGTTTATTTGGAATCACAAGCTTTCAAAGTGCCTGAGAAAGGAACAGCGTTCCAAAAGTTTATGCTTCCAAATAAATTAGGTTGAGGGAGCTCGGTGTCTTCTCCCTGGAGAGACAAAGGATGAGAGGCGACCTGATAGAGGTTTATAAGACGTTGAGAGGAATAGATCAGGTGGATTCTCAGAGGCTATTTCCCAGGGCTGAAATGGTCGCTATGAGAGGGCACAGGTTTAAGGTGCTGGGGAGCAAGTACAGAGGAGATGTCAGGGGTAAGTTTTTCACTCAGAGGGTGGTGAGTGAGTGGAATCAGCTGCCGTCGGTGGTGGTGGAGGCGAACTCACTGGGGTCTTTTAAAAGACTTCTGGATGAGTACATGGGATTTAATGGGATTGAGGGTTATAGATAGGCCTGGTAGGTAGGGATATGATCAGCACAACTTGTGGGCCGAAGGGCCTGTTTGTGCTGTAGTGTTCTATGCTCTATGTTTCATGTTCTAAATCTGTTGGACTTCAACCTAGTGTTGTAAGACTTCTTACTGTAGCAATTACATGCCATGGTCACACTTGCATTGATTTTTCATTCTTTGATTGTAATGTTCTCAAGAGTTTGCAGCAGGTTATTACCAGTATATTGCAGTTAGTGCACTAAGCTCCATCATTAAAACACTCAACTCAAAGAAAAGGATAATAGGCGGGATTTTTTTTTACAGCCTCACTTGTCCCGAAACCGTAAAATCCCGCCTGAGGTCAGCGGACCTTTCCATGTCCCGCTCCGATTCCCATGGGGGACAGGACGGTCAAATTCCAGCCAATGGCCAGAATTCTCCGACCATTCGCGCTCCGCCATTGCTGCCAGACAGAACGGAGAATTTGGCACTCAACCAAATCTCTGTTCACTGCAGCGGGGCGGGAGAATCCCAGCGAGATTGGAGAATTTGGCCTAATGGGCAGGATCTTCTGTGAATCTCACCACTCAGCCCCCCCCCTCCCCCGGCAGTGTGTTTTGTGGCGGTGCAGCCTGCCGTTGGCTGGCAGTGGGATTTTCCAGTCCTGTTGCTGTCAACTGCATTCTCTCCCGTTGCTCGCAGCCTCAGCGATGGCAGGACTGGAAGATCTCAGTGCCGAAACTGGTTGGAAAATCCCGTCCAACAGCGAGAATCAATCCCCCTGCTCGGGAATGAGTGGATGAGGCAAATGGCATGTCAGCTCTAAGATTTCATACTACACCTAAAGTTGGGTTGGAGCGTTTATGCCAGGATGGATCTGTGGGGCCGAATGGCCTGTCTCTGTGTTGAAAGTTCTTCTTCATTTTCCCATCGAAGCTCGTTGGTTGAATCTCCGCAGAATCTAAGTGGCAGATGGACACATGTTCTCAAAGGAAATATACAAGGTTACATTCTCTGAGGAGCTGAGTGGCTATTGTATCACTCACAGGTCATTCTATTTTACAAAAATAGCCAAGGGTGGTGATTGAAACGGAATTACTTCAGGAAGAACTTGGGAGAATCAGTTGGTTAGGGTTCAACATGCTGCCAATCTTCCTGTAGTCACCATTCTCATATATTCCCACATAAAGCACGGTAGCATAGTGGTTAGCACTGCTGCTTCACAGCTCCAGGGTCCTGGGTTCGATTCCCAGCTCAGGTCACTGTCTGTGTGGAGTTTGCACATTTTCCTCGTGTCTGCATGGGTTTCCTCCGGTTTCTATCCCCCAGTCCTAAGATGTACAGGTTAGGTTGATTGGCCATGCTAAGAAATTGCCCCTTAGTGTCCAGGGTAGCAGGGGTTAGAGGGATTAATGGGTATATATGTAGGGATGGGGGGTGGGGCCTGGGTGGGATTGTGTTTGGTGCAGACTCGATGGGCCGAAAGGCCTCTTTCTGCACTCTAGGGTTCTATGATGAAAGGTTTTAGCTCAGTTGGCTGGATGGCTGGTGAGTGATGCAGTGTGATGCCAACAGCATGGGTTCAGTTCCGTCATCAGAGGTTATTCATGAAGGCCCTGCCTTCTCAACCATGCCCCTTGTGTGGTGATCCTCAGGGTAAATCATCACCAATCAGCTCTCCGCCTCAGAGGGGAAAGCGGCCTAGGGTCATCTGGGACTATGACAACTTTACCTAAACCATTATCGTCGCTTTTTAAGGAACAGCCTTGACGAGTCTTGACAAATACACGAATAGGGTGCGAAGAGAGGGATATGGTCACCGGAAGTGTAGGGGGTTTTAGTTCAGTTGGACAGCAGGGCAGGCTTGAAGGGCCTGTTCCTGTGCTGTAATTTTCTTTGTTCTTTGTATTAATTCAATTTATTTCTGTTTGCAGAATGTTGAAGAAGCTCTGTCAAAATTCGGTGTTAAGGTAAACAGCAGAAAATGAACCTTTAATGAGAGGAAGTTCCTCTGCTCATACTCACTTGTCAATTTTTCTTTCCTTGCTTCAATAATTCCCTCATCATCCATTGCTTCATTCTTCCAATTTCATTTTTTGGCATTGATTTATATTTCTTTGGTGAAGTGTCAGACTCGAGACGTTGGCTCTATTCTCTCTCCTTACAGGGGCTGTCAGACCTGCTGAGGTTTTCCAGCATTTTCGGTTTTTGTTTCAGATTCCAGCACCCGCAGTCATTTGTTTTTACCCCCCAAAAAAAGTTGGCCTCAATGCTCCGATGTTGTACGGCCCTGCTGCCACTGCCAGCAAGAATGGAGAATTTGGCACTCCGACAGATCTCTATTCACAGCAGCGGGACCGGAGAATCCCAACCATGGGCGAGGTTGGAGACTTCCGGCTGTTGGTTTTGACCTGGAATGTTTCGCAGGGTAGTCCATGCGCTGAATGATTGAACATAAGAACTCGGAGCAGGAGTAGGCCATCAGGCCCCTCGAGCCTGCTCCGCCATTCAATAAGATCATGGCTGATCTTTTCGTGGACTCAGCTCCACTTACCCACCCGCTCACCATAACCCTTAATTCCTTTACTGTTCAAAAATTTATCTATCCTTGCCTTAAAAACATTCAATGAGGGAGCCTCAACTGGGCAGGGAATTCTACAGATTCACAACCCTTTGTGTGAAGAAGTTCCTCCTCAACTCGGTCCTAAATCTGCTCCCCCTTATTTTGAGGCTATTCCCCCTAGTTCTAGTTTCATTCCCCAGTGGAAATAACTTTCCTGCTTCTATCTTATCTATTCCCTTCATAATCTTATATGTTTCTGTAAGATCTCCCCTCATTCTTCTAAATTTCAAAGAGTGTAGTCCCTGTCTACTCAGTCTCTCCAACCCTCTCAACTCTGGAATCGACCTAATAAATCTCCTCTGCACCCCCTCCAGTGCCAGTGTATCCTTTCTCAAGTAAGGAGACCAAAACTGTACACAGTACTCCAGGTGTGGCCTCACCAGCACCTTTATATGTTCTGTTCTGTGATGAAAACATGTGCGTAACTATGCACTCACCCCATTTCTATTTCCTTGTTTGAATCTCTTCAGATATCGATCCTGCAGGAAATCGTGAAGAAGTCCGACCATCTCCAAGCTTTGGAAAAGGGGGAGAAAGGAGATCAGGGAGATAGAGGCCAACAGGGAACCCAGGTAATCAGAGATTTCCCCCCTGTTAGTGCATGTGGATGATGGAAGGGCACAAATAAAATATAGAAGCCCAGCAGAGCAGAAGGAGGCCATTTGGCCCATCAACCACAATCCCACCCAGGCCCTAGCCCCAAAACCCCATGCATTTATCCAGCTCATCCCCCTGACACTAAGGGACAATTTAGCACGGCCAATCCATCTAACCTGCTCATCTTTGGAATGTGGGAGAAAACCGGAGCAGCTGGATGTGCAGACTCCACACAGACAGTGACCCAAGCTGGGAATCGAACCCAGGTCCCTGGTGCTGTGAGGCAGCAGCGCTAACCACTGTGCCACCATGCTATCCAGTGTTTGAATACTGGCCTCAAGGTAGTTATGTTTGGGGGCGGCATGGTAGCACAGTGGTTGGCACTGATGCTTCACAGCTCCATGGACCTGGGTTCAATTGGGTCACTGTTTGTGTGGAGTTTGCACATTCTCCTCGTGTCTGCGTGGGTTTCCTCCGGGTGCTCCGGTTTCCTCCCACAGTCCAAAGATATGCAGGTTAGATTGATTGGCCATGCTAAAATTGCCCCTTAGTGTCCTGAGATGCATAAATTAGACGGATTAATGGGTAAATATGTAGAGATACAGGGGATAGGGCCTGGATGGGATTGTGGTCGGTGCAGACTTGATGGGCCGAATGGCCTCTTTCTGTACTGTAGAGATTCTAAGTCTAAGTCTAAGTCATAACTATGTGTATGTAGGCCGCCGAGAGCTTGAGAGCATTACTCGGCATGTTTGGCTCACACTGAAGAGGAGTGTATTTAACATCAGAGTTTGTGGGTGGGATTCCCCTCCCCCTTCGCCCTGTGGTTTGTTTTCTGATGGAAGGAAGGGGCGATGGCGCCAGTCTCACTGAGGCCCATGGCATTTTACGTGGCTCGCCATCCCGCCTCTGGGGAACCCGCCACGTTGGGGAAGGGGAGGGGTCTCCTTTGCTGAGCTGGAAGATCCCAACAACAGGAAGGTCTAGAAAATCCCACCCTATGGGGGGGACTTCCCAGTCTTGTCCACGGCTGGATCTGTTGTGAGCTAGAAAGGGAAATCTGGCGTCCCATCTAAAACTCCATTCACTTTCAATGGTTAATCCCAGCTACAATCGGCGGCAGATAATTTAAGCCGATGTCTTTGGTGTTACCTCTTGGTTTAATGAAATTTGAGTGTATTTATTGAGAAATAAAGAGGGAATTTGTCTTTTGGTGTCAAAATTGTTTACCTGATGGTCATCCCCTATGAAAAATGAGTAACTATATCAAAGTGGAATGATTGAAAAGTGTTCCCATCCTGCTGAATTTCCTTTCTGCGAGTAAGTGTACGTACACCAACACAGTCCCCACAACTTCAAACTGCCGTGTTTCTAATGGATATTCACATATATCCATATCTCTCTCACTGGAGTTCTGCTGCCTGAGAGTCAGAAGACAGATGTCTCTCTGTCCAGAGGAATTAAAAGACTGGAGGGCTAGCGACCTACCTAAACCTGTGTGTTTTGCGAACTGATTTTGCAGAGGAGTTTATGCCTATAGGGAATATTGCTTAAATTGGAACTAATAGAGATAAGAACATAAGACCATAAGAAATAGGAGCAGGAGTAGGCCATCTAGCCCTTCGAGCCTGCCCCGCCATTCAATAAGATCATGGCTGATCTGTCGTGGCTCAGTTCCACATTCCCGCCCTCTCCCCATAACCCTGAATCCCCTCGCTTATCAAAAACCCATCAACCCGTGTCTTAAAAATATTTAGCGAGGCAGCCTCCACCACTTCAATGGGCAGAGAATTCCAGAGATTCACCACCCTTTGAGTGAAGAAGTTCCTCCTCAACTCTGTTCTAAACCGTCCCCCCTTTATCCTGAGGCTGTGCCCCCTAGTCCTACTGTCCTTTCTGAGCGGGATGAGTCTCTCCACCTCTATCCTATCCATCCCATTCATCATCTTATATGTCTCAATGAGATCTCCCCTCATTCTTCTAAACTCTAACGAGTACAGGCCTAGTTTATTCAGCCTCTCCTCATAGCTCAACCCCCTCAACTCCGGCATCAGCCTAGTAAACCTCCTCTGCACTCCCTCCAAGGCCAAAATATCCTTGTGTAAGTGCGGCGACCAAAACTGCACACAGTACTCCAGCTGCGGCCTCACCAATGCCCTATACAGCTATTCCTTGTCATGTTTAAGTATTTCAATTGGTAAAAGTTATTCTAATTCTTTTTGTTATATTTTAACTGTATCATTAAATAAAAGCTTCCCAGTGGGTCAATAGAATCTGGAGTGAAACACCTTATGCTCACATTAATGTCAAAATCAAAAATAGTCCAGGCTAACTTCACAATATAGAACCAGGGAATCCCAACCATGCAAACGGAGACCATTTGACCCATCGAGTCTGCACCAACTCTCTGACAGAGCATCCCACAGAGACCCTAACCCCGTAACTTGCTAATTCCCTAATCTATACATCTTTGGGCACTAATGGACAGTTTACCATGGCCAATCCATCTATTCTACACATCTTTAGATACTAAGGGACAATTTAGCATGGCCAATCAACCTAACCCACACATTTTTGGAGTTTCTCACCTGGTTCCTACCACTAGATATTTTTCCATCAGATCTATGGATGTGTAATGAGAAATATTGATTGGCCGAACTTTGACAGATCAGAGTTTCTTGGGACAAGCTTCAATTTCTGTCTTGTGTGTCATTTCACAGGGGATTCCAGGAGCTCCTGGAGAAAGAGGATTTAAAGGGGACAAAGGGAGCCAAGGTTTCCCCGGGCCCCAGGGGCCACCGGGCCTCGTGGTTTCAGAACGAGGCCCCGAAGGTCCTCCAGGTAAACCAGGTGAACCGGGAAAACCAGGTATCCCGGGACTACCAGGCCGGGCTGGAGATAAAGGAGAAACTGCGCGTCCTGGAGAAAGGGTGAGTAAAAGGCCAGCACGTCTCACGCACTCTCCCCTTCTTCCTCTCTCCCTCACCCCAACCTCCTCCTGCTTCTCTTGTCCCATTTTCCTTAACTCTCTTCCCTAATTTCTTTTCCTGTCTCTGTGCTTCCTCCTTTACTACCCTTTTAGACAATGTGTTCTCCCTCTGGAAGGAATCGATGCTCTCTTGATCCTGCTGCCAGGTTTATACCTCCCTGGTTTTTGACCCCTCTGATAAGGTGAATAGGTGTTTTTCTTTCTGTTCTGTCATGGGATATGGGTGTTGCTGGCTGGGCCAGCATTTACTGCCCATTCCTAATTGCCCCTTGTACTGAGTGGCTTGCTAGGCCATTTCAGAGGTCAGTTCAGAAGATCAGGATCAGGAGTCACATGTAGGCCAGACATGGGAAGGACAGCAGATTTCCTTCCCAATGGTTAACAATGGTTTCATGGTCATCATTAGACTTTTAATTCCAAATTATTTCGTTGAATTTGACCCTGGACAATGTCACTACACGACTGCCTCCCCTGGTTGTCCCTATATACTCCATTTGGGTTCCTCATAGAATCTCTACAGTCATAAGGAGGCCATTTGGCCCATCAAGTCTGCACTGACCAAGCCCATCTTTTTACCCAGCTAACCCCCTAATCTACACATTCTGGGACACTAAGAGGCAATTTACGTTAGGTAGATTAGCCTGGCCAATCCATCTAACCCGCATGCCTTTGGACTGTGGGAGGAAACTGGAGCACCCGGAGGAAACCCACGCAGACATGGGGAGAATGTGCAGACTCCACACAGACAGTGACCCACGACCAGAATTGAACCCGGGTCCCTGACGCTGTGAGGCAGCAGTGCTAACCTCTGCCACCGTGCCGCTCAAAGTTCTTCAGTCGAGATTGTTATCTAATTTTCATTACTCCATGCGCACGCCTACACAGTTGCACCAACCTTTATGAATGGCAAGAGTGAAGGAGTGTACAAGTTTGTTGGATCTTAAGACCTTCAACTTGAGCTTTAGTGAGATCTCTTTTGGTGCCAAATCTTTGTGTTTAGAACAAGAGTAAAAGATAGAACTAGAAGGTACGCTGGGCACAGCTTGCGAGAAGTCACCGCGCTCTGACGCCATCTTGAAAACCATCTTGTTAAGACTATAACCCTATTAAAGATTTTAATGATAACTTAGAGTGTTTTACTTCCATTCTTGGTAAACATCCCACAGGGAGACAGAATGGCCTTTGTTGTGTGGATTGGGAGAGCGATTGGTCAAATATGTCTGAATGTTATTTCTACTTATTGCTTCTCTTTGCCACCACTGATTATGCTTCCTTTTTGCAGGGTGACAAAGGGGCAAAGGGTGACCAAGGAGTCCCAGTAAGTATTAACGATCTGTCCTTATGTTATAGAGCGTTTACAGTGCATTCCACCAAGTGACTGCTTACAACAATTTGAATGTGCAGCCATTGCTTTGCATCAATAGATCCTGAGATACTTTAGAGAGGAGAGCTTGGACATCATGCTGGAAGTAAGAATGGAGTGGGGATGGGGGAGCCAGAGATATGATGGAACTGTGAGGTTTTGTTCTTTTTTTAAAGTGAAGAGAGCAGTAGAGCCTTGGGAAGATGTCTCAGAGGAGGACTCCAGGCAGATGCGCCTTTAGTATCCAATTTTCCATCTTAACCACAGCAATAAGTAAACCTGTTTACAAGACACGAGAAGCAACTTTGATTTAAGGCACACAATCCATGACTAGGGTTTTCTAAAGGGCATAGGTTAAG
Organism: Carcharhinus amblyrhynchos; assembly: GCF_965287045.1. NCBI lineage: Eukaryota > Metazoa > Chordata > Chondrichthyes > Carcharhiniformes > Carcharhinidae > Carcharhinus > Carcharhinus amblyrhynchos. The sequence continues at coordinate 6,960,350 of NC_137326.1, read as the reverse complement.
AGGGGAAAGAATTAATGGGGACCTGTGGGGCGAACTGTTTTACAGAGGGTGAGACGTGTGTGGAATGAGTAACCAGAGGCAGAGACATTGACAACATTTAAAAGGCATTTGGACATGAATAGGAAAGGTGTAGAGAGATATGGGCCAAATTCAAGTCAATGGGATTAGCTTAGATGGGCTTTTTGGTTAGCATGGACTAGGTTGGGCCGAAGAGCCTTTCTCCATACTGTACATTCTATGACAGCAAATCAACAATGTGCTCTCGAAGTGTTGGGCAGCATGTTCCCACACAATGACTGGAATTTTCCAGCTGTTCACACCAGTGGGATTTTCCAGTCCTGCTGCGGTGAGTGGAGATTTGGCTGAGCGCCATATTCCCCATCCTCTCTGGCAGGGGGACGCGAACGGCCGGAATGTTCCGGCCTGCGTGGCATTCTGGGTAAGAAAACCAGTGTCCCCGACCATCTGGGGGGCCTCAGTGGCTACTGATCTCAGCAACGTGGCCATTGTGTCTACTCTCCTTTTGTGAAGACCGGTTCTGACTTGCACCCGAGGGTGGGAGAATCCCGGGAGCAGGCAGAATCCGGTTTGGAACCGACTGAGCATATTTAACTCTGCCAATCTGGTTCATGAACTGAGCCACGACAGATCAGCCATGATCTTATTGAATGGCGGGGCAGGCTCGAAGGGCCAGATGGCCTACTCCTGCTCCTATTTCTTATGTTCTTATGCCCTCACTGGAGATTACGACTGGTCGCAGGGGCAGGGGCGAGAACCCAATGGGGGTTCTTGCTGGTGCTAAACGCAGTAAGCCCCCCCACTGCAAATCTCCGATCCCCACACCGTCCCAACACAACACTTGCTCCTTGTTTCAGACTGTTTGGAAAGGGGAACAGCTCCTTGGTGTTGGGGGTTTGAGGTAAGATTTAAAGCTGGAGAGACGGAGGGGAGTTTGGGAGGAAGACAGTTCCTGAGATGCTGATCTGTATGAGATGCGGAACTGAGGGTTCTGTGTAAGGAGGGGTGAGGTGTTGACAATCCAGAATCTAATACCCTATTAACTAAAAGTTACAGCACAGAAACAGGCCATTTGGCCCCTTGGTTCATGTTGGTGGTTATACTCCATACCAGCTTGCAGTAACCTGATGACCCCTCACACTATCAGCACATTCTTCATATGTTCACAAGATATTGGCACAGAATTAGGCCACTCGGCCCGTCGAGTCCACGCTGCCATTCGATCATGGCTGATGTGCTCCTCATCCCCATCTTCCTGCCTTCTCCTCATAATCCTTCAACCCATTACCAATTAAAAATCTGTCTAACTCCCTCCTTAAATTTACTCACTGTCCCAGCATCCACTGCACTTTGGGGAGCGAATTCCACAGATTCACAACCCTTTGGGAGAAGTAGTTTCTCCTCAACTCTGTTTTAAATTTGCTGCCCCTTATCCTAAGAGTTTGACCTCTCGTCCGAGAATGCCCCATAAGAGGAAGCATCCGCTCCACTTTTTCCATACCTTTTATCATCTTGTATACCTCAATTTGATCTCCCCTCATTCTTCTAAATTCCAGAGAGTGTAGGCCTAAACTGTTCAATCTCTCATCATCTCCTGATCTAGCTTCCTCTTCAATGCATCCACGTTATTCCCTCTCAAATACTCTCCAGAGCAGCAAGTTCCACATTCTCACGACTCTTTCTATTGAAAGAGTGAGATCCTTAACGGATTTATTGGTCGTGTATTTTTAATCCCTAGTTCTGGATGCGACTCAGTCCAATTTATGTTTCCAACTCATTAATGATGGCTTTTACTCTCATTACAGGGACGAGATGGTCTACAAGGCCCAAGAGGCCCTCCAGGACCTGCGGTAATTATCAAACCTTCATAACATAATGAAATATCCAATGCACTTCGTGCTTTAACCAGGATGGTCGGTCACCTAGAATGCTAATTCATTAGAATACAAGAATTAGTATGGCCGTTCGGCCCCTCGAGCCTATTCGATTAGATCCAAGGTTGATGTGATGGTGGCTTTACCTTAACTCCCTTGCCTGTTCCCCCGTAATCCTTGACTCTCTTACCAATCAGAAACCTAACTCAGCCTGAATATCCAGTGAACCAGCCCCCTGTGCTGTCCGAGAATTCCACAGTAATGGTCCTCTGAGGGAAATAAGTCCCCCTCGTCCCCCTCGTCACAATCGTAAACTGCATGCCCTGGTCCTAGTAACAGGGAACAAACAATAGTACAGTATAGGAACAGGCCCTTCAAACCTACGCCGACCATGTTGTCCTGTCTAGACCAACTGTGTGTATCCCTCTATTCCCCGTTTGTTCATGTGTCTATCCAGATAAATCTTAAGTGTCGCTAATGTATCTACCTCAATCACCTCACTTGGCAATGCATTCCAGGCCCCCACCACCCTCTGTTTTAAAAAAAAACTTGTCCTGTACATCCCCACTGAACCTTTTCCCTCTTGAACTTGTGCGCCCTTGTTATTTCTGCCCTTGGAAAAAGATTCCAACTGTTCATCCTATCCATATCCCCTATAATTTTGCAAACTTCTATCAGGTCGTCCCTCAGGCTCTCCGTCTTTCCAGGGAGAACAATCCCAGTTGATTCAATCTCTTCTCATAGCTAATACCCATGAGGGGAAAGATTCTTGCAAAATTCATCCTGTCAAGTCCCTTCAGGACCTTAGATGTTTCGAGATGATCACCTCGCACTCTGCGAAACTGCCTTGGATGTAGACTCATCAGTCAATCATTTCAAGCTTAACTCTTCGTAAAAGTATTGTGAGATTGAGGTTGAGAGATGCAACCCTTCAGGATATAGAGTGCCCATGAAATTAGCAGGAATCTGTATGGGGTTTCTACATTCTCCCCGTGTCTGTGTGGGTTTCCTCTGGATGCTCCAGTTTCGTCCCAGTCCAAAGATTGGGTGAATTGGCCATGCTGAATTGTCCCTTAGTGTCCAAAGATGTACGGGTTAGGTGGATTAGCCATGCTAAATTGCCCCTTGTTGTCCCATGATGTGCAGATTAGATGGATTGGCTATGTTAAATTGCCCCTTGGTATCCAAAGATGGACAGGTTAGGTGGATTAGCCATGCTAAGATGCCCCTTAGTGTCCCAAGATGTGCAGGTTAGGTGGGTTAGCCATGCTAAATTGCCCCTTAGCATCCTAAAATGTGTACATTATGTGGATTAGCCATGGTAAATTGCCCCTTAGTGTTCAAAGTTGTGTATTTTAGGGGGATTAGTGGGGTCAATGTGAAGGGCTATGGGCACAGAGCCCGGGTAGGATGCTCCATTGAAGAGTTGTACAAACTTGATGGGCTGAATAGCCTCCTTCTGTACTGTAGGGATGCGATGAATTACACATAGTGTGGGCGTTACAGTTCAGGTCAGAAACTCCACTGTGTTTTATGGAGAATGCCTGAACCATAAGTTTTTGCATCTTGAATTTGGCTAGATTAAGCATGGGATGTTTCACTTCAGGTATGATTCAAGTGACCCACAAGGGAGCATTTATCAAACAACGTTTATTTAAGAATATAGTTAATATATAACGAAAGTTAGCAACAACTTTTATCAATTACAAACAAGAAACAAATCAACCACTATAATGAATAACTCTTAGGGAATATCTCTAATGTGTTCCAATTAAAACCAAAATCCAATCAATGAAACCCTTTAAACAGATTTATCACTGCACGGGCTGAAGCTCACATGATACTGGAATCCTGTTCGCTGGGCTGAATGCTGATTTCAAATGATCTCGAAAACTCAGAGCAGCTTGTAGTCATCAGCTCCCCAAAACACAGGTACTTTAGCGCAGGAGGACAATCAAGATGTGCTTTCAGCTAACTGGTAAAACATTCAAAAGAAAAACAGAGATTTCTTTTGGCTATGCTTCTAACACTGAGACCGAAACCAAACTGAAAACAACTCTTGTCACCTGACTGGCACACAGTTTTTTTTTCTCCTCCTACCAGTGACATAGGAGGAACCCCCAATTTTCCTAGTTTCAATCCCCCACCTCCACCTGGGAAAAATTCAGCCATTGGAGGCTGAATGTGGACTGGATGTGGGTGTCATTGGCTGGGCCAGCATTTATTGCCCATCTCTAACTGCCGTTGACAGTGGCTCTGGAGTCACGTGTAGGCCAGACCGGGTAAGGACGGCAGATTTCCTTCACTAAAGGACATTAGTGACCGAATGAATTTTGCAACAATCATTTTACGTCACCATTTTATTTTTAATTCCAGATTTTTATTGAGATCAAAATTCACTATCTGCCATGGTGGGATTTGAAACCTGGATCTTTCCCTGTATTAATAGTCCAGTAACAATACCACTATGCCACCATCACCCCAATGGCCATGAGCATGTGTTTCCATTGTGTCTTTTGTATCACATGTAGAACATTGTTTTCAAGAACTAAACCTGGTTGTTTACATTGCAGTCATCTCCTAATATTTCTCTCATCACTACTTCAGGTCGAACAGCCCGGAAAAGGCTTTGGAATTCCTGGGGAAAGAGGACTTCCAGGACCAGCAGGGATAAAGGTCTGTATCGCAAAGACGAGAAGCATGGCTGGGAATACTTGGGGATTATTGGATGAGCTATCTTGACCAGGTTCGAACAGGCTGCTTGTGCCAAAACTAACCGTGTCCAGTAAGCAGTTTTCCCTGGTTTGATGTGTAGACATGATGTGGAGATGCCGGCATTGGACTGGGGTAAACACAGTAAGAAGTCTCACAACACCAGGTTAAAGTCCAATGGGTTTATTTATAGCGAATGCCACTAGTTTTCAGAACTGAAGGAACAGCCAGTTCTGAAAGCAAGTGGCATTTTCTACAAATAAATCTTGGGAGCGTTCATCCAGGTTGCTAGATTACTAACCCATTAACATTATCACTTGGCTAATGATACAATGACTACAGGAATAGCCAAACAAAAAAACCCCTAAGTTTATTTATTCATACAAACAACAAGCAGGAGAAGGCCATTCGGCCCCTCAAACCCCCTCTGCCATTTAATAAGATCATAGCTGATCTGACAGTAGCCTCAGAGCTACATCCCGTAACTCCAATAACCTAATCACCTCCTTTCTTACCAAGAATCTATCCACCTCTGCCTTCAAAACAATCAAAGACTCTGGTTGGAATTTTGCCGGCATGCTCGCCCCGATTCCGGGGGCGGTCGAGGTGCCAAGGACAGCACTAGCCTCGGGCGGGATTGTATGAACCTGGGGCGGTAAAGTTCCACCTTTCACTTCTGCCTTTTCAGGAAGTGAGTTCCAAAGACTCATGACTCTCCGTTTTAAACAGGCGACCTCTTATTTGCAAACCATGACCCCTAATTCTAGATTCTTCCACAAGAAGAAACATCCGCTCCAGATCCACCCTATCAAAACCCCTCAGGATCTTAAGTTTCAGTCAAGTTGCCTCTCACTCTTCTAAACTCCAGTGGGTACAAGTCTAGCCTGTCCAACCTTTCCTCATAAAACACCACACCCATTCCAGGTATTAGTCTGGTAGAGCATCTCTGAACTGCTTCCACTTCATATACACCCTTCATTAAATAAGGGGGTGGCATGGTGGCACAGTGGTTAGCACTGCTGCCTCACGGCACCAGAGACCTGGGTTCGATTCCCAGCTTAGGTCACTGTCGGTGTGGAGTTTGCACATTCTCCCTGTGTCTGTGTGGGTTTCCTCCGGGTGCTCCGGTTTCCTCCCACAGTCCAAAGATGTGCGGGTCAGGTGGATTGGCCTTGTTAAATTGCCCCTTTATTTTAGCGGGGCTGGCTAGGGTAAATACATGGATTTCTGGAGGTAGGGTTGAAATTTGGGATTTAATACATGGGATTTAATAGAATTGAGGGTTATAGGTAGGCCTAGTAGGTAGGGATATGATCAGCGCAACTTGTGGGCTGAAGGGCCTGTTTGTGCTGTAGTTTTTCTATGTTCTAGGGCCTTGGGTGGGATTGTGGTCAGTGCAGACTCGATGGGCTGAATGGCCTTCTTCTGCACCGCATGATTTTATGATTCTAAGGAGACCAATACTGTGCACAATACTCCAGATGTGGTCTCCCTAATATCTTGAACAACTGAAGCACACTCTCCCTACTTTGGTATTCAATTCACCTTCTGCCATCTTGGTATCCATGTGATCCAATGATAATGGAGTCATTGGCTAATCACAGTTATTAATCTCTACCGAATGGCCTGAAATACTTACAGGCAAAAAAAAATTCAGCCAGCACCATGGGACATCCCAAAGCACGATACTGCCAATGAAGTAATTTTATTTTGAGGTGAAGTCATTGTTGTGATACGGAGGATCCAAAAGCCAATTTGCGCACAGCAAGTTCCCACAAACAGCAAGTGTGATAATAACCAGAGAGTCTACTTTTTATCTTGTTGATTGAGAGATAAGTATTAGCCAGGACAAGGGGAAATAATTATCCTGCTCCTTTTTGAGATAGTACTCATGTACTGTATCCTAAAATGTTATGTTCCAAACAAAATCTCGAAGATGAATAAAGCATAGGAACTAGGAGCAGGAGTAGGCCATTTAGCCCCTTGAGCCTGCTCCACCATTCAATAAGATCATGGCTGATCTTTTTGTGGACTTACCCGCCCGCTCACCATAACCCTTAATTCCTTTACTGTTCAAAAATTTATCTATCCTTGCCTTAAAAACATTCAATGAGGTAGCCTCAACTGCTTCACTGAGCAGAGAATTCCACAGATTCACAACCCTTTTGTGTGAAGAAGTTCCTCCTCAACTCAGTCCTAAATCTGCTCCCCCTAGTACCATGCCCCCTAGTTCTAGTTTCACCCGTCAGTGGAAACAACCTCCCTGCTACTAGCTTATCTATTCCCTTTAACTCTAAGGCAATTAACCCCAACTGTTTCTGTCGTTTCCCTACAGAGCCTGTCCCCGCAGATTGACCTTATTCTGGCACGGCACGGTAGCACAGTGGTTAGCACTGCTGCTTCACAGACCCAGGGTCCTGGGTTTGATTCCCAGCTCGGGTCACTGTCTGTGTGGAGTTTGCACATTCTCCTCGTGTCTGCGTGGGTTTCCTCCAGGTGCTCCGGTTTCCTCCCACAGTCCAAAGATGTGCGAGTTAGGTTGATTGGCCATGCTAAGAAATTGCCCCTTAGTATCCAGGGATGTGTAGGTTAGAGGGATTAGTGGGTATAATATGTAGGGATATGGGGGTAGGGCCTGGGTGGGATTGTGTTCGGTGCAGACTCGATGGGCCGAAGGGCCTCTTTCTGCATTGTAGGGTTCTATGATTCTATGATTTATTTCCCTGAAATAGTGGGCAGAGTTTCCCTGTCCCACCTGCCATGGGAATTGTAATGGGCCAGGGGAGGACTGTGCAAAGACCTGTTGACCTTGGATGGGAATTTCCAACCTTGGAGACAAGTGCGGCTGGAAAACCCCGCAAATTGTTTCCACATATTTGCTTTGTGATTTCGTTTTGCCTCCTGCGTTGGTATTAAATCTGCTTTTCTGTTTTATCGCAGGGGGACAGAGGACCAGTTGGACCAGTTGGACCTAAAGGAGATAAGGTCTGAGTATAGTAAGTTTCTTGTAGCCTATACTACAGTTACACAAAGGCCACAAGCTAATGATGGTTAACACTGGGGCCAACCGGGGCTGGGCTGAGTCAAGGGGTTTGGCGAGAGTTTCCTTCAGAATTCTCAAAACCAAAAAGCAAATTTGAGAAAAGTCTACGACAGAAGATTCAATGTTGCATCACTGTACGGAGCCATAAAAAGTCCATTTTGGTTGTATCTCCCTTTCGGTTGAATGTAGCTGGGGCCAAAACATTGTGTGATTTCAAGAAGAAATTAGATAGGGCTCTTGGGGCTCAAGGGATATAGAGACGGGGGAAATCAGGATATTGAATTCGATGATCAGCCATGATCAAGATGAATGGTGAGCAGGCTCGAAGGGCCAAATGGCCTACTCCTGCTTCTAGTTTCTATGTTTCAGAAAGTAACTGGCATTAGTGTAAGTGGGCACTGTACAGATCATCAGCTTTAAGAACGTCTTCATTGCACTGATCATTCTCGGGCAATATAGAACAAAGAACAAAGAACAAAGAACAACCCAGCACGGGAAACAGGCCCTTCGGCCCAACGAGCCCGCGCCGCCGCATCGCCCTACACCTATTCTACCCTGCATGTCTACGAATGGGACCCTACTCAGTCAGATTCAGGGAAGAAATAGTGTCAATTTGGTGGAAACCAATTAGCCTAAGAGCACATCTTTGGGGTGTGGGAGGAAACCGGAGCGCCCGGAGGAAACCCACGCAACCACAGGGAGAATGCGCAAACTCCCACAGACACTGGCCCAAATCCATGTATCTGCACAGCTAGCAGTGCTAGTCACTGAGCTGTTGTGGCGCCCGTCTATCGGTCCAGGATCAAGCACACACACCGACATGAAGTACTAGGCCACTCCTGGACTTCCAAGAGCAGCCCACGCACGACCCGCCGTGTGCATGCCCCTCGCTTGACACGAGGTGGACCTCCACCTGTGGAATAAAGACAAAACATATTAATCATACAGCCTGCCCTTCCGGTGTCTCCCGAGGTTTAACCCTATTTAATAGCCCCTACCATATCCCTCCATTCTCGTTTCACTCATGTGCCTATCTAACTGCATCTTAAACGAGTCCAACGTGCCTGCCTCCACCACCCTACTCGGTAGCGCATTCCAGACCCCCACAACTCTCTGTGTAAAGAACCTTCCTCTTACCTCCAAATTATACCTCTCCCCCCTCACCCTTAAGTGATGACCTCTTGTGTTCGTACCCAGTCTAGGGAGCAGTCTCTCACTATTAACTCTATCTATTCCCTTCAGTATCTTATATACCTCTATCATGTCCCCTCTCAATCTCCTTCTTTCCAAGGAGAATAGCCCCAGTCTCTTCAGTCTCTCCTCGTAACCCAGTCCCCCCATGCCAGGCAACATCCTGGTAAACCTCCTCTGCACCCTTTCCAGAGACTCCACGTCCTTCCGGTAATAAGGTGACCAGAACTGGACGCAGTACTCCAAATGCGGTCTAACCAACGTTCTGTATAACTGAAGCATTAGACGGCAGCTTTTATACAGCTTTTATATATGACCAATGTAGAGGCATTGAAATGTTGCCATGAATATTCTTCCCTCCTTGATTGTCTGTTGATGTCCATCGTTAATCTCTGTCAATAATGTGGCGCTGTTGGTTACAGGGTGATGTCGGGGCAAAGGGAGACCGAGGGGAAAGAGGTGAAGTGGGCGAGAAAGGAAGGGATGGATCTCCGGTGAGTATATCCCGGTCTACATAAGAATGCGTCAGAATCACAACAGGGAGATAGAGGGACAGTGATATTGTCGCCGGGGTTAGTAATTCAGTTACCTGGACATGGGTTCAAAAGCAGCTGGTGTCATTTAATTTCAATTATCATGGAATCCCTACAGTGCAAAAGGAGGCCATTCGGCCCATCGAACCTGCACTGACAATAATCTCTAGCCCCATCACCCCACATATTTATCCTTTTAATTCCCCTGACACTGAGGGGCAACTTAATCTGGCCAATACACCTAACCAGCACATCTTTGGAGTGTGGAAAGACACCAGAGCACCTGGAGGAAACCCACGCAGATACGGGGAGAATGTGCAGGCTCCACGCAGACAGTGACCCAGGCTGGGAATCGAACCCGGGTCCCTGGCGCTGGGAGGCAGCAGTGCTAACCACTGTGCCACATAAAGTGAGCCTCAGTAATGGTGACCGTGACAGCTATCATCGATCGTTGGAAAAACCTATCTGATGTCCTTTAGGGAAGGAAATCTGCCGTCCTTAGCTGGTCTGGCCTACATGTGACTCCAGAGCCGCAGCAATGTGGTTGACTTTTAAATGCCCTCTGAAATTGGCCTAGCAATCCAATCAGATCAAGGGCAATTAGGGATGGGCAACAAATGTTGGCACTGCCAATGACGCCCACCCATATCCAACCAAAAGAATGAATGAAATTGATTGTAAAATAAACCGATTTGAAAGCACTTTTTCAGAGTGATATTATCACATTAAAAGCCACCGGGCTCTTTCACCTTTGGGCTAATGTGGTCTCAAACAGAACATTTGCCAAGCATTCTCTAAAGGCTCGGCCAGGCGACAAGGTGCGATGATCTCTGAATGTGTGGATCATTGGTTTACCCAATGCCTCACCTCCAGTTTGGATGTGAATCTGTCTTTGAACAGATGTCAATCAATTTAAATATAACTATACCCGTGATGTCACGTTGGCGAGCTTCCCAACAGGCTTACCCAAACCTAACATTCCCCCCCCGCACCCCGGGGTGCAATGATCAGTATAGCCCCCGAGGGAGAGGGGCATGGCCACGCAGTGCCCTGGCAATGCCCCCTGGCACTGGCCCTAGCACAAGTTGGCACCTGATGAAAGAGCAGCGCTCCAAAAGCGCGTGATGCCACATAAACCCGTTGGACTTTAATCTGGTGTTGTGAGACTTCTTACTGTGCCCACCCCAGTCCAACAGCGGCATCTCAACATCGTGAGTACATTCAGGGCTAAGATTGATAGGGGGTTGGGCACCGAGGGAATCAAGGTTAATGGGGGAAGGAGAACTGAGGCAGAATTTCAACCATGATCTTATTGAATGGCGGAGCAGGGTCAAGAGGTCATGTGGTCTATTTCTGCTCCCATTTGTTTAGGTCCCTATGTAATTTCTCAGTTGATGTTCCAATGGTAGTTGTACTGCCTGGTAATAATTGGCTGGTAATAATTGGCTGGTAATAATTGGCTGGTAATAATTGGCTGGTAATAATTGGCTGGTAATAATTGGCTGGTAATAATTGGCTGGTAATAATTGGCTGGTAATAATTGGCTGGTAGTAACCGCCTGGTAATAATTGGCTGGTAGTAACCGCCTGGTAATAATTGGCTGGTAGTAACCGCCTGGTAATAATTGGCTGGTAGTAACCGCCTGGTAATAATTGGCTGGTAGTAACCGCCTGGTAATTACTGGCTGGTAGTAACCGCCTGGTAATTACTGGCTGGTAGTAACCGCCTGGTAATAATTGGCTGGTAGTAACCGCCTGGTAATAATTGGCTGGTAGTAACCGCCTGGTAATAATTGGCTGGTAGTAACCGCCTGGTAATAATTGGCTGGTAGTAACCGCCTGGTAATAATTGGCTGGTAGTAACCGCCTGGTAATAATTGGCTGGTAGTAACCGCCTGGTAATAATTGGCTGGTAGTAACCGCCTGGTAATAATTGGCTGGTAGTAACCGCCTGGTAATAATTGGCTGGTAGTAACCGCCTGGTAATAATTGGCTGGTAGTAACCGCCTGGTAATAATTGGCTGGTAGTAACCGCCTGGTAATAATTGGCTGGTAGTAACCGCCTGGTAATAATTGGCTGGTAGTAACCGCCTGGTAATAATTGGCTGGTAGTAACCGCCTGGTAATAATTGGCTGGTAGTAACCGCCTGGTAATAATTGGCTGGTAGTAACCGCCTGGTAATAATTGGCTGGTAGTAACCGCCTGGTAATAATTGGCTGGTAGTAACCGCCTGGTAATTACTGGCCGGTAATGAGGCTTCCCAAAGAGGCTGTAAAGCAGCAGACTTGTTCTCACTCATTTGATTTTGTCTTCCAGGGGAACGCAGGGGAACCGGGACCGGAAGGAAAGCCAGTAAGTAACACTCTCAGTGAGAAGACGACAAAGAAAATGGGATTGAAATTGGGTGGAGTCAGTCACAACTCTCAGTGGGATGAAGTTCCTCTGGACATTTTTTTATTGGCAGTGAGAAAGCTGAAATCCACCGCCCACTTGGACATGTGACATCTTTACTAAAATGTCAGATAAGGACTTCACATTAGCTCCTGGGTTACTGGCGCGGTGGCACAGTGATTAGCACGGCTGCCCCACAGCACCGGGGGATCTGGGTTCGATTCCCGGCTGGGGTCACTGTCCCCGTGTCTGCGTGGGTTTCCTCTGGGTGCTCCAGTTTCTGCCCACACTCCAAAGCTGTGAGGGTTAGGTGGATTGGCCATGGTAATTTAGTGCTGGGGGACAAGCTCGGGTAAATGCATAGGGTTATGGGAATGGGGCCTGGATGGGATTGTGGTTGGCGCAGACTCGATGGGCCAAATGGCCTCATCTGCACTCTAGGATTCTTTTGCTACAACAGATTTTTGACCCATGTCAGAGCAGAGTACACCTCAAAACCAACCTCCTGTACCACAGAGAGTCATGGAGCTTGTATAACAGGCCACAATTTTAATTCAGAGTCAGTGTGGGCTGCAGGAAAGTGGCTCCCAACATGGAGTGGAGGAACTGACATGAGATTCATAGAATCCCTACGGTGCAGAAGGAGGCCATTCAGCCCATCGAGTCTGCACCGACAACATCCCCACCCTGGCCCCATCCCAGCAACCCCGAGCATCTACTCTAGCTAGTCCCCCTGATACCACGGGGCAATTTAGCATGGCCATGTACGTCTTTAGACTGTGGGGAAAACTAGAGCACCTGGAGGACACACACGCAGACACGGGGAGAACATGCAAACCCCACACAGACAGTGACCCAAGCTGGGAATTGAACCTGGGTCTCTGGAGCTGTGAAGCAGCAGTGCTAACCAGTGTGCCACCCTGGTGATCATAGTTGGGCTTCACGTGGCCAGAATGACATCATCACGATACAACTTTGGTATTTAAATTAGGCCCCCTGTTCCTCTGGGAGAGGTGGCCTTTCTGTGCCCGGTTCTAGGTCATTTCAGAGGTGGTGAGGTTGGGGGGACGTGTTGGTAACATGATGTGACTTTCTCCGCCCTCCACATCTCCCCTGAGTTCAACCGCTGCACCGACCATTGACATCCGAACTGTTTATGTTGCTGCTATGGGGGAACGAGGTGTTGAACTACCTCATACCAGATTCTGAACTTTGACCCATGACCTGTGATTCGGTTAAGAAGCCAAATGAGAAAGATGATCTCACTTGCTAACTGCGCTCAGTGCATAAATTATTTTGTTGAAGGATTTTCCAGCCAGTGGGATCTTCTGGTCCCGTCGGAGGCAACCCCACCTCCCCCCGCCCCCAGAACACGTTCCCTGGTGGCGGAATGGGTGAATCACACGAAATGCCAGAGGCATTGGCGGGACTGGAAAGTCCCACCAGTGGCCAGTGGAAAGCTGCTTCTGCTTTCAGTAATCATGCCTCGGGTGAGGTGGGGAGGGGAGAAACTCCCAGAGGAACTGAAACCCAAAGAGATTGACAATAAGTGCCAAATCATGGTGCCTGGTTAACTTACCGAAAACTTTATGGACACAAAAATAATTTCTTGGCTGTTTTCTGAAATTGGCCTCAATATAATACCCTCCGTTAAGAACAGCCATTGCTCACAGATAGCAAGCACGAGAGAGTTTTCCCTAACCGGGTGATCAATGGGGTTAAGCCCTTTGTTTTGTTTTAACATGTTCATGTATAAAGTATGTTGATTTTAACTTTGAACCACCCTACAAGCCATTAGGACAGGGCCGCGTGCCAGACACTTGTCCTTCCTAATGATAGAAACAACAGGGGGGTCTCTGTAAGTCCGTGCCGAGTCTTCCATTCTCACAGAGTGTGCCTGAGGTTTTTGTGTTCTGTGTTGTTGTTATTTGTGAGTAACGCTGTGTTCATCGTTCTGTGTCTCACCCCCTCCGAAACCTTTGTCATTTTTGTCCATGGCGCATTTCAGCAAATGTTACCATTTTGGGTAACTCAGAGAGCCAATAACGTCTTTTTGTTTTGTGGTAATGTAAGCCTAATTGAGAGTTGTTTGATGTTTAAATGTTTGTGTGTTAAATAAACTTTGGGAACCCATGCAAGCTTAACGCGCTCCATGAAGTTAAAAGATTCTACTAGACTAGCTTTATAACAGGAAAGACACTTACATCTAGTCCCAGAATCGTTTAGCCACAGATTTATTTGCTTCCCTTTTCTCTCTGACCTCACCTCACCTTTTCTCTTTCTGTCCCCCTTTTTCTGTGGTTCTCTATCTCTGCGTGTTATTATGTCATTCCCTTACCCCCATCTGTCTTGTTCCATCACTCTACATGTTCTCTACTTCTCACTCTATCTCTCACTCTATCTTCCACTCTATCAGTCTATCTTTCATTTTCTCCAACCACATCTATTTCGCCAGAATTTAGTGCGTGAGGGGCGGACAATGAAATGTCCATTGACCTGGGGCGAGTCCGTAAAATCCCACCGTTTCTCCTCACTCCATCCCCTTCACTCATTCTATCAAGTCCAATCAATTCTTTCATTGGCTCTATGAATTCCTTTCGCATCATTTTTTCCCCCTCTTTCATTCGCTCTAACTCATTCTGTCTCTTTTTTTTCCGCTCTCCATCTCTCTTCTTTAACCCTCTTTTTTACTATCTCCCTTTCCTCTTTGCTCTCTATCTCCATTACCCGAACCTTCTCTCTTCCTCTTTTTCTGTTGCTTGTTATCTCTCGTGTCGTTCTATCTTTCAAATCAGTTCAATGATCGTGTTCTGTCTTCACCGCTACTGAACTGGGTTACACACCAACGGGTTATTACAATGAATAAGTGGAGCTAAAGTGTTTAAAATGTATCTCTATCGGCTCTTAGGGGTGTTAGAGGCTGGGATTTTCTGGTCCCACTTGAGAGTGGGAATCGTTGCAGGTGGGACAGAAAATTTGATGGACCAGCCCAAAGGTCCATTTGGGTGGGAACTTTCAGGGCAACCGGGAGAAGGATTGGATAATCCTGGCCAAAATTGGGAAGCATCCATCAAATGATTGAACATAACCAAGCGGAAATTGGACTCCCCATCACTTCATTGGTTGTTTAAGTGTGTATTTTTTATCTGTTAAATCACATTCACTGTCGTGTGTGAGCGAGCGATGTCTCAGCTGACCAAGTGCTGATGTTATTTGTTACTCTGTCTTGTGTCGTTTATTTTCCCGAATTCAGGGTCGACTGGGTTACAGAGGGCAATCTGGCCTTCCCGTAAGTAAACCAAATTAGCCTTGGAGCATCAAATCAGTTGGCTTGGTGCTGGAATGGGCTATAAGACACATTCCCAGGACAATGACCACCTCTGCCATTGTTAGGCCTTTGTGTCTGGTCTGTAGTGTGCTAACAGTAGTGACTCTCTGTAAGTCTAGAACCACTGCCTTGCAAAGCTGCTTCTGCTCTGCTAGTATTGCCAATGTCGCCACCTACTTCTGAGCCTGCTCATATATCCAGCTCCTGGAACTAGGACAGGAGCATCCATTCGGCCTGGCACAGAGTCTCACTTGATGTGAGAAGGGATGGGAGCCAACGATTCAGACCCAGGGTTCTGGGATCGCGCAAGATTCACGATGCTCCCATGTTAAAGACTGGAAAAGTGCATATCGCAGGAATCAGAGAAACTGAACGTTCTCCTCCGAGCAAAGAAGGTTAAGGCGAAACCTAAATGGAGGTATTCAAAATTAAGAGGGATTTCCATCGAGGAAATGTGGCAAATAGGTTGGTAACCAGAGGTTAGAGGTTTAAGGTAATTGGCTAAAGAGGAAAATGAAGACAAAATATTTCACTTGGTGTTGTTATGATCTGGAAGACGTGACATTGAATCCCATAGAATCCCCACACTTCCCATCGAGCCTGCATTGAAAAACAATCCCACCTATCCCTACCCCACTAATCTGCGAATCCTGGGATACAAAGGGGGATTTCGGATGGCCAACGCACCTAACCCACACATCTTTGGGTGCGAGCCCGCTGTATGATTCTGTGTCGGGCTTCTGAAGCTGCCAGAAAAAGTTGATTTTCGCCCCATTGAATTGAGGTGAATAATCATGTATCCCCCATCTTCATCATTGAGACCTTCAGCTAGATGGCAGCAACAGTACCAAGTTTCAGAGCTTGAGAAATCTCATTCACTAGTCTAAAATATAAACATAGTAGAATGAATCGCTGCACGGGACTGAGATCGACTGATAGACCCTTAGTGACTATACGGTATCCCAAGGATTGGCTTTCTGAAAATTACCCTTCCTTGTGCCAGTTTTTTTAGAACTGCCAAGCTGAAGATGGCACCAGTGCCACCCCTCACAGCTGGCCCAGTATTTATTGCCCATCCCTGGTTTCCCTTAAGAAGGTGGTGATGAGCTGCCTTCTTGAACCACAGTAAAAAGTCTGACAACACCAGGTTTTAGTCCAACCGATTTATTTGATCAAATAAATCGGCTGGACTAAAACCTGGTGTTGTCAGACTTTTTACTGTGTTTACCCCAGTCCAACGCCAGCACATCCACATCATGACTATTCTTGAACCACTCCAGGACACAACTGAGGGCCTTGATAGACCATTTCAGAGGGCAGTTGGGAGTCAGCCACGTTGCTGTGACTCTGCAGTCACATGTAGGCCAGACCGGGTAAGGACGGCAGATTTCCTTCCCTAAAGGACATTAGTGAACCACTTGGGAACAATCGACAATGGTTTCGTGGTCATCAGTAGGTTCTTAATTCCAGGTATCTTTTATTGAAATCAAATTCCACCATCTGCCGTGGCGGGATTCGAACCCAGGTCCCCAGATCATTAGCTGAGTTTCTGGATTAATTGTCTAGCGATAAAGCCACTAGACCATCGCCTCCCTCAGCACTGATGCTTAAAACATGTACATCTTAGCCTGTTCCAAATTAACTCCAGTGTAAATGCTGCACACCAGAAGGTGATACAAATGCATTTTGTGGTTGAAACTTATCTTCATACTCTCTCCTCTCTTGGAGGAGCTTTGGCAGCATTTTCCAAACTATTTTTTTTTATTCATTCATGAGACATGGGTGTCGCTGGCAGGCCAGCATTTATTGCCCATCCCTAATTGCCCGAGGGCAGTTGAGAGTCAACCACATTGCTGTGTCTCTGGAGTCACCACATGTAGGTCAGACCAGGTAAGGATCATAGAATCATAGAAACCCTACAGTGCAGAAACAGGTCCTTTGGTCCATTGAGTCTGCACCAAACACAATCCCACCCAGGCTCTACCCCATACCCCTACATATTTGACCCACATCTCAGGACACTAAGGGGCAATTTTTGCAGGGCCAATCAACCTAACAGATAACCTAAGAGATGGCAGCTTTCCTTTTCTAAAGGGCATTACTGAACCAGATGTTTTTTCTGACAATCATTTCATGGTCACCAGTACACTCTTAATTCCAAATTTTTTTTTTATTGAGTTCAAACTCCATCTGCCATGGTGGGATTCGAACCTGGGCCCACAGAGCATAACCCTGGGCCTCTGGATTAATAGTCTAGCAATAGTACTAGGCCAGCACCGCCCCCCCAACCCCCCACAAAGTTATCAACCTTCGGGCTGAATGAATTCTGTATCAATGACCAACAGGTCCTGATGTGGACTTAGACCAAGGCATTAAGCAGTTGGCTCACAATTCTGACCTTTGTGACTTTGAAAAGCTCATCAAAATGAGTAATTTCTCAGGCATGGATGCTGTAGACGTCAATAGAACATAGAACATTACAGCGCAGTATAGGCCCTTTGGCCCTCGATGTTGCACCGACCAGTGGAACCAATCTAATGACCCTCTAACCTAAACTATTCCAATGTTAGCCATGTGTCTATCCACTGACCGTTTGAATGCCCTTAAAGTTGGCGAGTCCACAACTGGGTGTGGTCCTAAGGAGCAAAGCTTTTGTCTGGACCCACATAACATCATATGGGTTACTTGCAGTAGGTAGCGGTGCAGTTGGAACCGTAACCCAGCAGGGGGTGAGGTGGGAGAGTGTGTAGGGAGTGAGAATTAAAAACAGTACATGTTATAACAAGTAAACCTGAAGGTAGGGGCCAGGCGCTGGTATGTAGCAGGCATTAAGTGTGACATTGCGATGTGGTTCCAGTCCTGTCTGTCTGTCTGCGCCTGTCTCTGTCTCCGTCTTGTAAAGCCCACCAAAGTCTGGTTTCTGCCGCACATTTGATCAGTCTCCGATTTTGAAGTCTTGAATGTAGAATGCCAACAGTGAACTTGCTTTGCTCAATCACTTTTTTTTCTTCTTTTCTTAACTTTCTGGCATGACTCAAAATGTTTGCAGGGATTACCAGGCTTCCCTGGAGTTCTGGGCCGGCCGGTAGGTTTGCCAAGCATTGCTTTCCACTACCGCGATTCTGCATGTGACAATAAAGCTTCTTTATCCCACTGGCACCCCTGTGTCGAGAACACCGTCGGCCCTCTTTGGAGTTGACCATTTTCTAGGCGGTTCTTCGAAGGGTCACTTGCAGGAATGGAGAAGGTGATTGGAGCCTTGGCCAAGTGGGTAAACACGCTGTGGAACTGAACCGGTTTAAGGAGAGTCCCGGATTTGAACCCTGC
This sequence comes from Carcharhinus amblyrhynchos, assembly GCF_965287045.1. Taxonomy (NCBI): domain Eukaryota; kingdom Metazoa; phylum Chordata; class Chondrichthyes; order Carcharhiniformes; family Carcharhinidae; genus Carcharhinus; species Carcharhinus amblyrhynchos. Next base: position 6,941,933 of record NC_137326.1, on the reverse strand, counting down.
TCAGAGCTGAGTTAGCAGATCGGAGTCAGGCCAATGGCAACACTAATCGACCTTGGCAATCCAGGGCTAGAGAGGAGGGAGAACTAATAGCTGGAACTTCTATTCCACAATCTTACGCACACATGCCTGGGGTTAAGGACAAGACCAGGCTGTGCTGTGACTTCTACTTGAACTTTGCCTCCTCCTCTTGTACCCCCAAAACCTGGTATTAAGTGACTGGCCATTCTGGTAGATGCTGGAGAGCTGCTATCCTTTTGGACAACCAAACTCATCCACCAGCTGTGTCAACATTTACAGAGAGGAGGGTGAGAAAGTTTAGAATAGGATATCATCACAATAGGACACTTTTTCTCATCCCGCCCTCCATGGCATCGTAGTGGGCGAAGGGTGGACTGTAAAACCCTGCCCGTTGATTCTGGGCCTTTACAATGCTGCTTGAAGTGGCAATTCCTTCCCACAACCAGCGGCCAAGGAAATTAGGAGAGTGAATCACCCGGACACATCAGGACAGGGTGTGGTGCTCCCTGCAGCCTGGATGTCTAGACTCATTCGTATCTTCTGGGGAAAGGTTGGGCCGATACTCATTGGAGTTTGGAGAGATGACCTTATTGAAGCATATAAGATTCTGAGGGGGTTCGAGAGGGTGAGGGGAGTCCCCCTCCGTGGGAGAACCGAGAAATGGGGGGGAGAGACACAGTTTCCAAATGAAGGATCTCCCATTTAAGATGGAGGTGAGGAGGAATTTCTTTCTGAGAGGGTCGTTAGTGTTTGGAATTCTCTTCCACAGTGGAGAGAATTGGAGACCAGTGGAGGCTGGCTCATTGACGATATTCAAGGCTGAGTTCAGTAGATTTTTGAGTGACAAGGGAGTCAGAGGTTGCGGGAGGCGGATGGGAGAGTAGAGTCGAGGCTGCAGTCAGGTCCACCAAGATCTTATTGGATGGCAGAAGATGGGATCAAATGCCCCATTCTTACGATCTTAAGTTGTGTCCTTATAAAGATTGGACATTTAGCTGAGATATCTCAGGGTGGCCATGGCAACATAGCCCAGCTAAGGAGCATTTCCTTAAAGAAAGAGGAAGGGATGGAAACTAGGAATGGGGATGGCAAGGCAGGGTTGCGAGGAGGCAGTGATGAGAGAGAGAGGTCCATCGTTGGACCTTATCCATAAAGGATTGTTTACTTTAGTGCATGGTAATTTCATTGATGGAACGAGCAGATTTGCTTGTCGCACGCTCACTAACTTCTGTTTATTAATCAGGGTAACCCGGGGGAACCTGGCCCACAAGGTCCTCAGGTAAGTGTGGAATCTTAACTCTCCTGTTTGCAGTGGCCATGACCAGTTTACAGTCATCGTGAATCAGTTCATTTTGGCTTAATGCCACGACACACCCTTTTTGTTTCATTGAACCACTCAGACAAAAAACATTCGATCTATCTCCTGTTGTCCTCAGAAGGAGAGAGACCTCTACCTCCAGTGATTATTTCTTCAAACTTGACAGACTCCTCAGAAGCCAACCCCACACTCAGTGGGCCAGACAGGGGTGGCAAGGTTACTTCCTTAGGAGCATGCAAATGTTGACCCGAGGTAATTGGTCCATCGAGCCAACCCCACAACATGGTGGTCAGGGTGCCGATCACCACTTACTCCCTTCCCTCCCTCTCCAGAGTCCTGTAATCTCCACAGAAAGATCCAGGGCCAGCTCACTTTCAGGGATCTGTGCACAACAACCGACCTTTTTTCTCCAATAACCTCTTCCAGTCCTGCCCCTTCCAAATTCCATGCCTATTCTGTGTTCCTCAATGATAGAGTGGCCTGGTGGCACACTGCTGCCTCACAGCGCCAGGGACCCGGGTTCAATTCCAGCCTCGGGTCACTGTCGGTGTGGAGTTTGCACATTCTCCCCGTGTCTGTGCGGTTTTCCTCTGGGTGCTCCAGTTTCCTCCCACAATCCAAAGATGTGCAGGTTAGGTGGATTGGCCAGGCTAAATTGACCCTAGTGTCAGGGGGATGAGCAGAGTAAATGAGTGGGGATTACGGGGATAGGACCTGGATGGGATTGTGGTCGGTACAGACTCGATGGGCCGAATGGCCACCTTGTGTATTGTAGTGATTCTATGAATTAATAAGCCAGTCATGTTTTCCCAACTATCTGATGGTCCACTCCCGATCTCGGGGTTGTCAGTCCACTGTAGCAGCCAAGAAAAGCTTCAAACACCAATTGGGACAAGTGTAATGAACAAACAGTGAGATGTACTTCACTGCCAGAACATCTCAGTATTATCCTTGTTTTGTGTACTCAGGGGTGACTATCTTCTTGCAGCCTAACGTTCTTTCAGAATCTATTTTTTTGGCAAGTCTTTGAAGAAATAATTTTGCACCTTCCTTAAGGACAAGCTAATAGATCAACAAAGTAAATTCTTTACAAATACTTTCAGGAAGACTTTTGTAACGAGTCTTTGGAGGCAGAAGTCCCGTCACAAAACCCCTTTATTTACAAACTCTAACAGCATACACAAAGTGCTCGCAGTCAGCAGTCTACCTCTGGGTGTGTCAGAGGAACTGACACTCCCAGTCACGTACAAAGAACAAAGAAAATTACAGCACAGGATCAGGCCCTTCGGCCCTCCAAGCCTGCACCGACCGTGCTGCCCGACAGAACTAAAACCCCTTACCCTTCCGGGGACCGTATCCCTCTATTCCCATCCTATTCATGTATTTGTCCAGATACCCCTTAAAAGTCACTATCGTATCTGCTTCCACTACCTCCCCCCCCCAGCAGCGAGCTCCAGACACCCACCACGCTCTGTAAAAAAAACTTGCCTCGTACATCTCCTTTAAACCTTGCCCCTCGCACCTTAAACCTATGCCCCCTCGTAATTGCCTCTTCCGCCCTCTGACTATCCACTCTGTCCACGCCCCTCATAATCTTGTAGACTTCTATCAGGGCGCCCCTCAACCTCTGTCGTTCCAGTGAGAACAAACCAAATTTCTCCACCTTCTCCTCATAGCTAATGCCCTCCATCCCAGGCAACATCCATTTCTGTACCCTGTCCAAAGCCTCCACATCTTTTCTGGTAGAGTGGCAACCATAATTGAACATTATATTCCAAGTGCGGCCTAAATAAGGTTCTATAAAGCCGCAACATGACTTGCCAATTTTTAAACTCAATGACCCGGCCGATGAAGGCAAGCGTGCCGTATGCTTTCTTTGCTTTAATTACAAGGCAAAGACTCCCTGATTGGCCCATCGATTGGATCCTTAATTAGGGGGTTCGTACTCCAATAGGCCAACCTCAATGGCCTAATTGAGGTCATTATAGCATTCAGTTTATCTTATTTCTTCTCAGAAAAAGATATCTCATTTGATCGGGTACAGGGCACCCATGCTACCCAGACCCTTAGGCTGCCCTCACAGCCTCTCCCACCCTTCCAACAAAGGGCATGAGGGAACTGATGGGCTTGTTTTTGGACAACTCCTTAATGGAGTCAACTTTTGTTAGCTGTGGGTTAAACGTTACCCTTGATCCTCTCAATGGCCTGCTCCACCCCCACCCCCTCCCCCAGACTCTGTGACCTCCTCCATCACCTCCGAGAGCTTGACGGCAACTCTGCCTTCAGCCAGCTGCTTCCTAAATTCTGGAATATCTTCCCTTAATCTCTCCATCTCTTACTGCTTTCCTTCAAAACCCCTACATCTTTAACTAGGCTTGTACTCGTTAGAGTTTAGAAGAATGAGGGGAGATCTCATTGAGACATATAAGATGATGAATGGGATGGATAGGATAGAGGTGGAGAGACTCTTCCCGCTCAAAAAAGACAGTAGGACTAGGGGGCACAGCCTCAAGATAAAGGGGGGGCGGTTTAGAACGGAGTTGAGGAGGAACTTCTTCACTCAAAGGGTGGTGAATCTCTGGAATTCTCTGCCCGTTGAAGTGGTGGAGGCTGCCTCGCTAAATATTTTTAAGAAGCGGGTTGATGGGTTTTTGATAAGAGAGGGGATTAAGGGTTATGGGGAGAGGGCGGGAATGTGGAACTGAGCCACGACAGATCAGCCATGATCTTATTGAATGGTGGGGCAGGCTCGAAGGGCCAGATGGCCTACTCCTGCTCCTATTTCTTATGTTCTTATGTTTTCGGTCGCTCTGACGTTTTGTTCGATAATGATCCTGGAAAGGACCTTGGGGCTATTTTTACTCCATTCGGTGTATACGCGCCAGCTGTCAGTGTTGTAGTAACACAATCCTTACTTCTTTCCACTGCTAACAACCAGCAGGTAGAGTGACTGGAGAGGAATTGTAACATTTGGAGGGAGCAATCTGAGAGAAACAGCGCAAAAGACAACCTTTTTGTTCTTTCGTGGGAGAGATCCAGAAAAGGCCAACATTTGTTGCCCACCCCTTGAACTGTGGCTTACTAGCCCATTGCTAAGTGCATATGGTTTCAGTTTAGGCAGACACCATGAATGGTGCAGGCTTGGAGGGCTGAACGGCCTGTTCCTGTGCTGTACTTTTCTTTGTTCTTTGATGTGGGTCACTTGTAGGCCAAATAAAGGCGGCAGATTTCCTCCCCAAAAGGGACATCGGACTGGGTTTTAATAACAATGGTCAGATTAGTAGCTAGTTTTCAATTCCTGATTTTTATATTCATTTCATTGGATTTATCAATCCGATTTATAAAGCTACTTGTTGCTACGTTGGGACTTGAACCAGTGTCCCCCAAGATACTGGTGTAAGGTTCTGTGTTATTAGCCCTGTGACGGTATCACTCCCCCACCAACTTAGCACCAACAGGAAATTTCCAGAAGAGGTGTCCAGAGGTCACAGTTCACTCACTTTCCCAAATCAGCTAGAATTCGGCCAAAATTGAGTGATACCTTTCCTGAAATTCTTGCCCCAAAAGTTGCCATTGCAAAAAATAGATCCAGCCCAACTGTCGGGTTTAAAATACGCTTCATAAAATGTGGGGGGGCAGTTAATCTAAGTTGGGTGTTTCTCCTCAGCTTGCTATTTACATTGTGTTAACCATCTTTCTCCTCTCCCTCAGGGTCCACAAGGTACCCCTGGCCCACCTGGAGTGAAGGTCAGTCTTGCCACCAAACTGCATTATATTTTTGCCTGAAGCAGGGTTTAGCGCGGAGAGGGTGAGGGAAGCGGTTTGGGAGAGGTTTGTGAGAATGAAAGGTCAAAGCAGAGATCACTGCACCTGTAAAGAGAAAGACAAATGAATGCTTCAAGTCGAGGTTGGAACAGGGATCTTCGGGAGTGGAGGATACGCTGGGATTTGATTTGATTTATTATTGTCGCATGTATTAACATACAGTATTTGTTCTTGAGCGCTACACAGACAAAACATACCGTTCATAGGGAAGGAAAGGAGAGAGTGCAGAATGTAGTGTTACAGTCACAGTTAGGGTGTAGAGAAAGATCAACTTAATGCAAGGTAGGTCCATTCAAAAGTCTGACAGCAACAGGGAAGAAGCTGTTCTGGAGTCGGTTGGTATGTGACCTCAGACTTTTGCATCTTTTTCCCAACGGAAGAAGGTGGAAGAGAGAATGTCGGGGGGGGGGGTGGGGCATCCTTGATTATGCTGGCTGCTTTGCCGAGGCAGTGGGACGTGTAGAGAGAGTCAATGGATGGGAGGCTGGTTTATATTATCAAAGAGTTGATTCCAGATATGATGGATCGAATGACCTCCTCGTGTAAAGTGGCTGAAAAAACTGGAATGCTGATTCATACAGGGTGGTGAGGTGGCACAGTGGTTAGCACTGCTGCCTCACAGCGCCAGAGACACGGGTTCGAGTCCTGGCTTGGGGTCACTGTCTATGTGGAGTTTGTACATTCTCGCCGTGTCTGTGCGGGTTTCTTCTGACACTCCAAAGATGTGCAGCTTAGGTAGATTGGCCATGCTAAATTGCACCTTTGTGTCCTACAATGTGCAGGTTGGGGGGATTAGTGGAGTAAATGCATAAAGTTACACTGCAATGAAGCTACTATGAAAATCCCCAGTTGCCATACTCCACTGCCTGTTCGGGTACACTGAGGGAGAATTTAGCACGGCCAAAGCACCTAACCAGTGTGTCTTTTGAACTGTGGGAGGAAACCGGAGCACCGGGAGGAAATCCACGCAGACATGGGGAGAACGTGCAGACTCCGCACAGACAGTGACCCAAGCTGGGAATTGAACCCTTGTCTCTGGGGCTGTGAGGCAGCAGTGCTAACCACTGTGCCACCCGTCAAGCTCATAGATGACATGAGTAAATGTCTAGCAGAGTTTGGAACTGAGTGACAATGTTTCACCATGGCTGATCTTTAAGCAGTGAAGGGGAAAACTCGTATTCTGAAGGGACGTTGTGAAGGCAGAACCATGTTTATCGGACTCTGGGGGAATGGAAGGCCGGATGAAACCAGGAAGAGGTCAAAATGATAGCCATGTGCTGTTTTGGGACATCCTTGTGTAAGACCGCGCTTTGCATGTGTGTGCTGCCTGGCACACACATTCAGAAGCTTGGCTCAAATTAACACTGGACAGTCTTCACGTTCTCTCAGTAACAGATACCTCTGTTCTCCACCACAGGGAAACCAAGGCGACCAAGGCTTAAGCATTCAGGTAAGCACTCTGCCAAACACAAAACACCAGGATTGTTTTCAAGTTCAAGATCCAAGTATTTCACTGCACATTATTCCTGTAAAAGTTCTCCTCCCTCTCGCTAAGTGGAAGGTTGGTATCTCTGTTCTGCTTATCTTACGAGGCTGTATCACCGGACTGGCAGCTGGTTTAGCTCAGCTGGCTGGACGGCTAGTTGATGACGTGGAGCAAAGCCAGCGGCGTGAGTTCAGTTCCCGGACTGGCTGAGGTTATTCGCGATGGCATCACCTTCTCAACCTGCCTGAGCTGTAGTGACCCTTAGGTTAAATCGCCACCAACCTGTAGTCAACTGGGACTATAGCAACTATTATAAAACCTCTGTTGCTGCATTTTCTTGCTGGCTACTTTAAGACAGAGTAGGGTCACACGCAGGTAGAAACTGGGCAATGATTTGAAAGTACAGTACACCAGAAGGTGCTGCCAAATGATGGTCAGGGTATCTGGTTTGTGACCTCCACAATTACATTGCACAGTCTGAGGATTACAAAGGCACAGAAACAGACCATTCAACCCATTTGACAATTCTGGGATTTACAATGCACCAAGAACAGAAGTTAAGTAATCACCATGAACCAACGGCTCAGATGTCACCAAGCTACAAATTTATATCGGTGATAACGCTCTACACAGAGCTCTTCCCAACTGTCTTTATCCAACCCCGTTAATATATTCTTCTATGTCTACCCACCCATCCCACTTGCTTATCTCACTTTCCTATTAATGCATCTCCAGGCAGGGATTTTCCTGTCCTGGCGGAGTCTTCAAGTGGTGGAGGCAGCTCGCCAATGGCCCCCAGTGAGATCTTCCAGTCCCACCAAAGTCGATGGTCATTTGCGTGGTGCACCACCGGGGAGCCTCGGGAGGGTGAGGGTGGGGCAGCCTCAGTGAGACCGGAGGATCCCGTCAACTGAAGGGGGCCCAAAAATCCAGGGCATTGTGCGGGATTCTCCAGTCTCATCCACGGCTGCCCCGCTGAAGGCGAGAACTGAGAGCTTAACATTCCAGCTAAAACTCCATTCACTGCAGAGGCAATTGATCATGGCCAATGAACCTAACCTACATGTCTCTGGACTGTGGGAGGAAACCAGAGCACCCAGAGGAAACCTATGCAGACACGGGGAGAATGTGCAGACTCTGCACAGACAGCGACCCAAGCCAGGAATCGAACCCGGGTTCTTGGCACTGTGACGCAGCAGTGCTAACTACTGTGCCACCGTGCCACTGAGAATGGTTCTCAGAGCTAAAACTTTCATTTATCCTCTCTTGACTGTCAATGCCTCAGTCCCTTGTCCAGCTACATAACATAAGAACATAAGAAGTAGGAGCAGGAGTCGGCCATCTAGCCCTTCGAGCCTGCCCCGCCTTTCAATAAGATCATGGCTGATCTGAAGTGGATCAGTTCCGCTTTCCCCCCATAACCCTTAATTCCCCTGTCTATCAGAAACCTATCTACCCGTGACTTAAATATATACAGCGAGGTAGCCTCCACCACTTTTGAATACTTCCAGGTTATACTACTTGTTGCTTTGAGAGATTGGAGATGCTGACTTATAACATAATGATAACTAAAGACGTCATCCCAAATGATCACATGTGACGGTATTTAGCGATTTTTATTCTGCTTCATGATATCTATCTTTCTGTTTAGGGTCCAGCTGGTCCCCCTGGTAACATGGGCCTGCCGGGAAACATTGGTCCTCCTGGAGCGATGGTATGTTTCAGATTCCATGATTAGGTTCATGGTTCTTCTCTACAACTAAGGCCTGGTGAACTTTGAATTTTTAAACGTGATTGATTTGATTTATTATCACATGTATTAATGTAGAGTGAAAAGTATTGTTTCTTGTGCGCGATACAGAACTTTCCTCCCCGCACCTCACCACCTCACTTTCCTCCTTTAAATCACTCCTGGAAACCCACCTTTTGAAAGGAAAGAAGTGTTGTTACAATTGTGTAAGGTGTTGGTGAGACCACAGCTGGAGGATTGTGCCCAGTTTTGGTACCCTTACTTGAGGAAGAATGTGGTGGCACTGGAGGTCATTACCAGAGTGATTCCAGGATGAAAGGGCTGTTATACGAGGAGCAGTTGAATAGTTTGGGCTTGTACTCACTGGACTTCAGAAGAATGAGGAGGGATCTGTAGGGTGTTAACAAGAGTGCACATGAAGTACTTTTCACAGTTTTGTTCTTTTTACCTAAGGGAGAGAGTGTTTGCCTTGGAAGGAGTGCAATGGTTGACTAGACTGACCAGTTTGTCTTTCCGAACCTTATTGTATCTCCCACTGAACAGACTAAAGCAGAGAGTTCCTGGGTCCATTCCTAACGCCCAACACATTGGTAATCTCGGGGTTCGGTACTTCCCATTTATGTTCTAATTCAGTAATCTATGTGTTTCTATGTAATGGCATTTTGGGCAGCGCGGTGGCATAGTGGTTAGCACCACTACCTTACAAAGCATACCGCTCATAGAGTAAATAGGGAGAAAGAAAGGAGAGAGTGCAGAATATGGTGTTACAGCCATAGCTAGGGTGTAGAGAAAGGTCAGCTTAATATAAGGTAGGTCCATTCAAGAGTCTGACAACAGCAGGGAAGAAGCTTTTCTTGAGTTGGTTGGTACATGACCTCAGACTTTTGTATCTTTTTCCCAATGGGAGAAGCTGGAAGAGGGAATGCCTGGGGTGCATGGGGTCCTAAATTATACTGGCTGCTTTTCCGTGGCAGCAGCAAGTGTAGACAGAGTCAATGGATGGGAGGCTGGTTTGCATGATGGATTAGACTACATTCACAACCCCTTGTGTCTTGCAGTCTTGGGCAGAGCAGGAACCATATGTAAACCAGAAAGGATGCTTTCTATGGTGCGTCTGTAACAGTTGGTGAGAAATGTGGTGGACATGCCAGTTGGCTAAAGATAGTATTTAGTAGAGTGTACATCGCAGAGAGAGGCCATTTGGCCCAAGAGGCTTGTGTTAGGGTTTATGCTTGACAGGTACCTCCTCCCACCCTGCTGCGTCTGATCATACTGACCAGCAAAAGTTCATTTCTATCTTGTGAATTCACTATTTGAGAGGCAAGTCATACACTCAAAGTCAGGGAGGTTGTTTTTTGTTTAAGGGTCCCCGGACAACTCCAACATTTGTTGCCCATCCTTGAGAAATTTAAAGTTTATTTATTAGTGTCACAAATACGGCTTACGTTAACACTGCAATGAAGTTACTGTGAAATTCCCCTCACCGCCACAGTGTGGAGGCTCAGTGCACTGAGGGAGAATTTAGCACGGCTAAATTTAGCACGGAATTCATTCCAACAAGCAACAGTGAAGGGATGGAGATATATTTCCAAATCAGGGTGGTGAGTGACCTAGAGGGGAACTTGCACGTACTGGTGTTCCCATGTATCTGCTGCCCTTGTCCTTCTAGATCGTAGAATTGGAGAATCCCTACAGTGCAGGAGGAGCCATTCGGCCCATTGACTCTGCGCTGATTCCCCAACAGAGCATTCCTGTAAGCTCACATTTGACCTGCTAATTCCCATGACCTACACATCTTTTGGACAAGGGACAATTTTGCATGGCCAATCCACCTAACCTGCATATATTTGGACTGTGGGAGGAAACCGGAGCACCCGGAGGAAACCCGCGCAGACATGGGGACAATGTGCAAACTCCACACAGATGGTAGTGGTTGTGAGTTTAGAACTTTCCATGTTTCCTCACCTGCCTGCTCAACTTTAAGACCCGAGTCCAGCTAACACACACGGCCCAGACTAACACCCCGGATCCCAGAGAGCAGAAACGGCTGGGGGCATCAAGTCAGGGTCAAAAGGAATGTGTTGGCTTGGGCCTGGGACCCAGAGTTGAACAGACTGGTGATAAAATACGAAAGGTTAAAAGCAAGTTACTGCGGATGCTGGAACAAAAGAGAAGATGCTGGAAAATCTCAGCAGGTCTGGCAGCATCTGTGAGGAGAGAAAAGAGCTGACGTTTTGAGTCCAGATGATCCTTTGACAAAGCTAAAAGACATAGAAAGTGGGAGATATTTATACTGCGGGGTAGGGGAATGAAAGATGAGTCGTAGCCACAGGAACCAGGGGAAAGGCTGCTAATGGCAGCCCTTATAGAGAATAAAAGGTGTGAATGGCCAAACGGCAGAGAGGATGTAAGCTGTGACAGATGAAGATGTTGGGGGAGGGGGTGGAATGGATGGGACAGAGTTAAAATGTGGAGAAGGGGAAGGAAAGATGAGGGAAGGGGGATAAAGTAGAGGCAAAGAGTTGGGGGAAGGGAAGAAAAATAAAGAAATAAAAGGTAAAGAACAGTAAAAAAAAAATTAAATGAAGACAAAGAGATCGAAGTAGGGTAGAGCAGATCATCTGAAGTTGTTGAATTCGATGTTGAGACTGGAAAGCTGTAAAGTGCCGAGCTGGAAGATGAGGTCCTGTTCCTCCAGTTTGCGTTGAGCTTCACTGGAACATTGCAGCAGGGTCAAGGACAGACATGTGGGCATGGGGGCAGGGTTAAAGGTTAAACCAGCCAATGCCCACTGTCACTCCTTCTGCTCCTCACCGTGAGGCCCAGGGTAGGGGTGAAGAAAGCTGGAGAGACCATGAAGAGATGAGGCTGAGAATGCTGAGTTGGAGTCATTGAGGGACCTGGTGTAATGTAAGCTACGCAGCGCCTCAGAAATTCCCAGCCTGCCCCTTCTAAATGATCACTCAAAAGATAGTTTAAAAGTGCAATACGCTTAAAGAAATCAGCTGTGCCAAGAAGAAATCTGAAAGAATGTCATCGTACCCTGCCACTGAGTCCTGTCTGTTCTTACTTCACAGGGTCCTCCGGGCGCCCCTGGGTTACCGGGACAAGTGGTGAGTTCTGAACCTTTCAACATTGCGTTGACCACTTTAATTAAAGCAAAGTAACAATGAGTATAATTCAATCAATTAACTTGCAGGGAGAACCTGGGAAGCCGGGAGTGCAGGGGAGAGATGGAATTCCGGGACAGGACGGAGCCAAAGGATTTCCTGGGGAAAGGGTAATTTATCCAGTTTTACGCCGCAACCTCCTTTAACCTCTCGTTGTTACGGACAGAAGTTTGGTATCCAATCTGATCAACATAAAAAGTAGGTTCTGGAAGAGGCCATTCAGCCCCCCCCCTAGTCAATTCTATCTTTCCATTAGATGATTAATCTGAATCTCTTCTCTGTGAAGTATCATGGCCCAATATCATTTAATATTCTCTAATGATATTCTACTAATTGTCTTCCGAATTACTTACTGCACCTGCCTCTCCACTTCCACTGCCTGGTGTTAAGGACACCCGGATATCTTTGTACATCCATACTTTCCAACATCACCATTTAAATAATACTCTGCCTTTCACACTGAAGTGTATAACTTCACATTTAGCCACATTATACTGTGCCTGCCATGTGCTTACCCACTCACCAACTTGTCTCACTCACCCTGGAACCTCCTTGAATCCCCCTCACAATCCCACCCAGTTTCTGGTCGCCAGCAAGCTTGGAAATATTATCAAAGCGATTCCAGGTGATTCATATGTATCGTGAACAGCTGGGACCCAAACACTGATCCCTGTGCTACCCAACCAGTCACTCACTGCCGGGAAGGACTCATTTATTCCTACTCTCTATTTCCCATCTGTCAACCAATTCTCGATCCACGCTGATACCTTCCCCACTACCCCACGTGATTTCACTTTGCACACTAACCTCTTATGAGCGACCTTATTGAAAAATGTCTGAAAGTCCAAGTACACCACATCAACTGGTTCTCCCTTATCTATTCTACCAGTTAGATCCTCCAAAAACTCCACTGGGTTTGTTAAGCATGATTTGCCTTTCATAACCCCATGCAGGCTTTGTCCGATCCCATTAATGTTTTCCAAATCTTCTGTTATGATGTCTTTTATAATGGACTCTCACCCTTCCTCATTACTGGTGTCAGACTAAATGAATCTATAATTCTCCCTTTTTTCTCTCCCTCCCTTTTTAAACAGTGGGGTTACATTTGCTTCCCTCCAACCTGTAGGAACTGCTCCAGAGTCTGTAGAATTTTGGAATGTGGGTGTTTATTGCCTAATCCTCCTTGAACACAACTGAGGGACACACTTAGACCATTTCAGTTAAGAGTCAACCATATTGCTATAGCTCTGGAGTCACATGTAGGCCAGATCGGATTAGGGTAAAAGATTTCCTTTCCTGGTGGACAGATGGGTTTTTACAACAATCCAGTAGTTTCACACTCACTGTGACAGTTACTGGCTTTTTATTCCAAATTTAATTAATCAATTATATTTAAATTGCCCAGCTACTGTGCTGAAATTATACTAATCTCTCTGGACCATAAGCCTAGGCCTGATGATTACTCCTGCAGTAACTACTGTACACCCACTATTACACTGTCCACTGGGATTATAGATCATAGAATCCCCACAGTGCGGAAAGAGACCATTTGGCCCATCGAGTCTGTGCTGACTCTCTAACAGAGCACTTTACCCAGACCCTATCCCTGTAACCCCACACTTTTACCCATTAATCCCCAAACCTACTCATCCTGGGACACTAAGGGGCAACTTAGCATGGCCAATCCACTTAACCTGCGCATCTTTGACTGTTGGAGGAAACTGGAGCACCCGGAGGAAACCCACGCGGACATGGGGAGAATGTGCAGACTCCACACAGATAGTGACCCGAGCCGGGAATCGAACCGGCGTCCCTGACGCTGTGAGGCAGCAGTTATGTACAGTCCTAAACCTTATTTTTCATTTTTGGGATGTTGGCACTGATAGCTAGGTCAGCATTTAATGAGCTTTTCCATTATTTTCAGTGGAATGTGTATTTGCTTCCAGCTTACCTGTGTACTGGGGTATCTCAGCATCAGGGCGCAGTAGCCCAGCCTTCCCTCAATAAGCTACTTTGGTTCAGGGTCTGACGGCCCCAGCTCATTGTGTGAACTCTTCAGGCAAACTCATTTTAGGATTTAAACAGCCAACTCATTTAGGATTTAAATTTTCTTTTAGGGACTGCAAGGAATTCCAGGAGTTGCTGGACCCAAGGGGGATGCAGGACCCCCTGGAGCGGTAAGTTAATTTTGAACTTGATCTTTGGGCTGACAGCTGCGATGCCTTTCTTATTGAATACAGGGTGAGGCCTAGCTCAGGCCTAACTCACACCAATGCAGACAGATGTGAAGTTGCACAGAAACATGCACTCGGTTCAGTAGAAAATCCCTTTCCCCTTACCTAAACCCCTCTTTATGTGTGGCATCCATTCTACAGTATGGTTCGAGTGCTGCATGGCGATGGTTTGCAACAGGCGTTTGTGCTATCTCAAGAGCCAGATGTCCGCGAGGCACTAAGTACTTTCTCCAAGTTGGGTGATGCTTTGAGATGTATTCAAAATTCATCAGTCCTTCCTCCAAGAGCCGTTCTATTTGACCTTTTGGTCATGCAGTCAGCTAGAAACCCATGGGAACATAATCCTGTGGAACAGAGAGACAGGATGTGAGGTAGATCATGTTGCCACTACTTCTCTTGCCCACTCACCTCCCTCATGTCTGCTGCTATTCTCTCCATGCTGGAGATTTGTTTGATGCACAATATGCCAGTTCCTCACTGGCTTGTGGCATTCGACATTTGGGTAACTTGAGAGAGGGGTTTGAAGTGTCCCAGTGTCATGCTGTATGTACCTGCCGCATGTTTGGCAAGGTCCACATGATTGTGTACAGGCGCATGGGGCGCATTAATAACTCCTAATCTTCCTGCAGTGTCACGCACAAAGCAACATTTTTCCGTGGCTGTCTGTCATCTGAAGTCATTCCCCTTACAAGGGGCTGGATTTCCTGGACACCTCGCTGCTGGTCATGATTTCAGCAGGGTGAGGGGAGGGGGGGCACAGATTAAACACGGACAGCCACCACCTTCCCACCCCAGAGCCACCCTTAGGCTGACTGCGACACATAGATGGCCACCTGAGCTCCTCCAATGCCACAGTACCCTGGGCATCAGAGTGATCGAAAGTTGGAAGGCTACTTTTCCACCAAAGTTGGCAAAAGAGTGGGAAGGAAGTGGGGTAGATTCTTTAAGAGGGGCTCAGGGTGCATCTGGGGCACCCTGCTCCTTCACCCCACTCAGATCCCTCATGTGATCGTGCCTAAGACCCTACCTAACCTCCTTGAACTGGTACCTCCACTCCCTTCGCCCTCCCTCGGGCATCCGATCAATCGCACCCCAAAACAGCCCAGGACTCATCTGGGTCCAGTATCCATCAGTCCTCTGCTTGCAGTACTGGCAGTGCCCACTACAGGGTTCTGGCGCTGCTGAGTCTACAAGAGCTACCAACCATTGGCTGGCAGCTCTCAAGGCAGGAGTTGGGAGTGGTGGTGGGGTGGGGGGAGAGATGCCTGGAGGTGGTGGGCTTGTGGTGGGGAGGGAGGGGGATGGGGTTGGGAGGTCTTCCTTCCACTGAGGGGATGGAAGTTCCATTATGTTCTCATCAATGCTGCAGCAACATAATATTGTAACGAGGCAGCCTTATTTTAAAAGGAGAAATTTCTCACGGGGCGGCGAGCAAAATCACCCCACCCAATAAAATTCAGTTGCAACATAAAAGTCCCATTGGCTTCATTATTGAGCTCTGTGACACAGTGAGCCTGAAAGCCAGGCAGTGGGCCTTATCGAAGGCGCGGTGAGAAGGCAGGGTTGGTATACTAAAAATCTGAGGCCAAGTTGGCTGAGGGAGCCTCCTCCATTCCAATGTGCACCACCATCTTACAAGTTAGTTGGGACTTGAGAGGACCTCTAAAGGAGAAAGTTTGGAACAATTGGAGGGGGAACTGCCTATGTTTTGGTTTGAGCAGATTCCGGGTAAAGAACAGTTATCGTTGAAACAGAATGTCTTTCCGCAGACTTGCTGAGAGTTTGTTCCTCAATCTGTGCTTTTTCTTCTAGGCAATTGTTGGAAAACCCGGAGCAAAAGGAGAAAAGGTAAGAATACAGAGAGATAATTGTGTAGAAATTATAGCATAGAAAGAGGCCATTCATTGGTGTCAGTGTTCCTGCTGCACATTTATTTGTCTACCTTCCCCTTAATGTTTTGAAATGATAATATTCTCTCCCACACACATCAGAATCCCAGCTCAGGGTGGTGAACAAGTCCCTTCATTTAACCCTCATTCCTTCTTCTAGAACTCAATCCCATTATAAACCTGAGCAGTCCCAAGAGTTGTTTGATTCAATCTTAGACAGGGAGAATCAAGTGGAAGACACTTAGTGTCGTGGGACTTTGGAATTCTCTAACCTCAGAAGGGGTTTGGGTACTGAATCTTTAAGGCTGTGGGACAGACAGATTTAAAGTTTATTTTTCAAGTTTATTTATTAGTGTCACAAGTAGGCTTACATTAACACTGCAATGTAGTTAGTGAAAATCCCCTAATCCCCACACTCTGGTGACGCCTGTTTGGGTAACTGAGGGAGAACTTAGCACGGCCAATGCGCCTAACCAGCGTGTCTTTCGGACTGTGGGAGGAAACCAGAGCAAACCCACATAGATATGGGGAGAATGTGCAGACTCCGCACAGACAGTGATCCGAGCCGGGAATCGAACCCTGGTCCCTGGCGCTGTGAGGCAGCAGTGCTAACCACTGTGCCACCGTGTTGTCCCATGGTGAATATATGAATACCAATATCCTGCATCAAACAGCATAATGACACAAATCCCTTCTACATAAGAACATAAGAAGTAAGAGCAGGAGTAGGCCATCTAGCCCCGCCATTCAATAAGATCATGGCTGATCTGAAGTGGATCAGTTCCACTTACCCGCCTGCTCTCCCCTGCCTGCCCTGGTACGGAGAGATTCCTGTTCAACCCATGAAATCTGCTGAGCATTATAACATGAACTTGAAGTGTGTGCGGTTCTGACTTAAATTTTTGATGAGGAGTTTGATACATCAAGGTGATGCATTGTCTCATTTTGTGCTGCTCCTTTCCTTTAGGGAACATCTGGAGTGACGGAACCTGGAGTTACAGGACAGAGAGGCCTGAAGGGAGATGCAGTAAGTCAGTGCCTTCCTTTATTGAGCACAATACTGTTCAGTCCTTCCAAATTGTCTAGAATTTGGCTCATTCAGAGATGCCATGGGGAAGGGTGATGGCTTTGCCATTGGAGTAATTGACGTTGGAGTTCTGTTGTTGAGATTACTTTTCCTTATAGGTTTAATCGCTGAAGAAATTGCCATTCGAACTCCCGTATACAAGATCTTGAGTGGGCTGCCAATTTATAAACCAGGATTAGGGAATAAATGGAAGAGTAACTGCAGTGTTTACCGGGAGTACGATGGGTTGTAGAACCATCTGTGCTGCAGACTTATATCTGCAGAGATCTCAGTGCTACAAGGAAACATCAGAAAAGATTTACCAGGATGTTGCCTGGCATGGATGGTATTAGCTATGAGGAGAGGTTGGAGAAACATAGTTTGTTCTCATTAGAACGACGGAGGTTGAGGGGCGAAGTGATAGAAGTCTACAAGATGATGAGGAGCGTGGACAGAGTGGGTAGTCAGAAGCTTTTTCCCCAGGGTGGATGACTCAATTACGAGGGGACATAGGTTTAAGGTGCGAGGGGCAAGGTTTAAAGGGGGTGTACGAGGCAAGGTTTTTACACAGAGGGTGGTGGGTACCTGGAACTCACTGCCAAGGGAGGTAGTGGAAGCAGATATGATACTGACTTTTAAGGGGCGTCTTGACAAATACATGAATAGGATGGGAATGGAGGGATATGATCCCCAGAAGAGTAGGGGGTTTTAGTTCAGAGGGCAGCATGGTCAGTGTAGACTTGGAGGGCTGAAGGGCCTGTTTCCGTGCTATAATTTTCTTTGTTCTTCACATGAAGAATTGTAAAGCTGCCCATTCAATTACTGTATGTGCTTAAACCGTGACGTTCCTTCAGTTCATCTTGGGGTTATTCAGTTTAATAGTGTTCATAATTCCTGATAATAATGTTAAGATGGCGGCAGTGTAGTGGCATTATCATGGGACTGGGAATTTAGTAGACCTGAGATAAATCTCTGGGACCCCGGTTCAAATCTCACCGTGGCAGATGGTGAAATTTGAATTCATAAAAAGTCTGATTGTTGTAGAAATCCATCCGATTCACCGATAACCCTTTAGGGAAGGAAATCTGCCATCATTACCCCGGTCTGGCCTACGTGTGACTCCAGAGCCACAGCAATGTGGTTGACTCTTAAATGGCCTAGCAATCCGCCCAGGGCAATAAATGCTGGCCCAGCCCCACATCCCATGAACGAATGGAAAGAAAAAGAATTAAAGATGTTTTTTTGGCTGGCTTTCATAGATTCATCAAGTAGCACAGTGCTAACCACTGTGCCACTGTGTCGTCCCATGGTGAATATATGAATACCAATATCCTGCATCAAACAGCATAACGACACAAATCCCTTCTACATAAGAACATAAGAAGTAAGAGCAGGAGTAGGCCATCTAGCCCTTCGAGCCTGCCCTGCCATTGAGAAAGTTGCTCATCCCCGTTGACACTCTTTCAGGGAATTCCAGTCCAGTTAGCCCCACTCTTCCCTTAGATTCATGCAATTATTTTTCTTCTTCAAGGACTTATTTCACAGTTACTTTGGCAGAAGTGAACTGCAGTATTGTTGAAAAGAGAGACATGGGGGTGCATTTTACCCGCCACTGGAATTGGAGCAAACAAGGGGTGAACTCCACTGTTGACCCCAGGTGGGATTTTCTGGATTAGAACATAGAACATAGAACATAGAACATTACAGCGCAGAACAGGCCCTTCGGCCCACGATGTTGCACCGACCAGTTACAAAAACAATGACCCACTAGCCTATACCAATCCCTTTTCGTCCATAAACCTATCCAGAGATCTCTTAAACGCCCCCAAACTAGACGCATTTACAACTGCAGCAGGCAGGGCATTCCAATCCCTCACCACCCGCTGGGTAAAGAACCTACCCCTGACATCCGTCCTGTAGCTACCCCCCCTTAATTTAAAGCCATGCCCCCTCGTGCTAGCTTTCTCCATCCGAGGAAAAAGGCTATCACTATCCACCCTATCTAAACCTCTAATCATCTTATATGTTTCAATAAGATCCCCTCTTAGCCGCCTTCTTTCCAACGAAAACAACCCTAAATCCCTCAGTCTCTCCTCATAGGACCTCCCCACCATACCAGGCAACATCCTAGTAAACCTCCTCTGCACCCTCTCCAACGCCTCCACATCCTTCTTGTAATGCGGGGACCAGAACTGCACACAGTACTCCAAGTGCGGCCGCACTAGAGTAGTGTACAGTTGCAACATTACACTGCGACTCCTAAATTCAATCCCCCTACCAATAAACGCCAAGACACCGTACGCCTTCTTAACAACCTTATCTACTTGATTCCCAACTTTCAGGGATCTATGTACACACACACCTAGATCCCTCTGTTCATCCACACTATTCAAAGTCCTCCCGTTAGCCCTATACTCGACACATCTGTTGCTCCTACCAAAGTGAATTACCTCACACTTCTCCGCATTAAATTCCATCCGCCACCTCTCGGCCCAGCTCTGCAACCTATCTAAGTCTCCCTGCAGACTATGACACCCTTCCTCACAATCTACCACACCTCCAACTTTGGTGTCATCAGCAAATTTACTAATCCACCCAACTATACCCTCATCCAGATCATTAATAAAAATTACAAACAACAGTGGCCCCAAAACAGATCCCTGAGGCACACCACTCGTAACTGTACTCCATGATGAATATTTACCATCCACCACCACCCTCTGTCTCCTATCCGCTAGCCAATTCCTGATCCAACTTCCTAGATTACCCACAATCCCATACATCTGCATTTTCTGCAGAAGCCTACCATGGTGAACCTTATCGAACGCCTTACTAAAATCCATGTATACCACGTCAACTGCCTTGCCCCCATCCACCTCTTTGGTCACCTTCTCAAAAAACTCAATAAGGTTAGTAAGGCACGACCTACCCGCTACAAAACCATGCTGACTATTTCTAATCAATTCATTACACTCCAAATAACTATAAATCCTATCCCTAATAATTTTTTCTAAAACCTTGCCCACAACAGAAGTAAGACTCACCGGTCTATAATTCCCGGCAAAGTCTCTGTTCCCCTTCTTAAACAATGGGACAACATTCGCTATCCTCCAATCCTCCGGGACTACACCAGAGACCAATGACGACCTGAAGATCTGAGCCAGAGGCTCTGCAATCACCTCTCTAGCCTCCCAGAGAATCCTAGGGTAGATCCCATCCGGACCAGGGGACTTATCTATTTTCAGCCCCTCAAGAATTTCCAGCACATCCCTTTTATCAACCGTAATACTGTCTATTTTACACCCCTGCAACCCAATGTCCTCCTCAGCTATATTCATGTCCCCCTGCGTGAACACCGAAGAGAAATATTGGTTCAATACTTCTCCAATCTCCTCCGGTTCCACACACAACTTCCCCCTGCTGTCTGTAACTGGCCCTAATCTTGCCCTGACCAACCTTCTGTTCTTGACATACCTATAGAACGCCTTAGGATTCTCCTTAATCCTATCAGCCAAAGTCTTCTCATGTCCCCTTTTAGCCCTTCTCAACTCACTCTTCAACTCCCTCCTAGCCAATCTAAAGCTTTCTAGTGCACTATCTGAGCCCTCCAATCTCATCCGAACATAAGCCTCCTTTTTCTTTTTAACCATCGACTCAACTCTTTTAGTGCACCACGGTTCCCTAGATCTACCAAATCCACCATGCCTGATAGGGACATACCTATCAAGGACTCGCAGTAGCTGCTCCTTGAAAAAACTCCACATTTCAGACGTTCCCAGTCCCTGTAATCCCCTAATCCAATCCATGCTTCCTAATTCACTCCTGATAGCCTCATAATCGCCCTTACCCCAGCTAAAATTGCTGACCCGAGGTTCATGCCTATCTCTTCCCATCACTAAGGTGAACGTAACCGAATTGTGGTCACTATCACCAAAATGCACACCAACTTCCAAGTCTAGCACCTGGTCTGGCTCATTTCCCAGCACCAAATCCAATATAGCCTCACCTCTAGTTGGCCTGTCTACATACTGAGACAAAAAACCTTCCTGCACGCTTTGTACAAACACTGACCCCTCTAGCGAGCTAGAACTATAGCAACTCCAATCAATATTCGTAAAGTTAAAGTCCCCCATAACAATTACCCTATTACTTTCACTCCTAACCAGGATTGTCTCCGCAATCCTTTCCTCAACCTCTCTAGAACTTTTAGGAGGTCTATAAAAGACTCCCAACAGGGTGACCTCTCCTCTCCTATTTCTAATCTCCGCCCATACTACCTCAACTGACAAGTCCTCATCAAACTTTCTCTCCGACACTGTGATACAGTCCTTGACTAGCAATGCTACCCCACCCCCCATTCTACCTTCTTCTCTACTCCGACTAAAGCATTTGTACCCCGGAACCTGCAACATCCATTCCTGACCCTGCTCTATCCATGTCTCAGAAATGGCCACAACATCAAAGTCCCAGGTACTGATCCACGCTGCAAGTTCATCCACTTTATTGCGAATACTCCTCGCATTAAAGTACACGCATTTCAAACCCTGCTCCGCCCCACCCCCACTATGCCGTGCCTTGCATTCCCCAACTATGCCCCCCTCACTTTCACCCCCTTTCCCCACTATCCCTCCCCCCCTCCGAATCAGTTTAAGATTAGGGACAAATGAGGACAGAAAATCCCACCCGTGTTGATGAAGCTTTTCATCTTGCACTCACCAGAGCAAGTGAAAGATTGTCAAATTTCAAACAATCTCAATGTCATATTCTTGCATTTGGTTTGATTTATTATTGTTGGGTACAGTGAAATGTATTGTTTCTTGCATGCTATACAGACAAAGCATACCGTTCATAGAGTATATGGGGGAGAAGGAAAGGAGAGGGTGCAGAATGTAGTGTTACAGTCATAGGTAGGGTGTAAGAGATTGAAATAGAACATTTTAGGGAACTTAGAAGAATTAGAGTAGAGTTTTAGAAGCGTAGAACGAGAGTTATAGAGGTTTACAGCATGGAAACAGGCCCTTCAGCCCAACTTGTCCATGTTGCCCCTTTTTTAACCTCTAAGCTAGTTCCAATTGCCAGCATTTGGCCCACATCCCTCTATACCCATCTTACCCATGTAACTGTCTGAATGCTTTTTAAAAGCTAAAATTGTACCTGCCTCTACTCCTACCTCTGGCAGCTCATTCCAGACACTCACCACCCTCTGTGTGAAAAAACTGCCCCTCTGGTTCCTTTTGTACCTCTCCTCTCTCACCTTAAACCTATGTCCACTAGTTTTAGACTCCCCTTATTGAACCAGGGACCTTGAGATCTTCAGTCTAACGCTCTCCCAACTGAGCTATTTCGGAGAATGAAAGATAGTCTTAGAGCGCGTGCTGGTGAGAGCTCGCAAAAAATCGCTGCGCTCCGCGCCACCTTAGATCATTAGCCCCGATGAACGCAAGACAAAAATAATTTGGTACCAAGTCTCTCCTTTCAGTAACATCTATTTTATACTCAAACTGCTGCTAAATCATTTTACGCAGAACATTAAAAAAAAATCTTCAGGTTCAGAACTTGGCTGCTGAGCTAATTGAATGACGGTAGAATTTGGTGATACTTCAGATAGCTTGTATTCTATCTCCGGATTTACACCACGGTTTCTTATCCTGTATGTGATGTGAGGACACTCTGTTCCCCATTGCGGCCGATGCATCAGAAAAGTGATTGGGAGGTTCAGGAAGATGACAATTTTTATGTTTTCTTCTCAGGGTATGAAAGGAGACAAAGGTGCAGCAGGTGCGAAAGGAGACAAGGTAGGAAGCCCAGAAATATAGAAAATAGGAGCACGGGAGGCCATTCGGCCCTTCGAGCCTGTTCTGCTATTCCTCATGATCATCCAGCTCAATAGCCCTAATCCACCCCTCACATCCTTTGATCTCTTCGGTCCCAAGTGCTATATCTAACAGCTTCTTAAAAGCAGTTTTGGCCTCGCCTGCTTCCTCTGGGAGTGAATTTCACAGATTCACCACTCTCTGGGTGAAGATGTTTCTCCTCCTCCTCAGTCCTGAAAGGTTTATCGCGTCTCTGTAGATAATGAGTGTGTGATGCGTTGGCACAGATTGGGGGTGAGGAGGTCAGCACTTTGCACATACATGAAACCCATTTGGCCAATTTCGGGTAAACATTTCTGGCCCCTCAACTTCATAAATGGAAAATCTTTTGTTCCAGCTCGCAGAGGGAATGTTTAACTCAGCCTAATTGTGTAAAATATTGGATTGACTGCTAATTCCTCGACTGACCTTCCACTTGCCTTTCTGTTGATGTCAATGGGTAACATGACTAAGTGTTGTGTGCTGCAGGTACACCCTTCAACACCATCAATCCTGGTTAGAATGGCCACTCAGAGTTTCTGTCACGGGGTGGCACAGTGGTTAGCTCTGCTGCCTCACAGTGACAGGGTTCTGGGTTCAATTCCGGGGTCACTGTCCGTACGGAATCTGCGCGTTCTCACTGTGTCTGTGTGGGTTTCCTCCCACGCTCCAAAGATGTGCAGGTTAGGTTGATTGGCCGTGCTAAATTGGCCTTTAGTGTCAGGGGGATTGGCAGGGTAAATATGTGGGGTTGTGGGGATAGGGCCTGGGTGGGATTGTGGTCGGTGCAGACTCAATGGGCCAAATGACCTCCTTTTGCACTGTGGGGATTCTATGATTCTATGAATCCATTGAATCCCTACAGTCCAGAAGGAGACCATTCAGCCTATCGAGTTTGCACTGACTCTCCGTAAGAGCATCTTACCCAGGCCCACCAAGCTCCTATTGAGGATTTAAACTTCCACCTTCCTGCACCCCAGCCCTCAATGTCGATCAACCCCCGTATCCTTTGATCCCTTCGTCCCCAAGTGCTATATCTCACTGCTTCTTAAAAGCATGGAATGTTTTGGCCTCACCTGCTTTCTGTGGGAGTGAATTCCAAACAGAAAGATTGGTTTAAGGATGGGTCAGCATCCTTTCCATCAGGGTGCGGCATTTCCAACAAATAATGGGCCGAATGGCCTGCTAATTATGCTTCTGTTTTGCATACATTGTGTAAGGGACAGGAGCCGGGTGATTACTACAATGGGTGGGTGATCCTCTATGCCGCATTATCCCCACCTCAGTCGACCCCTCCTCCAGTCTTTTTGGACAACCCCTTCCTTTCATTCCAAAGAGAAAATGCAGGAAAATCTCAGCTGGTCTGGCGGCATCTGTAAGGACAGAAAACAGCTGATGTTTCGAGCCCAAAGGTCCAGATTTTCCCAGCACTTTCTCTTTCAGATTCCAGCCTCTGCGGTAATTTGCTTTTATCCCTCACTCCCCACCGTAACTTTCATCCCCCACCCCCCCCACCCCCCCCCCCCCCCCCCCCCCCCCCCCCCCCCCCCCTCATCCTGCTCAGTGTCCCAATTCCTTTGTGTCGAAACACCAAGGGGGAGAGAATTGAATGAGGTGCGATGTGTCACTGTGCCCCTGTCTCCTCCCAATCTGCTCTCTCCTCAGTTCAAGGGTGAACCTCATTCACTCAACTGGCTTTGTCTTTTTGCAGGGTGAACTGGGTGAACCTGGAGAACCAGGACAGAACGTAAGTGATCGATACATTTATCATCTTTCAGGCCTCCATCGGAACTGCCATCACCGGAGCCAGTCTCAAGAGCAAGAAATAATCATTTTATTGATAAGGAAGGCAACCAATTATTGACAAAAGTCTTTATATCCTGGAGCTTATAGATGGTTGAGCTAGTCTGTGGTAAGGCGTGGGACGAGTGGTTAGCACTGTTGCCTCACAGCGCCAGGGTCCAGGGTTCAATTCCCAGCTTGGGTCACTGTCTGCAGGGAGTCTGCACATTCTCCCCGTGTCCACGTGGGCTTTCTCCGGATGCTCCGGTTTCCTCCCACGGTCTGAAAGACGTGCTGATTAGATGGGATTGGCTGTGCTAAATTCTCCCTGAGTCTACTCGAACAGGCACTGGAGTGTGGATTTTTCACAGTAACTTCTGTGGTAGTGAATTCCACAGATTCGCCGCTCTCTGGATGAAGACATTTCTCCACGTCTCAGTGCTAAAAGATTTACCGCATCTCCTTAGACCACGAATGTGTGAAGTGTTGGCATAGATTGGGAACGAGGATGTCAGCACTTTGCACATCAAAAAACCCAATTTTGAGCAAACACTTCTGGCCACTCAGCTCAATTCAAGAGCACTTTGTTTTTCACAGTAACTTCATTGCAGTGTTAATGTAAGCCTACTGTGACACTAATAAATAAACTTCGAGAGATCTTTCAAATCGCGCTGACTCAGGCTGTAGGGTTCCGTTAACAGCTTGAACTTGTTTGGTAGCAGAAGATTGTGGCCTCATGTCTTGCTCCAGAGACTTGATCACATGATCCCAAAGAGTGCCTATACTGAGGGCCTTCTGTGATTTTGGAATTATTGTCCCTTCAGGTGATGGGCCATCATCTGCCCCGCCATAAGAAATAGGAGCAGGAGTAGGCCTTCGAGCCTGCCCCGCCATTCAATAAGATCATGGCTGATCTGAAGTGGATCAGTTCCACTTTCCCGCTTTCTCCCCATAACCCTTAATTCCCCTGTCTACCAGAAACCTATCTACCCGTGACTTAAATATATTTAGCGAGGTAGCCTCCACCACTTCAACGGGCAGAGAATTCCAGAGATTCACCATCCTTTGAGTGAAGAAGTTCCTCCTCAACTCTGATCTAAATTGCCTCCTCCTTATCGCGAGGCTGTGCCCTCTAGTCCTGCTATCCTTTCTAAGTGGGAAGAATCTCTCTACCTCTACCCTATCCATCCCCTTCACTATCTTATACGTCTCTATAAGATCCACCCTCATCCTTCTTGTTTAAAACCGCCAGCTGGTTTTAAACAATCTTGGGGTGTTAATCAAAGAACCATTCCCTCTGACATCCCAATCTAAACCAACATCATTACACACATTACCTGGTCGTTTAACTCATTGTCATTTGTGCAAGTTTGTTGCTGAGTCATAGACATAGAATTCCTGCAGTGCAGGAAGAGGCCATTCAGCCTATCAAGTCTGCACTGACACAATCCCACCCAAGCCCTATCCCCATAACCCCATGCATTTACCCTGCTAATCCCCCTGACACGAAGGGGAAATTTAGCATCTTTGGACTGTGGGAGGAAACCAGAGCACCCGAAGGAAACCATCGCAGACGCGGGGAGAATGTGCAAACTCCACGCACAGAGTGACCCAAGCTGGGAATCGAACCCGGGTCCCTGGCGCTGTGAGGCAGCAGTGCTAACCACTGTGCCACCCATCTGTTTTCTACCTTACAACAGTGACTCAAAAAAGTAACCAATTGGCTACAAAGTGCTTTGGAAGGCCCTGAGGATGTGAAAGGCACTATATAAATGCAAATCCTTTCATTTAGTAAACAGGTTACAGAATCATACAGTACCTTCGCATAAGGTAGATGCACATTTATTTACAACAGAAATCCGTCATCCTAATGGTTTAGAAAGTACATCTACACCTGGTCCTGCCTGTCCCTAAAACAAGAGTAATGTTATTCAAAAAAACAGACAAAATGCTGGATAAACTCAGGAGGTCCAGCAGGATCTGTGGAGAGAACCAGTGTTAAAGGGGGTGATTCTCCCATCCTGCTGGCCACAGACATTGTAGTGGGCAGGGAGCGGACTTTGCAAAGGTACGTTGGGAGGGTTTTCTGGTTTTGGAGCGAGTGTGGTTGTAAAAATCCCACCCAGTGTTTCAGATGTGGTACAGTGGCACAGTGGTTAGCGCTGCTGCCTCACAGCGCCAGGGATCGGATTCAATTCCAGCCTCGGGTCACTGCCTGTGTGGTGTTTGCACATTCTCCCCGTGTCTGTGTCAGTTTCCTCCCACAGTCCAAAGACGTGCAGGTTAGGTGGACTGGCCATGCTAAATTGACCCTTAGTGTCAGGGGGACCAGCAGGGTTTATGCATGAGGTTATGGGGATAGGGCTTCGATGGGATAGTAGTCAGTGCAAACCCGATGGGCCGAATGGCCTCCATTGCACTGTAGTGATTCTATGTTTCTATAATTCTATGGATCGAAATGATCCTTCTACAGAACGGAAGAAAGGTGGAAACGTTACAGACTTATAAAGTTGGAAAGGGGGTGAAGGCAGAATTGAAGACCAGATATGTGTTGGAGCAAAGGAGTTGTAGACAAGTTTGTCACGGAGATATCGACAACGGGAATGTTAATGATGCCATCAGGGAGGAAGTGTGCCAACAGTGGCAAATGGTGAGATCATGTGTTAATGGGAGCGACTGAACAGCCAGCAACACATGGCCAAATGGAGGAGAGGTGGAGTTGTGTTGGGACAGGTCAGGGAGCTGAAAAACAGCTGACTACAAACTACAGAAATAATGGCCCTACTTCGCATCGACATGTTAATGCAACAAAGCAGTTAGGTGTATGTCTTTATTCCACTTTCATTTTGACAGCTGCTATATGGTTATATCCAGAGTATCTCACTGAGCAGACAGTGAGCCACGTGTCAAACTGCCTTTGCTATTTATAGGTCAAAAAGAAGACACGAATTTCTGAAACCTATTGCGTACTGCAGGCAGGACCATCATTAAAGTTTCCTACCTTTTAATATGTTTCATTATTTTTCTTTAATGTAGGGTCCTAAAGGATTGCCCGGAGTCAAAGGGAATAAGGTGAGTGATTGTTGTATTTTTATAATTTTATCGCTGTTCAAAGTAACTCTTATTGTCAAAGTAACCGAGCAAAGTAACTCTCTCCTGGTTTCTGGCCAATACCTATCCCTCAATCAGTGTAATTAATTTGGGGGGCACGGTAGCACAGTGGTTAGCACTGCTGCTTCACAACTCCAGGGGTCTGGGTTCGATTCCTAGCTCGGGTCTCTGTCTGTGTGGAGTTTGCACGTTCTCCTCATGTCTGTGTGGGTTTCCTCCAGGTACTCCGGTTTCCTCCCACAGTCCAAAGATGTGCGGGTTAGGTTGATTGGCCATGCTAAGATTGCCCCTTAGTGTCCAGGGATGTGTAGGTTAGAGGGATTAGTGGGTATAATATGTAGGGATATGGGGATAGGGCCTGGGCGGGATTGTGTTCGGTGCAGACTCGATGGGCCGAAGGGCCTCTTTCTGCACTGTAGGATTCTATGATTCTAATAACAGCTTAACTGCAAATTATATCATGGGGTGGGGAGGGAGGCTTGGTGGTGGCGGTGGGGGAGAGTTGGGGCAGTGGTGGTGGTAATATTACTGAGCTAGTAATGCAGAGGCCCAGTCTAATGCCCTGGGGAAATGGGTTCAAATCCCTCCAGGGTAGCTTGAGCAGAGGAATATAACAGTAGCCTCAGTAACGGCAACCGAGAAACCATCACTGATTGTTTTAAAAACCCATCTGGTTCACACGTTTCCTTCTAAGGAAGGAAACCTGCTGTCCTTACTTGACCTCCAGACTCTCAACAATGTGGCTGAGATCATGAAAGATACAGTTCGGATGACAAATCTTTCGTACTCTGTGGAAAAGTTAGGTTTATGAGAAGCTGATTTGTCAGATTGTCACGACTTAACAATAACAAACATCTGTCAATTAACCATTTTGCCAGTTTCAGGAATATTTGCTTGTTTTCCAATTACTCCCTATCTTTGTAATGACCTTCAACCCCCAACTGATCTCTTTACCCTAACACGGTTTCTTTCGGGACATGGTTAGCATTTATTGCCCATCCCTAGTTGCCCAAGGGCAGTTGAGGGTCAACCCCATTGCTGTGGCTCTGGAGTAGGCCAGACCAGGTAAGGACGGCAGATTTCCTTCCCTAAAGGACGTAAGTGAACCAGATGGGTTTTTCCAGCCA
Source organism: Carcharhinus amblyrhynchos (assembly GCF_965287045.1). Lineage (NCBI taxonomy): Eukaryota > Metazoa > Chordata > Chondrichthyes > Carcharhiniformes > Carcharhinidae > Carcharhinus > Carcharhinus amblyrhynchos. The sequence continues at coordinate 6,913,305 of NC_137326.1, read as the reverse complement.
TGGTTATCGGTAAATTTTACTGATTTCTTTCGTTAAATTCAAATTCCACCATCTGCTGTGGTGGGATTCGAACCCGGGTCCCCAGAACATTAGTCTGGATTAATAGGCTAGTGATAGTACCAGTAGGCCAGCACCTTCCCTAGTGTCAACGTTGGTCAGAAGTTGCTGGGTAATAAGCAGTTGGGAAGCAGGAGTGTTGGCCAGCTCCCTTCCCGGCTAAGAGACGCCCTGAATAAGAGCTGACAAAATTGGCACACTGAGAAGCTGAGATTGTCTATCTGGGACCGGTTCAGTATCAAGTGAGCCACTGGGGGAACTATGTATCATAACATTCTCTTTCAATTAGCTTGGTGGCTGAAAATGTGACCAATCGCCGACTCAAAATATCGCTCGATCCTAACGTTTCTTAATTTCTCTTCCAATTTTCTTCAACATAGGGAGATGCGGGTGTCGGATTGTCGGGTCCACAAGGTCAGCCTGGTCCTCCAGGACTTAAGGTGATTGTTGAGTTTAATAATTGCCTTGGATTTTCTCTGATACCTCTGCGTTCTGACCCCCTTTGCCAGCTTCTCATGTTCCCCCTCCACAAACCATAACCTGGCAGCTCGTGATAGAATCGGAATAAGAAAATCTGTGGCGTCAGAATCTGATTCAGAGTATTTAGTTCGTGAGCACTCGAACCTCACACAGATACAACGCGACCTGTAAGTCAATACTTGGTGTGTTGCAAGTTGATGACCGTGTTGCAATTAAGAAGCGCAAACAATTAGCTCAAATTGGGCAAAGTGGTTTGTGGGAAATGTTTTTTTCTTCGGCAATGGTTTTATTGATGATGTGTTGACAATTTTAATTGACAGCAAGGAAGTTAGATGAAGAGCCAGGCAGGAAAGCAGCAAGTTTGGTAAAGGGAAGGGATAAATAAAAAGTCCGATTGCTTGATGCCAAGTTTGTCTTTTTCTTGAAAACTGTAGGAAGAAAAAAAGGATTGAAGAAAGGAATGGATTCCACTGTTAGAACACTACAGCACAAACAGGCCCTTCGGCCCACAAGTTGTGCCAATCACATCCATACCTACCAAGCCATAGAACTATCTGTAAATCCCAATCCCATTAAATCCCATATACTCATCCAGAAGTCTTTTAAAAGACCCCAGTGGGTTCGCCTCTACCACCACCGACGGCAGCCGATTCCACTCACTCACCACCCTCTGAGTGAAAAACTTATCCCTAACATCTCCTCTGTACTTGCTTCCCAGCACCTTAAACCTGTGTCCTCTCGTAGTGGCTGTTTCAGTCCTGGGAAATAGCCTCCGAGAATCCACCCTATCTATTCCTCTCAACATTTTATAAACCTCTATCAGGTCGTCTCTCAATCTTCGTCTCTCCAGGGAGAAGAGACCGAGCTCCCTCAACCTATCCTCATAAGGCATGCCTCCCAATCCAGGCAACATCCTTGTAAATCTCCTCTGCACCCTCTCAATAGCTTCCACATCCTTCCTGTAGTGAGGCGACCAGAACTGCACACAGTACTCCAACTATTCTAAAGGGTGGGGAGTGAAACTGTCGTAGACTTTGGGTACAATCAACACTTAAACTGCACTCGACTTGGTACAGACAACACTTAAACCCAGAGTACTCAAATTCCAAGCTTTAATAACTTATGTATGAGTGAGAACGCAATGCAGCACCTGGTATTGTAGAGTGTTCTGCTGATTCATACAGAAAGTGCAATAGTTACAGTTAATTACAGCAAATGAGAAATGAGCAACTTTCTCGTCCTTTATTTGTATACGTATCCACCAATCATAGCATAGCCTTTTTCCCTTTCTTATCCAATAGAAAACTGTCTCCTGCTAATCGTTCATTAGCATAATATGCCCCCACATCTTGCTATTTAGTAATTGTCATGGTAACTCATCCTGTGTCCTAGCCTGGAATGCAGTGTTTGTTGAACAAGGTTTTAGATTTAGTCACTTGTCCTGAGTGCATAAGCGCTGGCCTTACTGTAGGCCGGACTGAAGGCTTTGTTTGGTTAATAACCATTTTCCACCCCGTAGTGGTTAGCACTGCTGCCTCACAGTGCCAGGGACTTGGGTTCCATTCCCAGCTTGGGTCACTGTTCGGAATCTGCATGTTCTCCCCGTGTCTGCGCGGGTTTCCTCCCACAGTCTGAAAGATGTGCTGGTTAGGTGCGTTGGCCATGCTAAATTCTCTCTGTTTACCTGAACAGGTGCTGGAGTGTGGCAGCTAGGGGATTTTCACAGTAACTTCATTGCAGTGTTAATGTAAGCCTACTTGTGACACTGATAAATAAACTTTAAAAGAAATACATTTATCCTTCAAACCACATGACTGGAAAGAAAGCAGACTATCTGAACACCATCGTGTTACTGTTAGCGAGAACTTGGTGTGTACACACTGATGGCTAGGCTCCCTGCACTTTTAGCAATGATAGTACTTCCAAAGTGTTTCATTGGCTTTTAAGAACTTTCAGATATCCCGAAAGTCATGAACCTCTGGAACAGTGTAAATGCCAGTTACTACCTTGATTTCATTGGTGGAGAGGGAAGGGATTTAAACTGAATCCCCTGGGAGGTGGTGTAAAGACCGGATACCCAACTGACATCTCAACCGACTTGGCTTCAACCAGAATTAAAATTGAACAGGATGCACAACAAATAACTCATCCAATCTCATCATTTTCTTGCCAAGCAGGCTAAATTAGGTTGATTGGCCGTGCTAAGAAATTGCCCCTTAGTGTCCAGGGATGCGTAGGTTAAAGGGATTAGTGGGTATAATATGTAGGGATATCGGGGTGGGGCCTGGGTGGGATTGTGTTCGGTGCAGACTCGATGGGCCGAAGGGCCTCTTTCTGCACTGTAGGGTTCTATGGTTCTCAGATTATAATTGCATGCTGCAGCGCCCTTCACTAAGGAGGCTAATAATCCACCTTTGGAGGTTTGAGGTTGGCTTGGTTTCAGAAGCTGTGATGAAACCACAACCACCTCCCATTTGAACTGATTTGTGGAAATTAGGTTGTGATTCCAACTATGGCCAAATATTTAATTCACTTTGTCCTGCAAGATTAAGGATGCTCACTTCTAAAAATCACAGTGAAACTGTAGCCAAAGTCAGTTACTAACTGCAGAAAAATTTAAGTTTGTGGAAATTAAGTTATGACAAACAATTCTGTCAAGTAATCGTAGAACTATAGAATCCTTACAGTGCAAAAGGAGGCCATTCAGCCCATTGAGTGTGCACTGTCCACAATCCTACCCAGGCCCTATCCCCATAACCGCATGCACCTACCCGAGTTAGCCCCCCTGAAACTAAAGGGCAATTTAGCTTGGCCAATCAACCTAACCCACACATCTTTGGACTATGGGAGGAAACCTGAGCACCCAAAAATATGAATGTTCAGTTTCAAAGATAACACTTTACCTCGTTGCTAATTTACGGGGAATATAATCTATAATACCGTAAGTTTAAAGTTGAAAGTTTATTTAGTAGTGTCACAAGTAGGCTTACATTAACACTGCAATGAAGTTACTGTAACAGCCCCCCTTGCCCAGGGGCAAAGGTTTCCTTATGAGTGTGTGTTTGAGGCATCAGTTCTGGGAATTTCATTGGCTGTTTCCGAAACATCGACACACTGAAAGAAGGAGCATTTCCAGCACCATTCACCATGGACAGCTCCTATGTATTCTTGGGAGGTTGTTTTTCCCCCTAAGCTCTCAACCTAATGGCAACACAGCCATGCTAAATAGCCCCTTAGAGTCAAGGGGATTAGCAGGGTAAATATGTGGGGTTACAGGGATTGGGCCTGGGTGGGATTGTTGTCAGTGCAGACCCGAAGGGCCAAATGGCCTGTAGGGATTCTTATGATTTTATTTCAGCTTCCCCTCACTGCCAGTCCAGGCACGTTCCTATTGGATCAGAGATTTGTGTTGGGGGGAGGAGAGTGCATAGACAGAGGCAGAATGTAACTTGTCACTCCCTTTCCCCATTGAAGAGAGTAGCTGTCACCGCCAGAGTGGCCTATTACAGCTCGTAGTGCTTACATTCAACTGAGAGAAACAGGAGCTATTGCTGTGTCTCCAAAACGGTAAGAAGTCTCACAACACCAGGTTAAAGTCCAACAGGTTTATTTGGTAGCAAACGCCACTAGCTTTCGGGGATTTGCCCCTTCATCAGGTGGGTGGGGAGTTCTGATCGCAAACAGGGCATATAAAGGCATGTCCTTTAGGTGTTGTGAGACTTCTTACTGTGTTTACCCCAGTCCAACGCCGGCATCTCCACATCATCTCCAAAACCGCCCATTCCCAGAGCACTGGCTGCTGGGTCAAGTCACTACACTCTGCCACAGGGTGGTCAGAGATCGACAAAGACATCCTTCGAGCAAATATTTCATTTACCACGTGTGACACAGTGGTTTTCACTGTAGCCTCACAGCACCAGAGTCCCAGGTTCGATTCCCGGCGTGGATCACTGTCTGTGTGGAGTTTGCACATTCTCCCCATGTCTGTGTGGGTTTCCTCTGGGTGCTCCAGTTTCCTCCAAAGATGTGCAGGTTAGGTAGATTGACCATGGTAAATTGCCTCGTAGTGTTCCAAGATGTGTAAGTTGGATGGATCAGCCATGGTAAAAGCACAAGGTTATGGGGAGAGAGCCTGGGTAAGATTCTCTGTCAGAGAGTCAGTGCAGACTCAATGGGCTGAATGGCCTCTTCTGCACTGTAGAGATTCTGTCATTTTATAACGTGACTGGGTTGGTCCCAACAGAGGAATAGTAGGATCCAATTGAGAAAATGTTTGTGTAACAGGCAGATCTGAGGCCATCACTTTCTCCCAACCACTCCCTCCAAACACCCCAAGACTGCTGACACCTACCCCACCTCCTCTCCTTACCTCTGCTCCCTCTGCCTCATCCCCCTGCCCCCCCATTTCCAGCCACCACCACTCCACCCCACAGCCTGGTAATTCAGTCCAAACCAAACCTTCACCCAATTAAGGCGAGAGGGAGAGTGAGTATGGGCGGCACGGTAGCACAGTGGTTAGCACTGCTGCTTCACAGCTCCAGGGACCTGGGTTTGATTCCTGGCTCGGGTCAATGTCTGTGTGGAGTTGCACATTCTCCTCATGTCTGCGTGGGTTTCCTCTGGGTGCTCCAGTTTTCTTCCACAGTCCAAAGATGTGCGGGTTAGGTTGATCGGCCTTGCTTAAGAATTGCCCCTTAGTGCCCTGAGATGCGAAGGTTAGAGGAATTAGTGGGCAAAATATGTAAGGATATGGGGGTTGGGCCTGGGTGGGATTGTTGTTAGTGCAGACTCGATGGACTGAATGGCCCCATTCTGTACTGTAGGGTTTCTATTTCTATGATCTATGAGTAACGCTGACCACAGGTGATTGATGTGACCTTGTTGGACCTCCTTACAGCAAAAGGAATAACAAGATTTTTTTTTTTGTTATCACTTTCAGGGTGACCCCGGTTTCCCCGGACCACCTGGCCCTCCAGGACAGCAGGGGCCCAGCGGCATCGCGGGACAGCCGGGCCTAAGAGGTGAAGTTGGACTACCAGGTCCACAGGGGCCAGCAGCAGAGAGGGTAAAGCAGCAGCCAGACTCACAACAGACTTTACAACTTTGATTTGATTTATTATCGTCGCATGTATTAGGCTACAGTGAAAAGTATTGTTTCTTGCGTGCTATACAGACAAAGCATACCATTCATAGAGTACATAGGGGAGAAGGAAAGGAGAGGGTGTAGAATGTAGAGTTACGGTCATAGCTTGGATGTAGAGAAAGATCAACTTAATATATGGTAGGTCCATTCAAAAGTCTGACGGCAGCAGGGAAGAAGATGTTCTTGAGTCAGTTGGTACGTGACTTCAGGCCTTTGTATCTTTTTCCTGTGGAAGAGAGAATGTCCACGGTGCATGGGGGTCCTTGATTATGTTGGCTGCTTTTCCAAGGCAGCGGGAAGTGTAGAAAGAGTCAATGGATGGGAGGCTGGTTTGCGTGACGGACTGGGCTTTGTTCACAACCCATTGTAGTTCCTTGTGGTCTTGGTCAGAGCAGAAGCCATACCAAGCTGTGATACATCCAAAACGGGTGCTTTCTATGGTGCATTTGTAAATATTGGTCAGCATCGTAGTGGACATACCAAATTCCCTTAGCCTCCTGAGAAAGTAGAGGCGTTGGTGGGCTTTCTTAACTATAGTGGCATCATGGGGGGACCAGGACTGGTTGTTGATGACCTGGACACCTAGAAACTTGAATCTCTCAATCATTTCCACTTCATCACAGTTGATATAGACAGGGGCGAGCCCTCCACTACATTTCCTGAAGTCAATGACAATCTCCTTCGTTTTACTGACATTGAGGGAGAGATTATTATCATCGCACCAGTTCACCAAATTTTCTACCTCGTTCCTGTACTCTGCATCATATTGTTTGAGATCCAACCCACCACATTCAAGCAGGAGACAGTAGCAGCTGGTGGAATTTAAATGTAATTTTCTGTAATGGTGACCTTGGCAACTGTCATCACTTGTCGTTTAAATCCCACTTGGTCCCATTAAGCTGTATTTGTCTGGCTGTCTCGAGAATGCATAAAAGGTTTACCAGACTGATTCCTGGGATGGCAGAACGGACATATGAGGAGAGATTGAGTTGGTTAGGGTTGTATTTGCTGGAGTTCAGAAGAATGAGGAGGGAATCTCTTAGAAACCTATAAAATTCTAACAGGACTAGACAGGGTCGATGCAGGAAGGATGTTCCTGGTGGTGAGGTTGTCCAGAACCGGGGGTCATGGCATCTGAGGATACCGGGTAAGGCTTTTAGGATAGAGATGAGGAGAAATTTCTTCATCCAGCCTGTGGAGTTCGTCACCACAGAAAGTAATTGAGGCCAAAACGTTGAATATTTTTAAGAAACAGTTAGATATCGCACTTGGGGCAAAAGGAGATCAAAGGATATGGGGGGAAGGTGAGTTGTTGGGTTGTTGAGTTGGGTGATCGGTCATGATCATAATGAATGACGCAGCAGAATTGAAGGGCCGTATGGCCTCCTCCTGCTTCTGTTCTTGATGTTTCTGTGATTCCAATCCAGCAGCAATGTGGTTGACACTGAAACAGATCGGGATGCCATTCCATTCAAGGGTAATTAAGGATGGGCAACAAATTCTGGCCTTGCCCGCAATGCCCACATCCCATGAACAAATAAAAAAAGTCACACCTTGGTGATTTTTGGTGTTGTTGTCGGAAGGTGTGTGCTGGTTTTTACAAAAAGCCACTGAGTGTGAAGACCATTATCTCACTGCAGCATGAAGTAAAGGCACAGATCTGCAGCTGAGATTTACAACTATTCTTTACAGGCGACACGGTGGCACAATGGTTAGCACTGCTGCCTCTCAGCGCCAGGGACCCGGGTTCAATTCCTGGCTTGGGTGACTGTGTGGAGTTTGCACATTCTCCCCATATCTGCGTGGGTTTCCACCGGGTGCTCTGGTCTCCTCCCACAGTCCAAAAGATGTATAGGTTTGGCCATTCTAAATTGGCCTTTAGTTTCCAAAGATGCATGTGTTGGGTGGATTGGCCATGGTGAACGTGCAGTGTTATGAGGATAGGGAGGGCTGGGGTAAAATATTCTGTCAGAGAGTCAGTGCAGACCAATTGCGCTGAATGGCCTCTTCTACACCATAAAGATTCTATGGTTCTATGGATCAAAGAACATTGCTCCTTTTTATGTGAAGACTGCACAGATGAGATGGAAGTAGCAAACTCTGATATGAAGCCAGTCGTGAAATGACCACAATGAACTCTCTAGTTTCATGTCTTAATAGTTAGTGTCCAGATGTAAATCCTGACAGTGTGTTCCACAGACTGTTAAACCCCAGGGTGTTACAGATGAAGTTGATCTTGTTAACACCCCACACACATACTCCCTTACTTTCCAGAAAGATTCACTTGGTTAGCAACAAGGAGCAGGAATCCTGTCTAAACCTGGTTATCACAGGTGGCTGCGTCAACAATTTTATTCAACATTGTTAGATAACAGGTCAGAAACTCCAAGCTATATTCTGAAATTAGATTAGATCCTAACTTCTTATGATTTTGGCATTATGGTGAGCATAAGGTGTTCACTCCAGGTATGAATCCAGTGACCCGCTAGGAAGCTTTTATCAAAACATACTTTATTTAAGAACATAGTTAGAATATGTCAAAAAAATTTGTATAAATTTTACCCATTGGAATATTTAAACATGACATGGTCCAGCAATCTCTATAGTTCCAATTTAAGCAATATCCTTCACTCAAAGGGTGGTGAATCTCTGGAATTCTCTGCCCGTTGAAGTGGTGGAGGCTGCCTCGCTAAATATTTTTAAGACACGGGTTGATGGGTTTTTGATAAGAGAGGGGATTAAGGGTTATGGGGAGAGGGCGGGAATGTGGAACTGAGCCATGACAGATCAGCCATGATCTTATTGAATGGCGGGGCAGGCTCGAAGGGCTAGATGGCCTACTCCTGCTCCTATTTCTTATGTTCTTATGTTCTAGATATAAACCCCCTTCTTCAAAACCAGTTTGCACCAAAAACAAATTCCCACATGGATGTTAGCTTTTTAAGAGAGATCCAGACAGACAGCTGTCTTCTGACTCTCTCACAACCGTTTCTAGAGAAAGATCCACCACCAAGCAGCAGAATCTCAGAGAAAGAAACTTATTTACTAGCAGATTCCTGTCTCCAACTTCAGAGAGAAAAAAAGAGGCACTGCTCTCTTGCATCTCAAAGCAGCAACTAATCTTGGTGTTTCTGTGTAAGTCCAGCTTCACCCAGTGGCCTGATTTTCCTGTCACTCAACCTAATCAAGTCCTACTTTGCAAAGCCCCAAGGGAACACTAAAATAACAGACCAGCATTAGTTTAGATCAAAATCACCATTCTAGCAATTATACTGCTGCAGTAACAAAACAGGACTGCCAGAGACAGGCCCAGCAGCATTGGTGTTAATAAAACAAACAGCTCAGACAGATCCTGAACAAAATCATGGCTCAAATACGTTCCTTAAAGGCACAGTGTTGTCACAACATTTTAAAAATATATTTTTGTCCTGCAGTTATTCTTGTCAATGCTCAATTATAAGACTAATCTTTTAATGATTTCTTGTTAATTAAGGGCTTGCCTGGGTTCCCAGGGAGAGACGGCGCCATTGGTCCACCAGGCCCCCCTGGGCTTCCAGGATTGCAGGTTAGTTAACAATCACCTTCAGCGTCATGTGTTTATGTTGGCAGTGGGAAGTTAGTCTCACTTTCGCCTCTGAAACTAAACGTTGTGCGTTCGAACCCCACTCCAGAAAATTCAATGCAAAACCTAGGCCACGAGCTCCGCACTCGGGACTGAGGGAGGCCTGCACTGTCGGAGGTGCGATCTTTCCAGTGAGACATTAATTAAAGGTCCCACCTGCTCTCTTAGGCGGATGCAAGACAACACATGCCACTTGTGCAGAAAGTGTTGATCTGAGCCTAGTTATCCTTCAGCATCATTAAAATGGGTGGTCTGGTCATGTTTGTGGGACCTTGCTGTGCGTCACTAAGAATGTACTTCGTTGGCTTTGATTGAGCACTTTGGAATGTCCCAGATTGTGCAATCTGCAAGGCTTTAAAACCCATGGCAAATGATAGATATTGGGGCAGCATGGTGGCACAGTGGTTAGCACTGCTGCCTCGCAGCGTCAGGGACCCAGGTTCAATTCCAGCCATAGGTCACTGTCTGTGTGGAATCTTCATATTCTCCCCGTGTCTGTGTGGGTTTCCTCCGGGTGCTCCAGTTTCCTCCCACACTCCAAACATGGGCAAGGTAGATGGATTGGCCCTGGTAAATTACCCCTTAGTGTCCTGGGATGTGTAGGATAGGTAGATTGGCCATGCTAAATCGTCCCTTCATGCCCAAAGATGTGTAGGGTAGATGGATTGGCCATGCTAAATTGTCCCTTAGTGTCCAAAGATGTGCAGCTTAAGTGGATTGGCCATGATAAATTGCCCCTTAGTGTCCAAAGATGTGTAAGATAGGTGGATTGGCCATGCTAAATTGCCCCTTAGTGTCCAAGACGTGTAGATTAGGGGGATTACTGGGGTAACTATGTGGGATAGTATGGGGCAGGGCAAGTGGGCCTGGGTATGGTGATCTGTTGGAGAGTCAGTGCAGATTTGATGGGTCGAATGACCACACTCTGCACTACAATATTCTACGATTAAGGCAAAATTACTGATCGCTCAGGGAAGATTCCAATCTCCCTCTGCTGGGCATTCTTTAAAAAGGTCCCAGTAAACATGATCTTAAGAATGCCTTCTGGATCATAGAGCTGGAGGTCAGAGGATAAAAGGAGCTCACTGTGACCCCAGCAGTCTAAAGGATAAGAGGTGTTTAGATCCATGATATTTAAGAGAAGTAAATATTTGAAAGGAGGGGATTTTGGGATGGGATTAAAATCGAGCTCTGATTAACTCGAAATGTGAATGTTTTATTCAGGGTGTGCCGGGAGCAGCTGGATTACAAGGTGTCAAGGTAGGAACCAGGTTCCAGTCCTTCCTCTGATTTCAGGACCCTTTCATTATTAATCTCCGACTAATCTATTTTTCGTGCTTTTTGTTTCAATTTCCTTTCAGGGTGAAACTGGGGCAGGATTGCCGGGGCCGAGAGGAGAAAGAGGAGATCCAGGACCCAGGGTATGAAGCCATTTTACTCTTGTTAGAAGTCAGTTGGGGCGGCGTGGTGGCACAGTGGTTAACACTGCTGCCTCACAGCGCCAGGGACTCGGGTTCGATTCCCAGCCTTGGGTTACTGTCAGTGCAGAGTCTGCACATTCTCCCCGTGTCTGCATGGGTTCCCTCCAGATGCTCCGGTTTCCTCCCATAGTCCAAAGATGTATGGTTTAGGCTGATTGGCCGTACTAAATTGACCGTGGTGTCAGGGATTAGCAGGCTAATTATGTGGGGCTATGGGCATAGGGTCTGGGTGGGATTGTGATCGGTGCAGACTTGATGGGCCAAATGGCCTCCTTCTGCACTGTTGGGATTCTATGATTCATACAGAGCGACCCTTTGCAAACAAAAGGAATGTGGTCAAGCTTTGCACCATTTTTGAATTACTCATGAACTCGTCTCTTAAGAGCCGAGAGTTCCCTGTTGTTTTCTCCATGACAACATTTTGTCCAATCAGATACTTTGTCAACCAATCAACAGTCCCTTCCCCCTGTAGTGCAAATTGTTGTGATTTGTTTTGAAGTTTTGGTATTGCATTTATCCTGATGAGTGCTGGACGAAAAGCTTCGGCAGAACTTTTCTCTTTTCAGCGATATTCAACCCCCTTTTTGAAATAGGTGCATCTTAAGATTGTGGTTTTGATTTTAAGTTCGAATCCTGGGATGTGGGCACTGTGACAAAGTCGATATTTATTCTCCAACCCGAATTGCTCCTGAGATGTAAACGACAGAACAAAATGATTAGTTGTTTCTCCACATCCCACTTTCCTGTTATTTCAAAGGAAGCTTCCACTCAAGTCCCCCTGCACTGTCCAAAGTGCTGGGATAGTCTGTAAATATTTACTGCTGTAAGGATAGCAAAACCATCATTTGGTTTGATTTATTATTGTCACATGTATTGGGATACAGTGAAAAGTATTGTTTCTTGCGCACTGTACGGACAAAGCATACCGTTCATAGAGAAGGAAAGGACAGGGTGCAGAATGTAGTGTTACAGTCAGACCTGGGGTGTCGAGAAAGATCAACTTAACGCGAGGTAGGTCCATTCAGCAGGGTAGAAGCTGTTCTTGAGTTGATTGCTATATGACTTCTGACTTTTGTATCTTTCTCCTGACGAAAGAAGGTGGAAGAGAGAATGTCCACAGTGTGAGGAGTCCTTGATTATGCTGGCTGCTTTTCCGAGGCAGCAGGAAGTGTAGACAGAGTCAATGGATGGGAGGTTGGTTTGTCTGATGGATTGGGCTACAAACTATGACATTTTGTAGTTCCTTGTGGTCTTGAGAAGAGCAGGAGCCATAAAAGGCTGTGATACAACCAGAAAGAATGCTTTCTATGGTGCATCTGTAAAAGTTGGTGACATGCCAAATTTCCTTAGCATCCTGAGACAGTAAAGTGGGCTTCCCTAGCATCGGTGTGGAGGGAGCAGGACAGGTTGTTAATGACCTGGGCACGTAGAAACTTGATCAGATTTGAGGCTAGTGACCCTTGATTCTGCATCAGAAAATAGTGGGCTCAAGTCCCACTCCAGAAAGTTGAATAAAAAATCTTAGCTGGCACCCTGGTGCAGTCCTGAGCGAGTGCTGCACTGTTGGGGGTTCTGTCTTTCAGGGGAACGATTAAATTATGTTTGATCTCAGAGGTGGATGTTAATGATCATTGGTTTGGATATGAGCAGGGAACCTATCCGTAACGTTTTGTGCCAATAAGTTATCCCCCAATTGAAGGGCGGCATGGTGGCACAGTGGTTAGCACTGCTGCCTCATAGTGCCAGGGACCCGGGTTCAATTCCAGCCTTGGGTGACTGTCTGTGTGGAGTTTGCACGTTCTCCCTGTGTCTGCGTGGGTTTCCTCTGGGTGCTCTGGTTTCCTCCCACAGTCCAAAGATGTGTAGTTTAGGTGGATTGGCCGTGCTAAATTGCCCCTCAGTGTCCCAAGGTGTATAGGTTAGGTGGTTTAACCATGTAAATGTGTGACTTACAGGGATAGGGAGGGGAAAGGGCCTGGGTAAGATACTGTTGTCAGACACAATGGGCTGAATGGCCACTTCTGCACTGTACTGTAGGGAACCTACGATATCAGATAACCAGGCTATCCAGTCATTATCACTTTGCTGTTTTATGGGAGCTTGCTGTGCACAAATTGGTTGCCAAGTTTCCCACATTACAACAATGGCTTCAACACTCCCTTACTGATTGTTAAGTGCTATGAGACTTCCTGAGGATGTGGAAGACACTATATAAATGCAAATCCTTTTTTTTTGCTGGATGCTTGACCGAAGATAAGTTTAATTCACCAATGTCATTGTTGTCTCCATAGGGTGAAGATGGAAGACCCGGCTTGCTAGGAGGACGAGGCCTACCTGTAACTACTTGACTTTCATGATCTTTTTCACAAAATTTTGCGTTTCCTTCCCAAACTTTTGTTTTAAACTGCATTCCATTGTCTTATCAGGGCGCTCCCGGTAGCCAGGGCGAAACTGGACTCAAAGTAAGTGTGTTTAAGAAAGCTGTTTTTTTTTAACTGGATAAGGTGGTGGAAGGGAAGGGATTTAGATAGCACTGTTTAAAAAAAGACCCCATAGCACCACCTGGTGAGCAGGGGCTGCAATTACATCGTGACAGTTGAAAATCAGAAAATTGTTGACATAGCAATTTACAATGGTTAAATGTTGGCTGGGACGTAAGCAGAAGCCTCAAGTGTGGAGGACTGGGGAAGGAAGTTGGAAAGATTGCGGGAGCTCCTGAGGAGGGCCCCTGAACCCACACAAAATATTTTTTAAAAAGTTCCATTCCGAGATCTCTTCAACTCTGGGGGCACGGTGGCAAAGTGGTTAGCACTGCCTCCTCACAGCACCAGGGACCCGGGTTCAATTCCGGCCTCGGGTCACTGTCTGTGTGGAGTTTGCACTTTCTCCCCACCTCTGCTCCCCGGGTGCTCCGGTTTCCTCCCACACTCCAAAGATGTGCGAGTTAGGTTAATTGGCAATGATAAATTGCCGTTTAAAATCAGGGGGAATGGGAGGGTAAATGTGTGGGGTTATGGGGATAGGACCTAAATGGGATTGTTGTTGGGGCAGACTCGATGGACCAAATGGCCTCCTTCTGTACTGTAGATTCTATGAAAATGATGTAGCTGGTTTCAGTAGAAAGTAAATGGGCATTTCAGGATAAGCTTTTGGCCCAGGGTATAGTCCAAGTATTGGTCTAATGAAGTTTCTTTATTAAACCTTCTCTTTGATTTACTTTGTGAAGTTAGTTCTTTTATTGTTTGCATTTGAGATATCCTGCATGCCGGGTAAACATTTTACCCTCTCTGTTGCTCTCTGTCTGTAACTCTATCTTTACCTACCCCTTTCTGCACATTCCTGGCAGGATTTTCCAGCCACTCTTGGCCCAAGACTGGAAAATCCCATCCGAGATCAATGGACCTTAGCATTGTTCTCCCCTTGCCTGCTACGATTCCTGTGGCAGGCGGGACAGGAAAAATTCCACCTTCTATACAGTTTTCTCCCTCCCACTCTTTCTCCTTCAGTCGTTGCCTCCCTCAACTTCATTTCTTTCTCTCCTGTTTCTGTTCTTTCTTACCTCATGTTTCTTCTGTCACATTTCACCCTTGATCTCTTCGCTCTGGGGCTCCTTCCCTCTACGAATCACTTTGTCCGTCACCCCTTGTGTCACAGCCTCTATGCATGTCCTTCTCTCTTTTCCTTTCCCTTCCCACCCTGCCATCACTTCACTGATTGGAAAAGCTGCGTTCCTATCTGTTTTCGTTGGAACTCAATTTGATTTTCGGGTTCCGTCTGGCCATTGAGTGCCAGGCTGAACCAGCCACAGAACAGGGCATTGGATTGTGTTCTGAGCTTTGCTATTCTGTGATTGTATTAACACAGTGCAGGGTAAATGATGCCTCTGTATCATGATGCTTAATTCTAACTTAACCCACTCAGTAGGTAACTTATCCAACCCCTTCTCCTACCTCTGCTGAAAAGACTCACTGGGATGCTACCAGGACTTGACGGTTTCAGTTATAAGGAGAGGCTGGATAGACTGGGACGTTTTTCCCTGGAGCGTAGGAGACTTCAGGGTGATCGTATAGAGGTCTTAAAAAATAGTGAGGGGCATAGGTCAGCTAGATAGTCAACATCTTTTCCCAAAGGTAGGGGAGTCTAAAACTAGAGGGCGTAGGTTTAAGGTGAGAGGGGAGAGATACAAAAAGGTCCAGAGAGACAATTTTTTCACACAGAGGGTGGTGAGTGTCTGGAACGAGCTGCCAGAGGCAGTAGCAGAGGAGGGTACAATTTTAAAAAGCATTTAGGCAGTTACGTGGGTAAGATGTGTATTGAAGGATTATGGGCCAAATGTGGGCAATTGGGATTAGCTTAGGGGTTTAAAAACAGAGCGGTGCGGACAAGTTGGGCCAAAGGGCCTGTTTCCATGCTGTAAACCTCTGACTATAGAACCTGATTTAGGATGGACTGAGCCTCAGAGAAATAAGCAGGAGAAGGGTCTGCCAATGGAAACAGGTAGACAGCTTGTTAAGAG
This sequence comes from Carcharhinus amblyrhynchos, assembly GCF_965287045.1. Classification (NCBI taxonomy): domain Eukaryota; kingdom Metazoa; phylum Chordata; class Chondrichthyes; order Carcharhiniformes; family Carcharhinidae; genus Carcharhinus; species Carcharhinus amblyrhynchos. Next base: position 6,898,006 of record NC_137326.1, on the reverse strand, counting down.
AAGGACTATCAGAATGGTTTGGAGCCATGGTAGGAATTATTGGTGATTTGGCACATTCCTTAACTCTTTGTTTCCCTCAGTGTCACAGTTAAGAACATAAATAGGAGCAGGAGTAGGCCATCTAGCCCTTCGAGCCTGCCCCGCCATTCAATAAGATCATGGCTGATCTGAAGTGGATCAGTTCCTGTCCAGTGTAAAAATCAGGGCTTTTTAAAATCCATTCTGAGGACAGGTGTGGACAAGTCTGCCATTTATTACCCTACTGTATAGAAGGTGTTCCCGCTGTAATGCTAACGTGGGGTTTCTGGTTTTGACCGAGCAGTGGGCCAGTGTAAAAGTGTCCAAGTTGGGGGGCTGTGAGACTTGGGGGAGAACCAAGAGGGGCTGCTGATCCCCTGCGCCTGCTGCCTTTGTCCCTGTCTGCGATGCTCACACCTTTGGAAGGTGCCATTAAAGAAGCTTTGGTGGGGTTGCATGTTGTAGATGGTGCGCACTGCCATCAACGTGTGGCGGAGGGTGCTAATTATTTTTTTAAAGCCTTCTTTAAGACAAGAAAGGCTAAATGAGTGTTTGTGTTTTAGGGTGCTACTGGAGCAGCTGGCCAGAAAGGAGAGAAGGTAGGTGGGAGCTTCACTGAACACAAGCATATTGCATATAGCAAGCGGCCTCTACTTGTAAATCGAGAGAGGCCCTGCGTCTCACATCTATCTGGACAATCACATTTCAAAGTGTCACATTCCCTTGCAAAACAATCTTAAATGGAAAGAAGATGCAACTTACAATTAATCTATTTGACCCGAGCTTTTTAATCACCTGTCCTAAGGTGCCATGTGGCTGAGTCTCAAACTTCACTTGATAATCTCTCCAATGTAAAGCATCGATATATTTCTCTGTGTTAAAAGTGGGATATTATCCAATGCTTTAATAATTCAGGTCGTTGTTGGAACAAATAGGAGAGAGCTTTATCTTGCAGGTGGCACAGTGGTTAGCTCTGCTGCCTCCCAGTGCCAGGTACCCGGGATCGATTCCAGTCCTCGGAACACTCTCTGTATGGAGTTTGCACGTTCTCCCTGTGTCTGCGTGGGTTTCCCCCGAGTCCTCCGATTTCCTGCCGCAGTCCAAAGATGTAGGGGTTAGGTGGATTGGCCACGCTAAATTGCCTCTGAGCGTCAGGGAGATTAGCAGGGTAAGTATGTGGAGTTACAGGCCTTGGTGAGATTGTTGCTAGTGCAGACTCGATGGGCCAAATGGCCTTCTCCTGCACTGTTGCGATTCCATTGTATGTAACTGCTATATATGAAATTGGATCATAGAGACACTATTATGGAACAGAAGGAGGCTATTCGGCCCATTGATTCCATGCCAGCTCTTTGTAGAGCAACCCAATCAGCCCCATTCCCTACCCCCCAAGACCCATTTTATTCCTGTAGCCTTACAAGTTTATTTCCCTCAGGAATCCAGCCAATTTTCCTTACACATCCTTGATTTTGTCTGCTTCCACCATCCCCAATAAGCAGTGAGCCCCAGGTCATTACCACTTGTTGCATAAATAAAGTTCTTCCCCTTTCGCCCAAAATCTTAAACTTGCCTTTCCCATTCTTTGTATCATCAGCCAATAGGAAACAGCTTTTCCTTGTTGACCTTACCTGAACCTGTCAAAACCTTGGACATCTCCATCAAATCCCCACCCAGCCTCCAAGGAGGAGAACAACTCCTGTGTCTCCAACCTCCCCCAGCAGCTAAAACCCCTCATCCCTGGAACCATTCTGGTCAATCTCTTCTCAAGGGTCTTCACAAGAGTGGTGACTAGAACCAGACTTGACCATTTTGTAGGCAACACCTGTATATCTGCATCTCTAACTATTCTCAAAATATACCTTCCCACCTTAAAAGACCTTTGCCCATGAACACCCATCACCCTATCCCTGCTCAATCTTCAGAACTGCACCATTCAGCATATATCGCCACCTCCATCGATGCACCTCGATGTATTCAATTAGATCTATAACTCTTCTGCACATTCTGCTCATCCATGTATGACCTGTTGCAGTCGATTGGTATTTTGCTTACTCTTTGGTATCCACTGACCCTTGGGGAACACCATTGTCTACCATCCCCCAGTCCCAATTTACCAAAACTCACTGTCTCCAGCTTGGGTCACTATCTGCGTGGAGTTTGCACCTTCTCCCTGTGTCTGTACGGATTTCCTCAAGGGGGTTCCATTTTCCTCCAAAGCTGCAATTTAGGTGGATTGGCCGTTCTAAATGGGTGGCATGATGGCACAGAGGTTAGCACTGCTGCCTCACAATGCCAGGAACCCGGGTTCAATTCCAGGTTCGGGTGACTGTCTGAGTGAAGTTTGCACATTCTCCCTGTGTCTACGTGGGTTTCCCCTCCGGTTTCCCCCCACTGTCAAAAAATGTGCTGGTCAGGTTGATTGGCCTTGCTAAGTTGCCCTTAATATCAGGGAGACAAACAGAGTAAATTTGTGGGGTTATGGGGATAGGATCTGGGTGGGATTGTTGTCAATGCAGATGGGCCGAATGGTGTCCTTGTAGGAATTCTAGGATTCCCTGTACATTGAAACCTTGCTCCTCGTATCATATCAGCTATAGTTTGTGTTAATGCTACAGAAGTCTGACAAAGTGAATTCTGTTTCCCCCTCCCCATACAGGGTGAAGTAGTGTCTATCCAAGGAATTCCAGGACTCAAAGGAATCAAAGGAGAGTTTGTAAGGAATAACACTCTAAAACCTTGGCAGAGAAAAAAAAATCAAATTTTTTCGGGGCTCGGAGAGGGAAATCTGTGTTTGGGATACGGTTAAACGCTAATGTTTGTTTCTTACAGGGTGAGCGCGGACAGAAAGGTAGCGAAGGGCCTAAGGGAGTGAAAGGGGAACAAGGACCACGGGGGGAGAAGGTAAGTGTTCAGATGGCTGGACCAGAAACCCAGCAAACGAGAGTTCAAATCCCACCAGGGCAATTTGAGAATTGGAATGCTGCTTTTAAAAATCTGGAAATATATTACAGGTGTTGAAACTGCTGGAGGCAACCAGAGTTAATTGGAGAGATCAAAAAATGATCGCTTATGTCACTTAAGAACAAAAGAGCTAGGAGCAGGAGTAGGTCATCTGGCCCCCCGAGCCTGCTCCACCATTCAATAAGATCATGGTTGATCTTTTTGTGGACTCAGCTCCACTTACCCACCCGCTCACCATAACCCTTAATTCCTTTATTGTTCAAAAATCTATCTATCCTTGCCTTAAAAACATCCAATGAGGTAGCCTCAACTGCTTCACTGGGCAGGGAATTCCACAGATTCACAACCCTCTGTGTGAAGAAGCTCCTCCTCAACTCAGTTCTAAAGTTTCTCCTCAACTCAATCACTGGACTACTCATTCCAGGCATGGGGGACACCAGTGCCACTGGTGAAATTTGAATTCAGTTCATCAATAATGAAGTTGAAAACTGGTCTCAGAGATGGTCACCATGAAACTATCACCAATTGACACCTTAGGGAAGGAAATCTGCCATCTTTACCTGGACTCCAGACACCCCCCAGCAAGGTGGTTGGCCCTCAATTGTCTGGCAAGCCACTCAGTTCGAGGGCAATTAGGGATGGGGTTGCCAATGATGCCCACATCATGTGAAAGAATTAAAAGTCAGGAGCAATTAAACCTGGCGTATCATAGAGTCCCCCATGGTGCAGGAGAAGACCATTTGGCCCATCAACTCTGAACCGACTCTCTCTGACCTTACCCAGGCCCTTTCCCCTACCCTATCCCTGTAACCCCACACATTTACAACGGCTAATCCATCTAACCTACACATCTTTGGACACTAAGGATCAATTTAGACGGCAGATCTATCTAACCCGTCCATCTTTGGAATGTGAGAGGAACCTGGAGCATCCAGAGGAAACCCACACAGACAGGAGGAGAATGTGCAGACTGCTAAGCCAGGATCCCTGGCACTGTGAGGCAGCAGCGCTAACCACGGCACCATTGTGTAATCTGGTGTGGATGAGATCAGGTTATCTCCTATTGCCACTGCTCTTCAACATCTATGTGGAAGCCACGATAAAAGAAGGTAGTGACATTTGCAGGTGACCAGACCCTGGTGACTAGAACAGCAGAAGATCTACAAATCTTGGCACGGTGGCACAATGGTTAGCACTGCTGCCTCACAGCACCAGGGACCCAGGTTCGATTCCTGGCTTGGGTCACTGTCTGGGTGGAGCTTGCACATTCTCCCTGTGTCTGTGTGGGTTTCCTCTGGGTATTCAGGTTTCCTCCCCATCCAAAGATTTGCTGATTAGATGCATGGGCCATGTTAAATTGCCCCTTCGTGTAGGGGGATCGGAAGGATAAATATGTGGGGTTACAGGGAAAGGACAGGACCTGGGTGGGATAGTTGTCAGTGCAGGCTCAATGGGCCAAATGGCCTCTTTCTGCATTGTAGATTCTATGATTCAATGAAATACTACCAGATGGAATGTACGAAGGGGAAATGTTTACGGAAAGAAAATTCATGCAAAAAAGATTAGAAGTGATCCAGGTGAGAAACATGTCAAGAGAAATGGTCAACAGCTGGAACAGATAACACAATGTAAAAGCCTCTTGTCAGAAGGTCATAAAGTCATCAGAATGATGACGGTAAAGAATGTATTCTTCAAACATGAAGTATTGCTTGGCTTAGACCACATAGTGATCTTAAGAAAAGAATTCTCAAGACTGAGTTCCTTGTTGTACAAGGCTGAAGAGTGGACCTTGGGGAAAAAAAACAGGCATCTGAAGACTAGGAAATTGTGGAATGTGGTTCTGGGGAAGGATGAAGCAGATTAGTTGGAGAGAAGACCAGGACAATGAAGAAGTTCTCAGGATCGTGGAGGAAGGAAGATCAATGGTGAACGTCATCAAGAAAAGGCAACAAGGTAGGATTGGCTGTATTCTAACACCTGAGAAATTGCTGAAAGAAGTGATTGATGGAAAAGTGGAGAGATGTAGACCAAGAGGGAGGTTGAAAACAAAAATGGGAGCAACTGAAGAGGCAAGAAGCAAAGAACAATACAGCACAGGAAACAGGCCCTTCGGCCCTCCAAGCCTGTGCTGCTCATTGGCCCAACTAGACCATTCTTCTGTATCCCTCCATCCCCAGTCTGCTCATGTGACTATCCAGGTAAGTCTTAAATGATCCCAGCGTGTCTGCCTCCACCACCCTGCTTGGCAGCGCATTCCAGGCCCCCACCACCCTCTGTATAAAATTCGTCCCTCTGATATCTGAGTTAAACCTCATCCCCCTCACCTTGAGCCTGTGACCCCTCGTGATCGTCACCTCCGACCTGGGAAAAGGCTTCCCACTGTTCACCCTATCCATACCCCTCATAATTTTATACACCTCTATTAGGTCTCCCCTCATTCTAAGTCTTTCCAGCTTATTCAATCTCTCCTCATAGCTAAGACCCACCTTACCAGGCAACATGCTGGTAAACCTTCTCTGCAAGGCGTAGAGAAATGAGCAAAAGGCATGCCTTTAGGCTGATCACAATTGCTACCACGGGGAAGAGTGGCCATGAAGTTACCAGCTGTGATAAAACCCCACCTCGTTCGCTCATACACTTCAGGGAAAGGGACCCCTCTTCTTTAACCGACCTGGAGCTATAGGTGTCTCCAGTCCCACATCAATGTGGTTGACTTTTAACTGCCCGTTATCATGGCCAGGCAAACCACTCATTTGTATCAAAGCTGCGACAGAAGACCCATCACCATAACAATCTCTTGGAGAAGTTTGGGACGGGCATTGATTTCCAGTGATGCCACACCCTTGGAATGAGTACAAGATACAAAGATATGCAGGTGGATTGGCCATAGTGAAATAAAAATTCTCCCTTTGTATCCCAAGACGTGGAGGTGAGATGGATTAGCCATGGTAAATGTGTGGGGTTACGGCGATAGGGTGGGGGAAGAGGGTGGCTAAAATGTTCTGTTGGAGAGGTGGTGCAGAATCAAAGGGCCAAATAGCTTCCTTCTGCACTGTAGAGATTCTATGAAACAAGCTGAGATACACTTAGGTATGTCAGACACACACACAGTTTGAAACTGGCATTTGTTGATATGCACAAATCATCCATCCTGTCAGATACAGATACTTGGAGAATTGGAATGAAGGTGTAAGTGATATAACAGCGAGTGGCACTTTCTGCCCTTCTACTCTTGGGTGGCCAATGGAACCTTGCATTCCTGGTTTGAAGAATGTGACAACAAAGAAAGGAGCAGAAGGCGAGGGTGGATGAGTGAGTAGATGGTTCCTCAAGACAATATGCACTCCACCGCAAGGCTCACATAACTACAAACCTCCTCCTGATCCCTCTGACAGTGCTGCTTCTTATTTAGGATTCAATAATGCAAACCATTGATTCACCCTGTAAGATTTGAGCCAATCCTATCAACCCCAAGTGACTAGCTATTTGTTCTCTTCCATATAAACTATCTAATTCTTGTTGCAAAAACATCCTTGAGCAGTCAGACTGTTCCTGGGCATGAGTAAGATGCCAATGGTAACTGTTTGTTTCACTATGTTCCTGGTCTAAGCGTTGTGTCTGATTATTTCTCCTGCGCAGGGACCCAAAGGCGAACAAGGAGACAAAGGCTCGATGGGATTCCCGGGAGCCAGAGGCCCCGGGGGACAAAAGGTACTGTCTTGTGTTCTATTCCATATGTTTAGCAAAGCAATTATAGGACTAAACCCATCTACTTGAGTCAAGAGCTTGACCTGGGCTCAATCTTCCAAGACTTTGGATAACTTCATGTTTTGCTTTATTCTTACACTGACATGGGCAGCAGTGGTTGGTGAACCTTCTGCTAGCCTTTCAAACAGTGCACTGAAAACTACACCAAGACGTAACACTGTGGGGTTCTCCCTCTCTCCAGCTCAGCTATCGCAGCTTTGAGTGGGTCACTAATGAAATTACACTTTCTGGGAAATTGAGTTGCGCTTTTGCATTAATACTTTTCAAAATAACCCAGCAATTTACAGCTCCCTCACTGCTGCTACAAGGTTTAGTTGGATCGGTGGGAAGATTGTCAAGGCCTATCTCAGAATAACCCATATACAAATACATTGAGTCAGTGAAAGTTTTAGTGCTGAAAAGCCACAGAATTAACACCAAATTGGTTCCCATTTTGAGGGACCTAGCATTTTCCACTAGAAGTTTAATTGAAGTTATCCAAGTCCTGGGAGATATTATTGGTCCCAGTGTCCAACTCATTCCCACCCCGCCCACCCCACGGACAGTCCAATCGGACGACGTGTTTCATGTCGTGTGGGATTTAATTGGCCGTTCAGCCAGAAATCGCATTGAGAATCGGATCTTGCCCGCGAGTGGATTCTATATCCGTGCCCATGGCCGCTGACTTCATGTGCCCGCCTTGCTTGAAACTCAAGCCATTATCCTGATGCCAACTCTACAAGAACATCCAACTTGCTGGAGGCTAATGCCAGATTCTCCAAAGCTAAAGCTTAGTGGGTCAGGATGAGAGAGAGGGAAACAGATAATGATGACCTTTCATCAGAACGTTGCACCCCTATCTCACCTTAAAGCCTTTATTCCAATCCGCCCTCAATGCTGACCCAACATAGTGTTCCATGGATTTACAGCACTGGCCCCAGAACTCCGAGGCGAACCTCTCTGTGACTGGGCCAGAATCCATTCTCCGAATGGAATCCTTGGTTCCATTGAAACTGGTGACACGTATGTTCCATTGCTGGAATCTTGTGCCCTCCCCTGTGGCGGCTGGTGGGGTGGGATTTAATCGGGCCAGATGCTGGCGAGTGAGGATTATGACCCCCCCCCCCCCCGCCGGCTTCTCACCTCCACCCTGAATAAGTCATAGAGTCATAGAATTCCTACACTGCAGAAGGAGGCCATTCGGCCCATCGGGTCTGCACTGACAACAATCCCACCCAAGCTCCATCTCACAACTCTATATATTTACCTCACTAATCCCTCTAACCTGCACATCTTTGGACTGTGGGAAGAAACCAGAGCACCCGGAGGAAACCCTCACAGACACAGGGAGAACGTGCATCTTCTTCCTGTTACTTTTTTGTCACACCCTTCTCATTGTGTTTGTTGGTTTTGCCGTAATTATAGAATTTGACCTGTTGATGGTTTTCTGTCCAGTCTCTCAGTATGTTCCCAGCACAAAAATCCCCCTCAGGATAGATTCCCACCTTGTCTCTGGGTTAGATTCTCCAATCCCGCTCGCAGCCAGGATTCTCCTGTCCCGTTGCAGTGAAGAGGTTTGGCTGAGCGTCAGATTCTCCATACTCGCTGGTGGCTGGGCATGAACAGCTGGAGAATTCCAGCCTCAGTCTACCTTGATCTATCCCCTGGGAACATTTTCTTTTGCTTTGCTGTCCCTTTTTTCTGTGAGGATGGGGCAGTGCTTGTCCCGGTCAGGCATCCGGAGATGCTAGCGGAACTCTCCAGTCTCGTTCGCCCGGCAATCGCTGCCAACGAAAACAGAGAATTTGGCACTCAGCCAAATCTTCATTCTCTGCGGTGTGACTGGAGAATCCCAGCCATTAAATTAGTTCGGCCGGTCTGGGGTATGATGACGGAACTCTCTGCTGACACTCACTGTCCATGTTCGAATGTGGAAAAAACCTTTCCCACTCAAGTTTAAAACTTGACCAAACTCCTGTTTGTTTGTGTTGCCAGGGGGAGGCAGGTGAACCAGGGAAACCAGGAAAACTGGTAAGATTTACGGAATTCCTTCCAGCATCGAGGTCCTATTCCTCATTCTCTATCATGGTTTAATAATGTGACCAATTACCTCAGTCAAGCATTGTGTTGGGATTTCTAAGCACAACCTTAATTTCCTTGCTGTTCCCTTTTTTTATCTTGATTCAATTTGATTTATTATTGTCGCATGTATTTACAGTGAAAGGTATTGTTTCTTGCGCGCTATACAACAGAAGCAAATAAGAGGGTGCAGAATGTAGCGTTACAGTCATAGCTAGGGTGCAGAGGAAGATCAACTTAATGCGAGGTAGGTCCATTCAAAAGTCTGATGGCAGCAGGGAAGAAGCTGTTCTTGGATCGGTTGGTACATGATCTCGTGATCTTTTTCCCGACGGGAGAAAGTGGAAGAGAGAACGTCTGGGGTTGCGTGGCGTCCTTAATTATTCTGATTGCTTTTCCGTGGCAGCGGGAAGTGTAGACAGAGTCAGTGGATGGGAGGCTGGTTTGCGTGATGGATTGGGCTACATTCATGACCTTTTGTAGTTCCTTGCGGCCTTGGGCAGAGCAGGATCCCACACCAAGCGGTGATACAACCAGACAGAATGCTTTCTATGGTGCATCTGTAAAAGTTGTCTGCCTCATTGCTGGCAAGATCCGGAATTCCCTCCCTAATGGCATTGGGGGTCAACCCAAAAACATGGACCGCAGCGATTCAAGAAGGCAGCTCACCACCACCTTCTCCAGGGCAACGAGGGCTGGGTAATAAATGCTGGCCAGCCAGTGACACCCATGTCCCACAAATGAATAAAAAAAGTTTTTGGATGGCAGTTGACTTGAAGGGTACATTCCAGGTGGTAGTGTCCCCAGGTATCCGCTACTCTTGTCCTAGATGATAGTAGTTGTGAGTCTGGAAGGTGCTGTCTTAGTAGCCTTATTTATTTACTATTTACCTGTGTCACAAGTAGGCTTACATTAACACTGCAATGAAGTTACTGTGAAAATCCCCCACTCTGGTGCCTGCTCGGGTACACTGAGGGTGAATTTAGCATGGCCAATGCACCTAACCAGCATGTCTTTCAGACTGCGGAAGGAATTTGGAGCGCCTGGAGGAAACCCATGCAGAGAGGGGGAGAATGTGCCAACTCTGCACAGGCAGTGACCCAAGCTGGGAATCAAACCTGGGTCACTGGCACTGTGAGGCAGTAACACTAACCATTGTGCCACCATATTCCTATAGTGCCTCTTGTAGATGGTGCACACATCTACTACTGTGGATCGGTGGTGGAAGGATTGAATGTTTGTGGAGGGGGGAGCAATCAAGTGGGGGTGCTTTGTCCTGAATGGTGTCGAGCTTCTTGAGTGTTGTTCGAGCTACACCCATCCAGGCAAGTGGGGGAGTATTCTATCACACTCCTGACTTGTGTCTTGATGATCAAGCATTGGGAAGTCATGGTAGCACAGTGGTTAGCACTGCTGCTTCACAGCTCCAGGGTCCTGGGTTCGATTCCCGGCTCGGGTCACTGTCTGTGTGGAGTTTGCACATTCTCCTCGTGTCTGCGTGGGTTTCCTCCGAGTGCTCCGGTTTCCTCCCACAGTCCAAAGATGTGTGGGTTAGGTTGATTGGCCATGCTAAGAAATTGCCCCTTGGCGTCCAGGGATGTGTAGGTTAGAGGGATTAGTTTACGAGATTAACATAGGGATATGGGGGTAGGGCCTGGGTGGGATTGTTTTCGGTGCAGACTCGATGGGCTGAAGGGCCTCTTTCTGCACTGTAGGGTTCTATGGTTCTAAGTCATGAGATGAGTTACTTCCTACAGGAGATTCCACGTGATGGGACAGTGAATCTTAACTAATGGGCATAGATCCTTGATCTTTTCTGAGTTAATTAATAATGGCTGAAGGGAAGTGTGCTCCTTCTCTGTAGTGTTCTCATTCTGGTCACCAGTAGACTTTAGCGGAGATGCCATTCTTGACCTCTGTTATTATCCTCTAACTTTCTTTATTTTCTGGGTGGATTTTTTGTAGGGATTGCCGGGAAAGGATGGCGTTGATGGAGTCAAAGGAAACCGTGGTGAGGTGGGAGAAGCCGGACCGAAAGGTGTCAAAGTAAGTAATTGTGGGCAATTACTGAGGAGAGTCGCAGCCATGATTGAATGGCGGAGCAGTGTCAATGGGTCGAGGAGCCTAATTCTACTCCTATGTCTTATGGTCTTGTGGCAATGTCACGGGGGGGCCTGTGTGAAATCTTTAAACCACATTGATTTCAGTGAAGCTTGGATTGGGTGCACAAATGACATTTCAAAGTTGGAATAGTGTATTGTTAATATTTGCAGTCCTGTCGCCTGGGGGCAACTGAGTCACAGTGATCGTGTGCAGTTTTGGTCCCCTTATTTGTGAAAGGATATATTGGCCTTGGAGGGAGTACAGAGAAGGTTCACCAGGCTGATACCGGAGATGAGGGGGTTAGCCTATAAGGAGAGATTGAATAGACTGGGCCTGTACTCGTTGCAGTTTAGAAGGCTGAGGGGGAATCTTATAGAGACTTATAAGATAATGAAGGGGCTAGATAGGGTAGAGGTAGAGAGATTCTTCCCACTTAGAAAGGATAGCAGAACTAGAGGGCACAGACTCAAAATAAGGGGGGCGGTTGCAGTTTAGAACAGAGTTGAGGAGGAACTTCTTCTCTCAGAGGGTGGTGAATTCTCTGCCCATTGAAGTGGTGGAGGCTACCTCGCTGAATATATTTAAGTCACGGGTAGATAGATTTCTGATCGATAAGGGAATTAAGGGGAGCAGGAGGGTAAGTGGAACTGATCCACTATAAGATCAGCCGTGATCTTATTGAATGGCGGGGCAGGCTCGAAGGGCTAGATGGCCTACTCCTGCTCCTATTTCCTAAGTTCTTAAGTTCTTATGTTCTTATGATCAAGCTGTATTCCATACAGGAGTTGGGAAATCATGTTGCAGCTATATAAATTCTTGCTTAGGCCATGTTTGGAGTATCGCTGTGCCGTTCTGGCCACCACACTACCAGAAGGATGTGGAAGTTTGGAGAGAGTGCAAAGAAGGTTCACCAGGATGTTGCCTGGTCTTGAGGACATTGGCTATGAGGAGAGGTTGAATAAACTAGGATTGTTTTCACTGGAAAGACAGAGGCTGAGGGGGGACCTGACAGAGGTCTACAAAATTACGAGGCATAGACAGGGTGATAGTCAGAGGCTTTTTCCCAGGGTGGAAGAACCAATTACAAAGGGGCACAAGTTTAGGGTGAGAGGGGGAAAGCTTAAGGGAGATGTACGGGGGAAGTTTTTCACTCAGAGAGGGATGGGTGCCTGGAATGAGTTACCAGGGGAGGTGGTGGAAGCAGGCACGTTAGCAACATTTAAGAGATATCTGGGTGGGTATATCAATAGGGAGAGAATAGAGGGATATGGACCGAGTAGGGCAGAAGCTTAGTTAGGGCATCATGATTGGCACAGGCTTGGAGGGCTGAAGGGCCTGTTCCTGTGCTATACTTTTCTTCCTTTGTTCCTTATAAATTTATTTCCGATGGTGAACAATTGTGAATTAGCCGACCTCACCGTGCAGCAGCCAAACCATTAATGGTTGTGTTGGAAAAGTCCACAGTACTGGAATTCCTTGGACAATCCCAGGCCATGCTGAGGTTCAATCCCAAAGTCTACTTCACAACTATCAGGAATAGATTTGGGACAAGCAGCATTATTTGCACAGTTCCTAAGGTGTTTTTCACATGCTATGTATAAACCTTAAAGACACCTGCTATTGCAGGAAAGGGCCAGTGCATGCACGGGGCCGGTGCTCACTAAAGGTTGGTATACATAAAGAGCAGATGTGCACTGAAGGCTGGTATACACTAAAAGCTGGAATACGTAAAGAACCAGTGGACCCTGAAGGGCCAGTACATGCAAAGCGCTAGTATACACTTTGTGTACAACCTTCCATTTATTTTCCAGGGTGACAGAGGGGTGAAAGGTGCCTGTGGTAACGATGGAGAGAAGGGAAGCAAGGTAAGAAGTGGGCGCAAAGATTTAATCTGGTAATTTGTTTTTAAAATTAAGTCGAAATAAAATTAAAGTGGGAACAAGTATTTTAATGCTGAGGTTTGGAGGTGGAATGTTGGAGTGTGAATTGGTTAATTTCATCATTAAAATTATAATGGTTAAAATAGCACCAGATGGACATGTGAAACTAAGATCTAGATTTTCATTTTTATATCAAGGTTTACAGGAGGAAAGGGTGATCCGTACATCACCCATCCTGATTCTGTATCTCAAAATATCCTTAACTAATCCAATTCATCCCCAATCTCAACAGCTTCATGAGGGAAGATCCCAGATTTCCACTCCCCTTGTGTGTGACGAGTTCCTTCTTGACTGTAACAAGTCGTCGGGGCAGAAGTTTCGTCACCAAAATCCCCTTATTTCCAATTCCAACAGAGTCCTCGTAGTCAGCAGTTGACCTTTGGGAGTGCCAGAGGAACTGACACTCCCGGTTCAATCCAAGGAAAGGACTCCCTGACTGGCCCATCAATTGACTCCTGAATCATGGGCATCTCTGGTTGTCCAACCAAATAAACAAAATCAAACTAACTCAGGGACGACTCTAAAGGGGCAGCTCCCCAAAAGGAGGGGAACAGCCCAAAATAAAAGGCAAAGCAAAAAGGAAACGTAAAACAATTAAAATATGATTAAAGGGGTCAATAACGCACCCCCATCCCTGCAGTGCCCAGCGCCTCGGGAGGTCTCCTTAATCAGGGAGCTCATATTCCAATGGGCCAATCTCAATGTCCTGATTGAAGTCATTCCACTAACCTGGCTTGGAAAGGATGGAAAGTTGAAGAAAAGGCAGAACATCCTTCACGGGCTGAGTCCTGTCTTTTCCTTCTATTGTACCTGACTGATGTGACTTCAGTCATTGTCCATTTATACTGTTACTGCGCCCAGTCCTTACATAATGAGAAAACAGATCTTAGTCCTGTCTCGGACAAGCTTGGGGAGGCAATGGCCTCATGGTATTATCACTAGACTATTGCTCCAAAAACCCAGCGAATGTTCTGGGGACCCAGGTTCGAATCCCACCACAGCAGATGGTGCAATTTGAATTCAATAAAAAATAGCTGGAGTTAAGTATCTACTGATGACCATGGAACCATTGTCAGAAAAACTCATCTAGTTCACACATGTCCTTTTGGGAAGGGAAATCTGCCGTCTTTATTGGTCTGGCCTACATTAACTCCAGAGCCACAGCAATGTGGTTGACTCGCAACTGTCCTCCAAGGGCATCTAGGGATGGGCAATAAATGCTGGCCCAGCCAGTGATGCCCACATCCCACAAGTGAATGTGTTTATTCTGTGCCTCCTTGGTTCCTTACTTGATGCACTTTCTTTGAATGCAGGGTGACCCTGGTATTCCTGGGAGACTCGGATTCCCTGGCAGAAAGGGAGAACAGGTAAAGAAACCATCGAGAGGGTGCTGGGATCCTGGCACCTTCCAACGGTGCAGTGTTTGAAAGGGGTTGTGCGGGGGGGGGGGGAGGGTGGGGACAGGAGGGGAGGGATGGGGGGGGGAGTCATCATCTGGTCATTATGCCCAGTACTGAATGCCAACAGGAGCTTTGATTAGACCTTGTCATTGTATCACTCAGTCACCACCAGGTCACAGAAGATGTTCCAAAGCTGATTGAAACTAAATACGGAGGTCCTTTATACTGTTGGAAATCATATCGGATTTGGCCTTTGATCAGTTAGTTATTCTGTGTGAATTGGATCATGGCATGACTGACTGGACCAGGGTAGAAATGTCAATTACTAGAGGACATAGGTTTAAGGTAAAAGAGGGAAAATTTAAAGGAGTTTGCAGATATACCAAGATTGATAGCATAGTGGACAGCGCAGAAGGTTATCTGGGATTGCAACGGAATCTTGATCAGTTGGGCCAGTGGGCTGACGAATGGTAGATGGATTTTAATTTAGATAAATGCGAGGTGATACATTTAGGTAGATGGAATCGGGGCAGGGCTAACTCAGTTAATGGTAGGGCACTGGGGAGAGTTACAGAACAAAGTGATCTAGGGGTACAGGTTCATAGCTCCTTGAAAGTGGAGTCATAGGTGGACAGAGTGGTGAAGAAGGCATTCGGCATGCTTGGTTTCATCGGTCAGAACATTGATTACAAGACATCTGGTTGAAGTTGTACAAGACATTGGTGAAGCCACACTTGGAATACTGTGTACAGTTCTGGTCGCCCTATTATGCAAAGGATATTATTAAACTAGAGTGAGTGCAAAAAAAGATTTACACAGAAACATGGAAAATACGAGCAGGAGGAGGCCTTTGGCCCTTCGAGACGACTCCGCTATTCATCACGATCATGGCTGATCATCCAACTCAATAGCCCAATCCTGATTTTCCCCCATCTACCATTCACCATCAAATGGTCATCCCATTCACCCCAAGTGCTATATCCAGCCACTTCTTGAATACATTCAATGTTTTGGCATCAACTACTTCCTGTGGTGATGAATTCCACAGACTCACCACTCTTTGGGTGAAGAAATGTCTCCTCACCTCCATCCTAAATGGTCTTCCCCGTATCCTCAGACTGTGACCCCTGGTTCCGGACTCCCCCACCATTGGGAACATCCTCCCTGCATCTACCGTCTAGTCCTGTTAGAATTTTATAAGTGTCTATGAGAACCCCCCTCATTCGTCTGAACTCCAGCGAAAACAACTCTAACCTGGTCAATCTCTCCTCGTACGTCAGTCCTGCCAACCCCGGAATCAGCCTGGTAAACCTTCGCTGCACTCCCTCGAGAGCAAGAACATCCTTCCTCAGAAAAGGAGACCAAAACTGCGCACAATACTCTGGGTATGGCCTCACCAAGGTCCCTGTATAATTGCAACAACACATCCCTGCTCCTGTACTCAAAACCTCACGCAGTGAAGGCCAACATCCCATTTGCCTTTACCGCCTGCTGCACCTGCACGCTTACCTTCAGTAACTGGCGCACAAGGACACCCAGATCCCTCTGCACACTCCCCTCTCCCAATTTACAGCCATTCAGGTGGTAATCTGCCTCCTTGTTCTTGCTTCCAAAGTGGATAACCTCACATTTATCCAAATTTTACTGCATCTGCTATTGATTAGCCCACTCGCCCAACCTGTCCAGATCATTCTGAAGGATCTCTGCATCCTTGTCACAGTTCACCCTCCCACCCAATTTGATATCATCTGCAAACTTTGAGATGTTGCATTTTGTTCCCTCATCCAAATCATTCATATATATTGTGAATAGCTTGGGCTCCCAGCACCAATCCCTGTAACACCCCCACTAGTTACTGCCTGCCAATTTGCAAAGCACCCATTAATTCCTACTCTTCCCCTCTGCCAACCAAGATTTAGTGGGAGGCAAGTTTATTCACACACAGGGTGGTAAGTGCCTGGAATGCGCTGCCAGGGGAGGTGGTAGAACTAAATACAATAACAACATTTAAGAGGCATCTTGATAGATATATGAATAGGGAGGGAATAGAGGGATACAGAGCGCGTTGGGGCAAATGGTTTAGAAAGGAGTCATGTGTCATCACAGGCTTGGTGGGCTGAAGGGCCTGCGCTGCACAGTTCTTATTGCACACATCTAATTGCTCTTGAGCCTTCTGCAGTCTGAGAGGTGTAGGTACATCCACAGTGCTGTTAGGGAGGGAGTTCCAGGATTTTGACCCAGCAACAGTGAGTGGACGGCGGGTATATTTCCAAGTCAGGATGGTGAGTAACTTGGAAGGCAACCTCCAGGCAGTAACATTCCCAGGTATCTGCTGCTCTCGTCCTTTTAGACGGTAGATGTCACATGTTTGGAAGGTGCTGTCAACGGAAGTTTGGTGAGTTGCTGCTAAGCTTGGTCAAAGAGTTAAGGATTAAGGAGTGTTTTAAATGGGGAAAATGAGACAAAGAGGCACAGAGATCCAGGGAGAGTATTCCTGAGCTTAGGATCTGGGCAACTGAAGGCCCAGCCACCAATGGCGGACCAATTAGAACTGAGATTACTCACGAGGCCAGAATTAGAAGAATGCAGGTCATTGAATTGTAGAATCACTGCAGCACAAAAGAGGCCATTCGGCCCACTGGGTCTGCACTGACTTTCTGACAGAGTATCTTACCTAGATCCTATCCCTATAACCCCCCATATTTACCAATATTAATCCCCCTACCCTACACATCTTTGAAGTGTGGGAGGAAACCGGAGCTCCCGGAGGAAACCCACACGGACACGGAGAGAACGTGCGGACTCCACGCAGTCAGTCACCCAAGGCTGGAATTGAAGCCAGGTCCCTGGCGCTGTGAGGCACCAATGCTAACCACCATGCTGCCTATCAGCTTTGTAGGATGATTGCTGTTGGGAAAACTGCAATTGACCCAGTGATTCCCTAAGCAGTGAGTGCTTCACTTCAGCATCTCTGTGTGCTGTGCCACCATGCTATCTTTTGGTCCCACCCGACACGGGAATTATACCATGCATGGGGGGGTTGGACCATGCGCCTATTGACCTCAGGTTGGATTTTCCAGTTTTGGGGTGAGCGCAGCCAGAATTTTGTTTTTAGAAAGGACAGCACAGTGCCTCACAGCGCTAGGGACCTGGGTTCAATTCCAGCCTCGGGTCGCTGTCTGTGTGGAGTTGCATATCCTTCCCATGTCAGCGTGGGTTTCCTCCTGTTTCCTCCCACAGTCCAAAGATGTGTGGGTTAGTTTGATTGGCCACACTAAATTGACCCTTAGTGTCAGGGAGACTGCAAGGTAGGTATGAGGGATTGTGAGAATAGGACCTGAATGGGATTGTGCTGGGTGTCGATGGCACGAATGGCCTGCTTCTGCATTGTAGGTTGCTACAATTCAATGAAAATCCCACCCTATGAATGTAGAGGAAGCTGAAGCCATGGAGGTATTTGAAAATATGACTGAGAATTTTAATATCAAGATATCTCTTGATTGAGAGCCGGTATAGATCAGTGAGCACGTGAATTCAAATACTGCCTTGATGTCAAGGGCAGTCACGCTTCCACCAACTCATGTGTCAGGAGTGAGGCCTTCCATGTTGTCCACTTTGGGATAGAGTCTTCCAGTTTTCTGTTCCTTGATGTGCAAGGCAGGGTGCCCGGATAGTCAGATGCTCTTTCCTAGGGTAGAAAAGTCAAGTGCTCGGGGACATTGGTTTAAGGTGCATGGGGAGAGGTTTAGAGGAGATGTGCAAGGCAAGTTTTTTACACAGAGGGTGGCGAACGTCTGGTACACGCTGCCTGGGGAGGTGGTGGCAGCAGATATGAGAGCGGCATTTAAGGGGCATCGAGATAATCACATGAATAGGATGGGAATGGAAGAATACAGACTCTGTAAGCGCATATGGTTTTAGTTTAGCCAGGCATCATTATTGGCGCAGGCTTGGAGGGCCGAAGGGCCTGTTTCTGTGCTGTACTGTCCTTTGTTCTCTGATGCCCTGTTGGACAATGCACCGGAATCGCAGTGTTACTGGGGTCTGGTACTCTGAGCTGATTGCAGTTTTGTCTTTCAGGGTGAAGCTGGTGCCACTGGTCCCCCCGGCCTCTCTGGGAAAGAAGGTCTCATCGGACCCAAGGTACGAAAACGGTGACACGGGTCTTTGTAGAATAATGGCGCAGGACAAAGGCATTCCTGATGCTTGACCTCACATGCAGCTGACAGCATTGATCTGTTCTGCTCTGTTACACAGGGAGACCGAGGGTTCGATGGTCTGCAGGGGCAGAAAGGAGAGCGAGGAGAGAAAGGAGAGCGGGTGAGTTAAAATCGCTGATGTAAAGCGTTGATCCGTGTGCCTGACCAGAGGGAAGGGGCTGGAAATCAGGGGCTGGAATTTCACCACAGAAATAGGGAAGTGTGTTCAGATTCGAATCTGCTTCCTGTGGAAAATGATCAAATTTAAGATTATCTCAGAGGTGAAAAGAGAGACAGATTCTCTATCTGGTTAGGTATAGAATCCTACAATGCAGAAGGAGGCCATTCGGCCCATCAGGCCTGCAGTGGCTGCAGTCCCACCCAGGCCCTATCCCCATAATCCCATGCAATTTACCCTAGCTAGTCCCCCTGACACTGAGGGGCAATTCAGCATGGCCAATCCACCCAACCCGCACATCTTTGGGATGTGGGAGGAAACCAGAGCACCCGGAGAAAACCCACGCAGACATGGGGGGAATGTGCAAACTCCACACAGACGGTGACGTGAGCCGGGAATCGAACCCTGATCCCTGGCGCAGTGGGGCAGCAGTGCTAACCACTGTGCCACCCATAGCAAGCTGGGCGTCTCGAAGCTGGAAGGCCAGCCGTATATCGTGCAGGATCAGCTCTAAGTAACTGCCTCAACAAACTGGTGCCCTCTTCACCACTTTTTTGCATTAAAAACCACAGAGGAATCAGCCAGGCCACCGCTCCCAACAAGGTAGCCTGTGGCAGTACCCTGAACCAGGTGAGCAGGGCGCTGGATGCCCACCTTCAGGCAGTTATCTTGCTCTCCATCCTCCTC
The DNA here is from genome assembly GCF_965287045.1 of Carcharhinus amblyrhynchos. Classification (NCBI taxonomy): domain Eukaryota; kingdom Metazoa; phylum Chordata; class Chondrichthyes; order Carcharhiniformes; family Carcharhinidae; genus Carcharhinus; species Carcharhinus amblyrhynchos. Next base: position 6,878,694 of record NC_137326.1, on the reverse strand, counting down.
ACCCCCTCGTCATGTCAAGAAAATTCCAGTCCGTCTGCTCACAGAAATATATCACAGCTTGGTGTAGCTTCTGGTCTGCGCCAGGCCCACGAGAAACTACAAAGGGTTGTGAACGTAGCCCAATCCATCACTCAAACCAGCCTCACCTCCATAGAGAGTTGGCAGCGGTACACTGCAGTCACGCTTACTGTAACCAATCTTTGTAATTCCAGGGATTTCCTGGTGTTGCTGGGCCTCCGGGCTTGCGAGGATCTGACGGAACGAACGGTCCGCCTGGACCTCTGGGCTCAGCAGGTCCCAGGGGACCTGAGGGAATCCAAGGTCAAAAGGTAATGAATCCATGATTCTTTCTCTGTCCGTCCCGAGCGATTTTTGCAGCTCATTTATCCCTTGCTGTTGACATTTCGTTCCTTGATCTGATCAGGGAAATGTAAAGGAATTCAACAAAATTGGATAACTGACCCCTTCCTGCCCAACGAGTGAATCCAGGATGTGACGGTCAATTAAAAAATTGGGGTCACAGATTAAATACTTCACAATGTCTGGCGTTCTCAGTAAGAACTAGGAGCAGGAGTCAGCCATCTGGCCCCTGAAGTGTTGCCCCTCCAGCTCCCCCAACTACCCCCCCCCCCCCCAACAGCCCGACCCCCACAACAACTCCTGAGCCAACCCTGACCCCACCCTCCCACCCCTGATTTCTAGCCCCTCCCCCTCCCCACTCCTCCCCCTCCCCACTCCTCCCCTCCAGCAATGGCGATTCCCCAACCCCCCCGGAAGACCCAGCCCACCCGAATCACCGCCCTCCCTCCATCCCAGACCAATCCCAACGCAGAGTGGCAACGGGACCACCGCACCCCCCCTCCCCCCCAACCGATCACCCTAGGCCCCACCCACAGTAGGACCCGCCCCCTTTGCACTGCCTGATGGCTGGTGGGCAGAGTCAAGTTGCCCTCCTGGGCATGGGCACTTTACCCCTTGGGCAGTGCCAGGAGCACAGGCTGGCACTGCCAGGGTGCCCATGCCCAGGTGGTACCCCCCCCCCCAAACCACTGCCCAGAAGATTCAGATGACTTCCCGCCGGTTTCCAGCGTGGTCCGGCCTGTTACTGTTCTCCGGCTCTGGGAGAGGCACGTGCATTCCCGGTGCGTGCGCAAATCCCGGAACGAGGCCGGAGATGCACAACTCCCACCCGACCCACCGGAAAAGTTGCGGGTTCGGGATTGGAGAATCACGGCCTATATTTCTGTTGGCCTGACCATCTGAAATGGACCTCAACTGGCATCTTCTCGGCGCCATTTTGCTGCCAGGTTCCCAGCCTCTCGGTGGTTCTGAGATCTTCCCTGTTGTTCGTTGCTGATGCGACTGGGTTATTCTGGTCCAAAGCACGGAGGTTGAGTATTGTAACGATGCTGCTGTTTGTGTTTGTCTCGAGGGTGAAAGAGGTCCTCCCGGTGAGAGCATCCCAGGTCCCAGAGGAATCCCAGGAGTCCCTGGAGAGAGAGGAGATCCGGTAAGTGTCGGAACAATGGGCAGGTTGAGAGGGGTGCGTGTTCTGTAAGTTCCAGAGCACTGGGACATACAATTAACTTGCACATCGTACAGCTCGATACTCAATGTCAAACAACGTCATTGAAAAAAAAGGGAAAATTATCAAACCAAAAGCAAAGAAATATTTACTTATTAATACAGAAGATGGAAAATGAAAGTAGACTGGCAACCCATTCTGTCCCCACTCCCCAACAATCCCTGGCTGCGTTAAAGAATCAGTCACTGAGTGAGTCTCCACCTACTTTGTCCGGATCCTGTTCTGCGGGATAGGAGATAGGAAAATCTGCCTCTATTTCAAAGAACAAAGAACAGTACAGCACAGGAACAGGCCCTTCGGCCCTCCAAGCCTGTACCGACCACGTGTTCCTAACTAGACCATCCGTTTGTATCCCTCTACCCCCTGTCTGTTCATGTGTCCATCCAGATAAGTTTTAAATGTGTTAATGTATTTCCCTCAACCTCAATGGCAGTGCATTCCAGACCTCCACCACCCTCTGTGTGAGAAAACTTCCCCCGCACATCTCCATTGAACCTTTCCTCTCTTACCTTGAACATGTACCCTGCCCTGGGAAAAATCTTCCAACTGTTCCCCCTATCCATACTCCTCATAGTTTTATAAACTTCTATCAGGTCGCCCTTGAGCCTCCATCTTTCCAGGGAGATCAATCCCAGTTTATTTAACCTCTCCTCATAGCTAATAGCCTCCATTCCCAGCAACATCCTGGTAAACCCCCTCCAAAGCCACCACGTCCTTCTGGTAGTGTGGCGACCAGAATTGGACACAGTATCCCAAATTAAACCTAACCCAACATCCTCCAGCCAAAGACTCAACCCTGGTGCCTCATTCCCCAAACGCCTTCAGTTATTTCGCACCTAGCCCTTCCTGCCTTTGCTCCGAGTTTGGAAATTCCAAGATGTCTCACCAGCCACATTCCCTAGTGCAAACTTTATAACTGCGAGACGGGAAGTGGAACCTAAGGGCCGTTAAATTGAGATGGAGAGTTTTGCCAAGTCAAAGAATTGGTAGCAACTAAGACCGAACATAGAATTGCTTTGCACTAAAGCAAGCAGAAGGCTCTACACAATGAATGTCAAATCGATTTCACCTCCTCCTGCTACTTTATTCATCAAAAGCGCCTTCGAGGGGTTGATTGTTACAAATTGTAATCCGGAGTGAAATGTTGTCATCAGCCCCAACATTGAGGGTCCTAAACCTCTGAATTTAGAATATCATAAACTCAAAAACACAAACATACAGTGACACCTGCGTCCACAAGTGACACATGGACATTGGAGGCATTACAACAAACCAGGCAGCTCTTTGTCTTGAGGCCTGTATTTAGGGAACTAATTAGTCTCCTGAAGCAGGGTTGTTGAGTATCCAACTTCTTCAGAGGTTGCCGCAGGTATCTCACCTCAGGAAATGTCAAGAAATCAGTCTCTTATTTACACGTTTGATGGTAACGCAGCAGTAGGTTTCAGATGCCACAGACTGAGATGTTTTCTTGTTTTCTTTTGCCGTGGCCATCAAACTGTTGTGGGATGGAGTTTCTGGCCAGGTGAGGCCAACAGTGTGAGTGGTCTTATTGCCCCCATGTAGGGGAAGGATGTCTTTCCCTCTGGGCACACCAGTCCAGGTAGTGACAAATTGCCATCGTCTACAGAGTAGGGTTGCCAATCCTGGTTGGGGGCTTTGTCATCACATGCCCCCACACTCTCACCATCGGTCAGCCAAACCTGCAACCCCAACTCCCCCCACCTTCTCTCGCCAATTTCAATGGCAGGAGAATTCCATTGGAGGATTCATGGCTGTCGATTTATGGGCCCTAGGCTCCTCCTACCTTCCCATTCCCAGATTGCCTGGTACCCACCATCACCGTAATTCCCGGGATTTAGCCTCACTGTGCCTGCATGGCCTGTGGGGCTCTCCCCCAATCTGATTGACCGCCAACTCTCCAAGGCGGAACTTCTTTCCGAGTGTGTACAGAAGTCCCGCCTGCTGCCAGTCAACATTCATTGGAGCACAAAAAGGCAATGGGCCTGTCAGGTACCCCGCCAACACACAGTGCACGCCACCCTGAAAATTCAGGAAGGGTCATGTGGAAAGACATGATATGGAGATGTCGACGTTGGATTGGGGTGGACACAGTAAGAAGTCTCACGACACCAGGGTAAAGTCCAACAGGTTTATTTGGTAGCATGAGCTTTCGGAGCGCTGCCCCTTCACTCACCTGGTAAAGGAGCAGTGCTCCAAAACCTTGTGCTACCAAATAAACCAGCTGGACTTTATCCTGGTGTTGTGAGACTTCTTACATGCAGAAAGAATAAGAGAATGGACTGAGTGGATAGCCCTTTCAAAGAGCCAGCACAGGGAAGAGGGGCCAAAAGGCCTCCTTTTGTGCTGTAAGGTGCTGCAACAATTATCAACAATTACAAATCTCATCAATCATAGAAACCTTATGGTGCAGATAGAGGTCATTGGGCCCATCGAGTCTGCACCGACCACAATCCCACCCAGGCCCTACCCCCACATATTTACCCACTAATCCCTCTAACCTACGCATCTCAGGACATTAAGGGTCAATTTAGCATGGCCAATCGACCTAACCCACACATCTTTGGAACGTGGGAGAAAACCGGAGCACCCGGAAGAAACCCACGCAGACACGAGGAGAATGTGCAAACTCCACAGGCCAGGAATCGAACCCAGGTCCCTGGAGCTGTGAAGTGGCGGTGCTAACCACTGTGCTACTGTGCCGCCACGTTAGGTCACATTCTGTAGAAACTTTGCCTTTTGTTTAAAAGGTTATTTTAATGCAGTCGGTCAGTGCGGTGTTCGATATGTTTGCCTCACTTACGTTTGGTCTTAACTGGCAATATAACCATTTTTTTGTTTGTTTTCTCTGGTTTAGGGTGAGATGGGTCAGGACGGTGCAAAAGGTGACCAGGGGAATCCAGGAATGACGGTAGGTGATTATTTTTTTGTTTGGGGCTGTGATGTTATTTTACGATGTGGGTATGCCGGCGTTGGACTGGCGTAAACACAGTAAAAAGTCTGACAACACCAGGTTTTAGTCCAACCGATTTATTTGATAATAGACGCACAAGCTTTCGAGGTTTCCCTCTTCGTCAGGTGAATGGAGAGTTCTGGCCTCAGACAGAGCATATAAAGCACAGACAGTTTAGAGATTACTGATTAGAATGCGAATCCTTACACCTAACCTGCTGTTCAAGACCTGAAGTGGCTGACAATGTGAGTGGAAGGAGCACTGATCACAGGTTACAGAGATGTGTATTGTCTCCAGACAGTACAGTAAGTGAGGTTTTGCAAACCCTCTTGCAAGAAAGGATGTCCCGAAGCATGGTACATTGGGGAGACCACGCAGATGCTACAACAACGGATGAATGAACATCGCTCGACAATCACCAGGCAAGACTGTTCCCTTCCTGTTGGCGAACACTTCAGTGGTCACGGGCATTCAGCCTCTGACCTTCGGGTAAGCATTCTCCAAGGCGGCCTTCACGACACAGGACAGCGCAGAGTCGCTGAGCAGAGACTGATAGCCAAGTTCCGCACACATGAGGACGGTCTCAACAGGGATCTTGGGTTCATGTCGTACTACCTGTAACCCCCGTGACTTGCCTGGGTTTGCAAAACCTCACTTACTGTACTGTCTGGAGACAATACACATCTCTGTAACCTGTGATCAGTGCTCCTTCCACTCACATTGTCAGCCACTTCAGGTCTTGAACAGCAGGTTAGGTGTAAGGATTCGCATTCTAATCAGTAATCTCTAAACTGTCTGTGCTTTATATGCTCTGTCTGAGGCCAGAACTCTCCATTCACCTGACGAAGAGGGAAACCTCGAAAGCTTGTGAGTCTATTATCAAATAAATCGGTTGGACTAAAACCTGGTGTTGTCAGACTTTTTACTATGTTATTATACAACAGCCTAAAAGCAGGCAGATTGCTCAGTCACACTGTAATACCTCCTGCACCGTCTCAGTCCCTGGAGACTTGCTAATTATTGATGTAACTTCCTTGATAAGATTTAATACAGCTATTCTTGGTGGTATTCAGGTGTGAGTGGCAGGATGATGGGGTGACACGCTGGCGCAGTGGTTAGCACTGCTGCCTCACAATCCCAGGGAGCAGGGTTCGATTCCTGGCTTGGGTCACTGTCTGTGTGGAGCCTGTATGTTCTCTCTGTGTCTGCGTGGGTTTCTTCCGGGTGCTCCGGTTTCCTCCCACAGTCCAAAGATGTTAGGTTTCTGATCGACAAGGAAATTAAGGGTCATGGGGTGAAAACGGGAAAGTGGAACTGATCCACTTCAGATCAGCCATGATCTTATTGAATGGCAGGGCAGGCTCGAAGGGCTAGATGGCCTACTCCTGCTCCTATTTCTTATGTTCTTATGTGTAGGTTGGGTGGATTGGCCACGCTAAATGTGTTGGGTTATGGCAATAAGGTGGGGGGGAAATGGCCTGGGTAAGGTACTCTATCCGAGAGAGTCAGTGCAGACTTGCTGGGCCGAATGGCCTCCGTCTGCATTGTAGGGATTCTATGACACTCTAACTTCTATGGGTTGGTAAGTTTGCGGATGACACGGAGGTTGTTGGTGTTATGGATGGTCAGGAGGGATGTCAGAAGTTGCAGCGAGACATAGATAGGATGCAAGACTGGGCGGAGAAGCGGTAGATGGACTTCAACACGGATAAATATGTAGTGGTCCATTTTGGCAGGTCCAATGGGATGAAGGAATACAATATCAAGGGTAGGACTCTTAGCAGTGTTGAGGAGCAGGAGGATCTTGGGGTCTGGGTCCATAGGACTCTTAAATCGGCCTCGCAGGTGGAGGATGTGGTCAAGAAGGCGTATGGTGTACTGGCCTTCATTAATTGAGGGATTGAGTTTTGGAGTCGGGAGGTAATGCTGCAACTTTATAAGACCCTTGTCAGACCCCACTTGGAGTACTGTGCACAGTTCTGGTCGCCTCATTACAGGAAGGATGTGGAAGCTATTGAGAGGGTGCAGAGGAGATTTACAAGGATGTTGCCTGGATTGGGAGGCATGCCTTATGAGGATAGGTTGAGGGAGCTCGGTCTCTTCTCCCTGGAGAGACGAAGATTGAGAGGCGACCTGATAGAGGTTTATAAAATGTTGAGAGGTATAGATAGGGTGGATTCTCAGATGCTATTTCCCAGGGCTGAAATGGTCGCTACGAGAGGACACAGGTTTAAGGTGCTGGGGAGCAGGTACAGAGGAGATGTCAGGGGTAAGTTTTTCACTCAGAGGGTGGTGAGTGAGTGGAATTGGCTACCATTGGTGGTGGTGGAGGTGAACTCACTGGGGTCTTTTAAGAGACTTCTGGATGAGTAGATGGGATTTAATGGGATTGAGAGTTATAGATAGGCCTGGTAGGTATGGATATGATCGGCACAACTTGTGAGCCGAAGGGCCTGTTTGTGCTGTAGTGTTCTATGTTCGAACTGGCGTCCAGGAATTAAAAGAGAATCGGGAAGGTAAAGAAACAATCAAACCGGCGAGCGAACGTGAACGGAATCTGGGGCAGAGGTTAAGTGCTCTTTGTCTGAAGTTTATCGAAAGCCTCGTTCCAGGATGGCACCCAAGTGTGATAACCGCAGCAGAAAAATGGTCCGATGAAAATTGAACAGGGACAGTTCGCTCAGACGTAACTTCGAAGGTGACAGCCAGGAATCCAGCAGAATGGAAGCAATCAGCCAGGCAAACAGCCTGAAGGCCAGGGGGTGGGGGGGCGGGGGGGGACGTACAGGGACTTATCCGAGGTAATTGGTCTGATTAGTGCACAGCTGCAGATCTCCAATGTGTGTTGCCCCCCAAGGGAGGGTCAGCCCGTGATGGTCCGGTAAACAGCAACATTAATTCTGTTCCCTTTTTGCTTCCTGTTCTTCATGACAGGAGGATCAGATCCGTGCGTTTGTGCGGCAGGAGATGAGCGAACACTGCGGTGAGCAACTATCCTTCCAATTACGGTGAAAACTTCAGGGTCTGAGAGGCTGACCTTAACATTACAACATCCACTTAAAGAATCTGATGGTCATGTTGACAACGTTCAAAAAGATACCTGCAGTAAATTTGGTCATAATCATCCAGCTTTACGACATGGAAACAGGCCCTTCGGCCCAACTTGTCCGTGCTGCCCCTTTTCTAACCCCTAAGCTGCCTGCATTTGGCCCACATCCCTCTATATCCATCTTACCCGTGTAACTGTCTAAATGCTTTTTAAAAGACAAAATTGTACCCGTCTCTACTACTGCCTCTGGCAGCTCGTTTCAGACACTCTTCTGTGTGAAAAAATTGCCCCTCTGGACACTTCTGTATCTCTCCCCTCTCACCTTAAACCTATGCCCTCTAGTTTTAGACTCTCCTGTCTTTGGGAAAAGATGTTGCCTTTCTGGCTGATCTGTGCCCCTTATAATTTTGTAGACCTCCATCTGGTCACTTCTAAGTCTCCTACGCTCCAAAGGAAAAAGACCCAGTCTAAGGGAAAAGACCCATGTACATAAGACTTAATAGGATTGAGGGTTATAGGTAAGCCTAGTAGGTAGGGATATGATCGGCGCAACTTGTGGGCCGAAGGGCCTGTTTGTGCTGTAGTTTTTCTATGTTCTATATCCAGCCTCTCCTTATAACTCAAACAGCAGGTGGAATATAGAAATGAGAAGGTGGAGTTGACCATTTGGCCCTTTGAGTCTGTTCCACATTCATTTTGATCATGGCTAACCATCAGATTCAATATCCTGATTTCTCCCCCTTCCTCCCATAACCCTTGATGCCTTTAGCCCCTAGAGCTTTATCTAATTTCTTCCTGAAATCACACAATGTTTTGGCCTCAACTACTTTCTGTGGTAGTGAATTCCACACATTCACCACTCTCTGGGTGAAGAAAATTAGTTCTCGCCTCCAATTCTAAAAGGTTATCCTCAAACTATGACCCCTCATCCTCAAACAAATCCTTCACAACTGTTTGTTATAGGTATCAAATGATAAAAAATGTGTTCTTGCTTAACCAGAACATCTAACACTAGCAGTAACATACACTTCTCCTCCTCTGAGATCTGTGTTAAAATGCGGAGGTATCAAGCTTAGTGTAGAGAACTTTATCAAGACTGAAAATGAGTAAAGATTAGATGGATCCATCTAAAGGGAAGTAGTTGAAGAAAGGAATGGATGGGTATGCTGGCTGGACGAGATGCAGTTGGGTGGGAGAACACTTGTTTATTAATCTCAGTTGGCCAAATGACCCACAACCAACACCCTGGAGGTCACCACTGACCAGAAACAGAGGACAGAGAAATAAGACATATTCAATGTCAAATTAGCAATAAGAATAGACAGAAGGAAGGAAAGATTAGATTAAGGGAGAGAGCGAGAGGCAGAAAAGTACGGTTATTTTCAGATTCAGCATTTCTTTAATTCTCCAGCAAGAATTCAGAGTCTGATGGAATGAGACTGAACAATCTGCATTTTTCACTTTCTGGCCAAGGGAAGTTGACATGATCAGCTGTCACATCCTTAAGAGGGCTTTTGGGTTGTTAATTAACATTCTGTTGTCAGTTCAGTGACTAATTAATACAAAAATGCAGCAACTTCATAAATCTCGCCCAAGGGTGGGATGCCAACTATTGGGAGTATGTATGGGATGGGAATAGAGGGATATGGTCCCCAGAAGGGGTAAGGGGTTTTAGTTCAGTCGAGCAGCACGGTCGGTGCAGGCTTGGAGGGCCGAAGGGCCTGTTCCTGTGCTGTAATTTTCTTGGTTCTTAGTACTTGGTGTCCTCCACCACCTTAATGTAAGGGGCCTGTGGTGAGGGAAGGGGAAATGATGCCCCCATTTAGGAGGGAAGGGGGGAGATTTGGGAGCGCTGTGGTGTGAGGAGAAGAGGAATGTGCTTCTCTTCAGAGCAGAACGTTGTGCCAACATCGGACCTCAGCACCCCGCGGGTGTGCTAATGTTGGGGGGAGGGGAGAGGAGGGTGAGCCTACACCCAGTGATTTCCTCCCTCCCTTCGCCCAGACTGGAGCTTATCCACATTCAGGCGTGACAAGCGACGACAGATTCATCTTCAACTGCGGAGCCTCCCGTGGTCGAATAGCTAACGGAAGCGCAGTTGTCACATGAGCGAGTCAGCAATGGGGTTTTGTCTTTGCCTTGGGGTGTGTAGCTCAGGAAGGGGTTAACACTTTCAGGAAGGGGTGGGGTACGGAGAGAGTGGGTGGTGGAGAAAATGGAAGGGAAGGAGTCTGATTTGTCATTGCAACACAAAGATATCTCAGTTCACCGGCATGGATAGCATTGTTCTCTTTTGCTTCTTCTGCTGATTCTGGTTAGATGGACAATCTTGTGAGGTAACATTTGCTAATGATTTCTCTCATTCTCTCCCCCCAACCCCCCACACCCTAGCCTGCGGAGGTGAGTTACAGCAACCGTCTTTCTTTTTGTGGTGTGATCAGGTGACAACAACAACTTACATCTATGTAGCACCTTTAACATAACAGAATCAAGGATGCTCGAGCGGTCAGGATTAGAGGAGCGCAGATATCTTGGAGGGTAGTAGGATTGGAGGAGATTACAGAAATGGGGAGAGGGCTGATTTCACAGAGGGATCTGTAAACCGTAGGATCCCGACAATGCAAAAAGAGACCATTCAGCCCATTGAGACAGTGCCAACTCTCCGCAAGAAGAGTGGATGAGATGCAGTTGGGTGGGAGAACGCTTGTTTATTAACCCTAGTCGGGCCAAATGCTAAATCCCACCCAGGCCCTCTTTTCCACTCTACCCCCACACTTTTACCAAGGCCAATCCACCTAACCTACACGTCTTTGGACTCTAAAGGGGCAATTTAGCATGGCCAATCAACCTAACCGCACATCTTTCTACTGTGGGAGGAAACCAGAGCACCCGGAGAAAACCCACAAGGAAAATGTGCAAACTCCACACAGACAGTGATCCAAGGCCAGGAGTTGAACCTGGGTCCCTGGCGCTGTGAGGCAGGAATGCTAACCACTGTGCCACCATGTCACGCAGCAGGATGAGAATTTTAAAACCAAGGGCCTTGTTTGACCGCGAGCCGCCATGGGTCAGTGAGCACAGACGTAATGGGTGAATTGGATGGGGTATGGGCAGCAGAGTTATGGATGATCTCAGTGATACAGAGGGTAGAATGTCATTTTATTAGTGTCCATCATCTCTATCAGCCAATTTCATCCCTGTGTCCGCTTGGGTGCACCAACGCAGTCCCGGAGTTAGGTTTGCCTGACCGCTGGGATTCTGACTTGAGATTTGGTTGACTAGGAAGGAAGGCAAGTCTCAGCTGGGTACAGGGCAATGCCAACTCATATGGTTTGAACCTGAACCAGGCCTGTACCTGGAAACTCAAGACTGGCAACTAGTGTCCCTCAAGAGTGAAATTGAGAAAGTTCTCTGAAATCAACCTTAGAATGATTGAGTGGAAGTGTCTCCCTGGGTTAGATTCCTGGAACTCCCTCCTTAGCAGCACGTTGAATGTACCTACATGGACTGCAAGGCATCTCACCAGCCATCTTCTCAAGGGCAACTAAGAATGGGCAATTAATGGATAAAGGATGGGCAGCATGATGGTACAGTGGTTGGCACTGCTGCCTCACAGCACCAGGGACCCCTGGGTTCGATTCTGGCCTTGGGTCACTGTTTATGTGGAGTTTGCACATTCTCCACGTGGGTTTCCTCCGGGTGCTCCGCTTTCCTCCCACAGTCCAAAGATGCATGGGTTAGGTTGATTAGCCGTGCTACATTGCCTCTTAGTGTCAGGGAGATTGGCAGGGTAAATATGTAGGATTGTGGGAATAGGGCCTGGATGGGATTGTGGCCAGTGCAGGCTCGATGAGCCAATTGGCCGCCCTCTGCACTGTAGGGATTCTATGATTCAGTGAAATGCTGGGCATTGCCAGCGATGCCCACATCCCATGAAAGAAAAGCCCCTCGCTGGCTCTGCCACTGCTTACATCATCAGGAAATGCAGAGTAGGGGGTCGGGTGGGGAGGCCATTCAGTCTATCGGAATGTGCACCGTTGGGAACCCAAGTCTGATTACTCCACACACAACTGGATCATTTATTATAGAAAACATTGATGCACTTCCCTTGCCCTCCCTCAGGAAAAAATAAATAAAAGTTGCGTTGTGAAGTATCTCCACAACTTTGGTATCCCTTCCCAACCATATCAATCCACTATTAAGGGCCCCATTTGATCTTCATCAGACATTTTAAGATTTTGTTCCGCTGATCAGACGTGGGGGAGTTTCTCTTAAGGTTTGTGAACCTGGTACATCTGTTGCAGAGACATCTCAGGACCTGTATGTGTTACTGACCAATGTGGTGTGGCCCCTTTAAGAGCTACAGCATGGTGTGGACCCTTTAAGACTTTAAGTCGTATCTGTTTCTGGTTTCTCTAATGTGTTTCCATGGTAATGTGTTGCTTGATGCGTCTTCACTTTATAGTCAATAGTAAGTGTCGTAACTCTGAAATGTTCATCCCTCTTTTAAGATGCATCAACTTTGGATGGAGAACAAGTGCTGAATAAATTTTTAACATGTACTGCATCCATAGAATGCCCACAGTGCAGAAAGAGGCCATTCGGCCCATTGAGTCTGCATCAACTCTTGGATTTTCACAGTAACTTCATTGCGGTGTTAATGTAAGCCTACTAAATAAACTTAAAAAAAAAATTATCCCACCCAGGCCCTTCCTGTCACCCTATTCCTGCAACCCTATGCATGTCCCATGGCTAATCCACCTAAGCTACACAATTTTGGAGATGAAGGAATAATTTAGCATGGCCAATCCACCTAACCTGTACATCTCCGGAGCACCCAGAGGAAACCCACGCAGACACAGGGAGAACGTGCAAACTCCACACAGACCATGTCCCAAGGCCGGAATCGAACCGGGGTCCCTGGCGCTGTGAGGCAGCAGTGCACTATGCCACTGTGCTGACCTACCCAAGATGTTTATTGGGATTCTTTAGTCAATAATCCTCATACTTCAACATGTGATGCACCCTCTAACTTTATTAGCCAGTTGGAAACTGCCAGTGGTGTTATCATAAACATAACAACAAAAGGAGGCCATTCAGCCCCTTGAACGTGTTGGGCCATTCGTTGAGATCAGGGTTGCTCTGTATCCTAACGATCTCCACCTCCTCTGGCTCATTTAATACCCGTGTCCAGTAAAACCTGATCAATGTCAGATTTATCATTACTGACTGATTGAGTATCGGCTGTTTTACGTTGGAGAGAATTCTATATTCCTGTCAGCTCTCGAATGAAAAGGGCTTTTCCTAGCTTCTGTCTTGAATGTCCAAGCCGCTCCCCCTTGTCCACAGAGAGAGAGTTCACCTCAGCCCCTCAGTCCTTCATTGGGTATATTCTCTTCAGTCTCTGGAGTGGAACGTGAACCTGTGACCTTTGACTCTTGGGTCAAGAGTGTGGCTCCCAATGTAAATTCCAAACCACTGAATAGGCCCAAACCAGCAATCTAAGAGTTTGACTGTGGTCTCTCAAACCTTTTGCCTTTATCACAACCTGATATCTGTTAGAACTATAAAGATTTTTACAGCGCAATTGGATTTTCTGATCAATTTAAGCCAACATTTCCACTCGCACTTGTGTCTTTCCAAAGTCTGATCCTTTCAGTAAATGGTTAAGGCCACACTATCTGGTGTATAAGTCGCAGTCACTAAATTCTTCTCCAATAGTTACATCATGGTGTTCAATGTATTGGATTTCAAAGCATTTGTTTGCTGCTGCACCCTCCTGCGTTTTCCCGGTTGAATAGTTCCTCCGCTTTTTCTTCTCACTGGACAAGGTGGCAGAGGGAGGCTAAACCTCCTCACGGATAAGGTGTCGAAAGTCAACCCAGTTCTCACTGCCCCGTGTCCCCGCTGACAGTTCAGCGCAGAAGCAGGATTGGCAATCCCTAATTGCCCTTGAACTGAGTGGCTTGCTTCCACATTTCGGAGGGCGTATTGTCGTGGGTCTGGAGACCAGACCATAGAATAGGACAATGGAAAAGCTACAGTGCACAGAGAGGCCATTCAGCCTGTTATGCGAGGAAGGCGGGGAGGAATGCTTATCAATGATCACCAATACTGGCATTACATTGCAGCTTTTTATTAATTGAAGTTAGAATTCTCCAGTTGTTCTGGTGGGATTTGAATAGTAAGAAGTCTCTCAACACCAGGTTAAAGGCCAACAGGTTTATTTGGTATAACAAGCTACAAGCTTTTGGAGCACTGCCCCTTCGCCAGTGGAGTGGGAGTTCTGTTCACAAACAGGGCATATAAAGACACAAACTCAATTTACAAAATAATGGTTGGAATGCGAGTCTTTACAGGTAATCAAGTCTTAAAGGCACAGACAATGTGAGTGGAGAGAGGGTTAAGCACAGGTTACTGTGCTAAACACTAACTGTCCTGGCTGGAGACAATACACATCTCTTTAACCTGTGCTTAACCTTCTGTGCATATTGTTCATAGAGAAGGAAATGAGAGTATGCAGAATGTAGTATTACAGTCATAGCTAGGGTGTCGAGAAAGATCAACTTAGTGTGAAGTAGGTCCATTCAAAAGTCTGTCAGCAGCAGGGAAGAAGCTGTTCTTGAGTTGGTTGGTATGTGACGTCAGACTTTTCCTGACGGAAGAAGGTGAAAGAGAGAATGTCTGGGGTGTTTGAGGTCCTTGATTATGCTGGCTGCTTTTCCGAGGCAACAGGAAGTGTAGACAGAGTCAACGGATGGGAGGTTGGTTTACGTGATGGACTGGGCTTCATTCACGACCTTTTGTAGTTCCTTACCGTTTTGCGGTTCTTGTTCTTCTTTGTTATTGTTTTGGAGGAAAGAAGAATTGCTTATTTAACATAAACCCGGGCAAAATCTGAGGAAATGTTCCACCAAAGGAAAGGCGATATCACCTATCCAGCCTACCCTATCCTTCATTTAATCCAACCTGCTGGACTAATGTTGGATCACGATGTACTCCACAAAGGAATCATTTCAAGGGGCATAATTAATGAGCAGTCTTTAACTCCAGCTGTTTGTTTGCCTTTTTTTAATCTACTTTTTGTAAAATCTAATTGCGCTCGCTGTTCTGACCTCGGAAATGTCAGACACTAATTGAAAGTTGCTGGCAACTTCTCTGTCTCCCCCTCTAGCTGATAACTAACTCCACAACGATAGCTATCTTCCTTGTGGCTGTATCCAGACGCTGTATGCTGCAATGTACCTTCAGGGTCAAACCTGCATGCTGTGTTCTCCAGATCAACTATTCAACAACTGATTGTGGCATCAACTAATTAATTTGGATTGTTTGAAGAGTTTGGCTATTGGGATACATGAACTGAGTTTAAAATAAATGTCCTGCGACTTAGACACCTGGTGGGACGGTCAGTGTGGGTGCTTTTAGTGAATAGTTTCTGTCTCAGTCACAGTATTTGATGGATTTTAAGTACATTTACTTGAAGAAGTTGTTCCGATGAGGATGGCCCCACTCTTTTATGCTCTGCTGACTGTCTTTAATTGACCAAACTCATGACAGGAACACTGCTTCACCCAGACTGAGCTTCTGCACTCCCAAAACAACTTCATCAACACTTACTTGCATTTACATAGCACCTTTTAGTGTTACAAAATGTCCCAAGGTGCTTCACACAAATTTGTTCGCAAGCCACATAAGGAGGAGTTAGGATAGTTCAAGAAAGTTTACTATTTCATTCTTGGGGTGTGGGCATCACTGACTTGCCCATCCCTGGAACCGGGTGTCTCGCTCGGCCATTTCAGAGGGAGGTCAAGGTTCAGCCACGTTGCTGTGTGGTTAGGCGGACCTGGAGTTAGACCGGCTCAGTCAATACCCCTGGGCACAGGCTGGCATTGCCGGGCTGGCACCGTTCCGAGGGAAATGGACTTGTAGGACGATAGGGATAAAGTTGGGGATGGGGACCGACCGGCTCTGCAGAGAGCCAGCAGGCACTCGGAGGGCCGAAGGGTCACATTCCACGCGATCAAGAACCCACAAGCAGGGAATCCAGGAACGATCAGTCAGTGCGGGTGTGCTTTTTGAGGTTTTGGTTGTGGGAGGAAGATTAGACAGCACACCAGGGAAATGGTATTGCCCCTTCAGTAATGTCAGTGATTTTTAGTCTGCCTCATGGCTTTAAATTGAGGGGTGGTAATTATAGGACGGATGTCAGAGGTAGGTTCTTGACTCAGAGGGTAGTAAGGGCGTGGAATGCCCTGCCTGCAGCAGTTGTGGACTCGCCAACTTTAAGGGCATTTAAATGTTTAGTGGATAGGCATATGGATAACATTGGAATAGTTTAGGTTAGAGGGTCATTAGATTGGTTCCACTGGTTGGCGCAATATCGAGGGCCGAAGGGCCTGTACTGCGCTGTAATGTTCTATGTACCATAATCCTGGCACAGGGCCTTGAACCCATGACCACCTCAGGCAGTCCTGTATTCGAACCAAGCTAACATGAGAGAGCCGCAGTAAGCCTAACCCACTACTTAATGCCCAAATCCAGTCCAACTTTCAGCTTTTGTCTTCTTAAATGCTTAAGTATGCAGTCGAACCATTTGATTATTGACATAAAAGGGCAAATGGAATGTTGGCCTTCATAGCGAGGGGGATAGAATATAAAAGTAGGGAGGTCTTGCTGCAGCTGTATAGGGCACTGGTGAGGCCGCAGCTGGAGTACTGTGTGCAGTTTTGGTCGCCGCACTTGCGCAAGGATATTTTGGCCTTGGAGGGAGTGCAGAGGAGGTTCACTAGGCTGATACTGGAGATGAGGGGGTTGGACTATGAAGAGAGACTGAATAGACTGGGTCTGTTCTTGTTGGAGTTTAGAAGGATGAGGGGGGATCTTATAGAGACGTATAAGATAATGAAGGGGATGGATAGGGTAGAGGTAGAGAGATTATTCCCGCTCAGAAAGGATAGCAGGACTAGAGGGCACAGCCTCAAGATAAGGGGGGAGCAGTTTAGAATGGAGTTGAGGAGGAATTTCTTCACTCAAAGGGTGGTGAATCTCTGGAATTCTCTGCCCGTTGAAGTGGTGGAGGCTGCCTCGCTAAATATATTTAAGTCAGGGGTAGATAGGTTTCTGATAGACAGGGGAATTAAGGGTTATGGGGAGAAAGCGGGAAAGTGGAACTGATCCACTTCAGATCAGCCATGATCTTATTGAATGGCGGGGCAGGCTCGAGGGGCAGGATGGCCTACTCCTGCTCCTACTTCTCACATTTTCATGTTCTTATAAGACCAACTGATCTCCTGTGGCATGTCCAACAAATTCTAGTGTGTAGAGTGAGCACAGTTGTGTGTATTTATTTGCCAAGATGGTACTTTGCTTACCTGAGACTGGCCATTGACTGCAGGTTAACGATCAAAATAGGTGCCAGCTGAGGGGATTATATGAGTTACCTTCTCTAAGTTGGCGAATGCTTGTAAATTCCTGCCCGTTGTCCCTTAGGAGAGCTCAGCTTTCCAACGTCAGAAAATAAACAATTAGGCCATAAGACATAGGAGCAGAATTAGGCCACTCGGCCCATCGATTCTGCTCCTCCATTCAATCATGGCTGATATTTTTCTCTTCCCCATTCTCCTGCCTTTTCCCCATAACCCCTGATCCCCTTATTAATCAAGAACCTATCTACCTCTCACTTAAGGACACTAAATGACCAGTTGGCATTGACTTTAGTTTTACCCAAATACTAAAGTGTGACCAACATGGACTGGAAGTTGAACTTCCATATGTATGTTGATCGTGACTTTTGGATTTGATTTATTTTTGTCACATGTATTGGAATACAGTGAAAAGTATTGTGTCTCACGCAATGTACATACAAAGCGTATCGTTCATAGAATACATAGGGAAGAAGGGAAGGAGAGAGTGTAGAACATAGTGTTACAGTCATGGCCAGGGTGTAGAGAAAGATCAACTTAATATAAAGTAGGTCCATTCGAAAGTCTGACAGCAGCAGGGAAGAAGCTATTCTTGAGTCGGTTGGTACGTGACCTCAGACTTTTGTATCTTTTTCCCAATGGAAGAAAGTATGTCTGGGATGTGTGGGGTCCTTGATCATGCTGGCTACTTTTCCGAGGCAGCAGGAAATGTAGACAGAGTCAACGGATGGGAGGCTGGTTTGCGTGATGGACTGGGCTTCATTCATACCTTTTCGTAGTTCTTTGCAGTCTTGATCAGAGCAGGAGCCATACCAAGCTGGTATTGATAGATAGACCCAGAGAGATAATATCATAAGTAGCTCAATACATACACAGATAGACAGACATGTTGAGTGATTTCTCCACTACCTTAACATTTTATTTCTTTGAAACCCAAGACATTTAATTACAAAAACCTCCAGCACAAACTGTCTCCACTTCATGTATCTCTGTGTCATCCTGAACCATTGGCATGTACAATTCAGTCTTATCTTCCATCAAATACTGGTTCCACCTTTGGCCACTGTGTGTTAATTATTGTTGTGTTGTCCGTGCTGTCCTTGTCCCTTGCTGCCTCTAGGTTTCTCGTCACACTCACCATCTTATACCCGTCAAATCCCTGTTTTAAAGATCTCGCATGAGGAGGACTATGATGGTGCTAATGGTGAGTCTGTTCACTTGCCTTCTGCGTCTTGTCTCTGAAGGGATTTCTCCTCAGTTGTTTTTTTCCCATTGAGAATTTTTTTTCAAATCTTACAAAGAATTACACTGGGCGCGATCTTGCCGTCCGTTCACACTGCGCTACCACTGGTTGGAGAATTCGGCGGCCAGCCCAGTCTCCGTTCATTGCAGCAGAATGGGAAAATCCCGTTGGTGTGAACGGTGATGAGATTTTGGCCATTGACTTTACAATACAGAAACAGGCCATTCGGCCCAACTGATCTGTGCCAGTGTTTATGCTACCCACCAGCCTCTTCTCGCCTTGCTTCACCTAACCCAGTCAATATCATCAATGGCATGTTAATTATATCATTACACAGATGAATGGGATTGTTTAATTAAGTACTTAGAGTACATATAAAGAGAGACTGCAGTAACACAGGGTTTGGTATCTCGGAAGAAAGCATACGTAACAATAAATTCTGTGAATAAACCCATGTTTATGATTGAGGTGTATAAGATTATGAGGGGTATAGACAGGGTGAGTGGGGAGCAGCTGTTTCCCTGGGTTGAGGAGACAATTACAAGGGGGCGTAGTTTTAGGGTGAGGAAATCCAATGGGGATTTGAGGAAAAAAAAACATTTTTTCACTCAGCGAGTGATGGGAATCTGGAATTGGCTGCCTGGGAAGGTCGTGGAAGCTGGAAATCTTACAACCTTTCAAAAATACTTGAATGAACACTTGAAACATGATGACAGTGAAGGACAAGTGCAGGAAAATGGAATTAGTGCAACTTTAGTGGTGGTTTTTGTCGATGGATTGAAGGGCCTTTTGTGCACAGTACGATTCCATGACTATATTATCAAGAAAATGATTAATGTCGAGTTCACACTTCACCACTTGGGATTGCAAGATCAAATATATTCTATTCATCTCTACCTTTTGCGTAACTTTCCCTCTATGCTATTAAAGAATACAAAATTCAGATGCATGTATATATCTTCTCTCCCATCAATAAGAATCCAGCTCTTGCACTGGAGAGCCACAGGGCAGGATTTGGAAACATGATAAGTTTTGTTTCCCTGTGAGATAAGACTGATTGACCCTTCTGCGCTTTCGAGAGCCTTGCCCACCCTCTGCGATGCCAGTCAAAATCCCAAAGAGTGGCTGTTTCTCTCAAGGCTGTGTTCGGGACCCAGAAATGGTCATGATCGCTGCCCCCAGAGCAAAAGTTCAGTCCAGAGTCTTGGCTTAGTCATTCCTAAGAATAGCAACAGGGACTGATTCTAGCTGGGCAGTAGGGTGGCACAGTGGTTAACACTGCTGCCTCACAAATTTAAAAGAAATGGGCAACGCTGGCATTTATTGCCCGCCCCTGGTTGGCTGAGGGCAGTTGTGAGTTAACCACATTGCTCTGGAGTCACATGTAGGCCAGACCGGGTAAGGATGGCAGATTTCCCTCCCTAAAGGATATTGGTGAACCAGATGGGTTTTTCATGGTCTTCAGTAGATTCTTAATTCCAGATATTTTTTATTGAATTCAAGTTCTACCATCTGCCGTGGCGGGGTTCGAACCCAAGTCCCCAGAACATTAGTTTAGTTCCTAGGTTAACAGTCTAGTGATAATACCACAAGGCCATCGTCTCCCCACCTACCCATCTCCTGCCTGATCAAATGCCCGACTCTTCCCAAACCTGCCACAGAGGAGGGCATTAAATTGTGCCCCATGCCTACCCAGTATCAATCCTAATGATTTGATCTGCAATTATTTGAATGTGAATTAGCCTTCCCTTCAATTCTTCATGATGTTGGCCTGTCACCTCTTGGCTGCCACTTTTGTGTCTGACCTGTCGCCTGTATCGATGTCATAAGTTTCGAGCAAACTTTTTTTTTTCTTGTTTGTTGCTTTTCGCGATTCTGAAGGGAAGGAACTGAGAGTAGTGGTAAATGGCAACGACCCAGACTACGAGCATTTCTATACGGTGGAAAACTACAATGAGCCGACAGGAGATTACGGACTGGAACAGTTCCAAAGCTCGGAGATGATGCGTAAGTGTTCCTCACCATCCCACTATTTAAATTTTGGTTTCCTTGTCAGTGTCTGGAGAAGCTGTGGTCACACTAGCCTACGAGATCGAATAGACTGGGCCTATGTTTCCGAGAGTTTAAAAAAAAACACTTCAGCACAAACAGGCCCTTCGGCCCACAAGTTGCGCCGATCACATCCATACCTACCAGGCCACAGAACTATCTGTGACTCCCAATCCCGTTAAATACCATATACTCATCCAGAAGTCTTTTAAAAGACCCCAGCAAGTTCGCCTCCACCACCACCGATGGCAGCCGATTCCACTCACTCACCACCCTCTGAGTGAAAAACCTACCCCTGACATCTCCTCTGTACTTGCTCCCCAGCACCTTAAACCTGTGTCCTCCCGTAGCGAGAGTTGGTTTCATTTAAAAATGTTTAAAATTCCCCGAGGGTTTGGTGCAGTGGATGCTGGGGGACCGTCTCTCTGGCTAGAGGGTCTATTTAACTGGAGATGATATAAAAACATAGAAACATAGAAGATAGGAGCAGGAGGAGGCCATTCACCCCTTCGAGCCTGTTCCACCATTCATCACGGCTGGTTGTCCAACTCAATAGCCTAATCCTGCTTTCTCCCCCTAACCTTTGATCCCATACACCCCAAGTGCTATACCCGGCTGCCTCTTGAATACATTCAATGTTTTGGCATCAACTACTTCCTGTGGTAATGAATTCCACCGGCTCACCACCCTTTGGGTGAAGAAATGTCTCCTCACCTCCGTCCTAAATGGTCTACCCTGAATCCTCGGACTGTAACCCCTGGTTCTAGACTCTCCCACCATCAGGAACCTCCTCCCTGTATTTACCCTGTCTGGTCCTGTTAGAATTTTAGAAGTCTTTGTGAGATTCCACCCGCACCCCGCCCCCCCCATTCATCTGAACTTCAGCAAATACAATCCTAACCTCATCAACCTATCCTCATATATATAATTCCAGGATAAGGGAATGGATAGGAGGAGAACTTTCTTCCATCAGAGGGTTGTGAATCTTCGGAATTTCAGTCAATGTCCAGTTGGTGAATCTACTCAAGACCAAGATCGATAGATTGTTGGTCACTGAGGGATTTGGTCTCAGGCAGAAATGTGCAGTCAATTGGGAAGGTCTCAGTGAATAGCTGAGCAGATTTAGTTGGGGACTGTATGCTTACTCTTAATTTGATATTCTTATATTGAATAAATGACGAGTACAACAGGGGGATTTGTGATTCACGCTTGTTTACGCGTTGACTGAATTTGCCAATCTTTGTTAGATGGGTGCCACGGTGGTTTGTTTTTAAAAAATAAATAAATTTTAGATCCTTGAAATATTGGTTAAAAACTCCACTGCGCGAAAAGGGGATTGGCTTCATCAGCACAGAGCAGTGAGTGGGTCCAGGGTGGCTCAGTGGTTAGCACTGCTGCCTCACTGCGCCAGGGACGCGGATTCGATTCCCGGCTTGGGTCACCATCTGTGCGGAGCCTGTACATTCTCCCCGTGTCTGCGTGGGTTTCCTCCGGGTGCTCCTTTTTCCTCCTGCAGTGCGAGAGACGTGTTGGTTAGGTGCATTGGCCATGCTTAATTTTTCCTCAGTCTACCGGAAAGGGCACCGGAGTGTGGCGATTAGGGGATTTTCACTGTAACTTCATTGCAGTGTTAATCAACAGTGCAGGCTGGCACCGACAACAACCCCCACCCAGGCCCTATTCCTGTAAGCCAATGAAAGTACCATTCCAATCCTCTGACACTGTGGGACAATTTACCATGGCCAATCTACCTAACCTGCTCATCTTTGGACTGTGAGAGGAAACCGGAGCACCTGGAGGAAACCCATGCAGACATGGGGAGAACATGCAAACTCCACACAGACAGTCACCCAAGCCAGGAATTAAACCCCAATCCCTGGTTCCTAAGTCTACTTGTGACTCTAATAAATAAATGTTCTTCAATGAGATTTTTTAGCAGCGACATGAATGATTTCTGTGTTGTATTGTGTGTTCTGACGAAGAGTCATCTAGATTTGAAAGGTTAGTTCTATTCTCCCTCCACAGATGCTGTCAGATCTTATCCAGAACTAACTGTTTTTTGTTTCAGATTCCAGCATCCACAGCATTTTGCTTTTATTCTGTGTTATATTGTCAGTTTCTCTTTAATGTGTCAGTATTATTTCTTTTGTTTTTTGGTTTGTGATTTTCAGAGTTGATGTCAAATATCAGAATCTGAGTCAGGCCAGACCTGGAGTGAAGCAATTCCAGAATAGATGTAATATCCAGAGAAGTGAGGAGGTGACCTTGAGTAATGAAATCTTTCTCGGAAGGCATTTCTCGTAGCTCTGTCTTTCTGGACAGTAACATCTGATACTCTCTGCCCCAAATGGTTGAGAACAGCTCAAAATAGGAATGCAGTCCAAAACTTTCAGACCATAATTCAGTGAGTGGTTAGGGTGCAGAGTGCATGGCCTGAGTGACTGATGGAGGCAGATTCAGTCATGGCCCTTAAACGGGAATTGGGTAAGCAACTGAAGATTTCCAGAGGCTACGGGGAGACGGTGGGAGAATGGGATTAGCTGGGTTCCTCTTGCAAACAACCAGTAAAGACATGACGGGACAAATGGCCTCTTTCTATGCTGTAACCGTTCTATGATTCCATGACCACTGCACCCATTCTCTCAGACAGCAGCTGCAAGCATTGATTCTCCAGCGTCATCCTTTGATTCTTAAGATATCCCATCACCAATCCCCTTTACCTTGTGACATTAACCCTTTTGTCATTAAATCACTCCTGCCTTCCCTCCAATCCCAGCCTTTCCCGTGAGCTCTCCCTCACCCTTTCCCTCTTCCTGCCTCTGCGTTTGTTGAAATGCTGTAAAGTCGCTAACATCTTCCCGTTCTGACGCATGATAATTGGCCTGAAATGTTAACCCAGTTTCTCTCTCCACAGATGCTCCCTGACCTGCCGAGCCTTCCCAGCATTCCCTGTTTTTATTTCAGATTTCCAGCATCTGCATATTTTGCTCTTGTATCTAAGACTGATAGATTTCTTTCTTTGAATTGTTCACGGGATATGAGCATCACTGACATGGTCAACGTTTATTGCCCGTCCTTAATTAATGGGGCGGCACGGTGGTTAGCACAGCTGCCTCACAGCGCCAGGGACCAGGGTTCAATTCCTGGCTTAGATCTCTGTGGAGTTTGCACATTCTCCCTCTATCTGCATGGGCTTCCTCCAGGTGCTCCAGTCTCCTCCCACACTCCAAGGATGTGCGGGTTAGGTGGATTGGCCATGCTAAATTGCCCCTAAGTGTCAGGGGGGATCAGTTAACTAAGTGGGGTTATAGGGATAGGGCATGAGTGGGATTATGGTTGGTGCAGACTTGATGGGCTGAATGGTCTCCTTCTGCACTGTAGGGATTCTATATTTCTATGATTAATTGCCCTCGAGAAGTTAGTGATTGGCAAAGATATCAGGGGATATATAGCAGACAGTGACCCGAGCCAGGAATTGAACCCAGGTTCCTGGCACTGCTGTGAGACAGCACTGCTAAACATTGTGCCATTTTGAAATTTGGAATTCTTGCATCTGTCCTGATGAGTGCGAGACAAAAAGTTTTGACAGCATGTCTCCTTTTTCAGCAATGCAATTTTTTTTTAATGCTCCCTTAATTTTCTGTAGAGTTTTGGCCTGGAGCAGACATCTGGGGATTAATTGTCAATCTCCGGAGCCTTCAAACCAATTCCATATCAAAAGTGTATCAAGGAACAGGAGGAGGTCATTTAGCCTCTCAAGCTTATTCTGCCATTGAATGAAATCATGGCACTTAGAGTACCCTGTATGATTTTAATCTCTGTTATTGAAGGGATTTAAAAAGGTGGGTAAAAAAGCCATTGACAAGGTGATACTGAGAGGGTGTACTTGACAGGAAAGACTGAAAAGAATGGGGGCTTTTTCTCTATAGAAAAGAAGGCAGGGGGATAACATGAAAGAAGCCTTTAAGGGAACCAATGGTATTAGAACATAGAACATTCCAGCGCAGTACAGGCCCTTCGGCCCTCGATGTTGCGCCGACCAGTGGAACCAATCTAATGACCCTCTAACCTAAACTATTCCAATGTTATCCATATGCCTATCCACTGACCATTTGAACGCCCTTAAAGTTGGCGAGTCCACAACTGCTGCAGGCAGGGCATTCCACGCCCTTACTACCCTCTGAGTAAAGAACCTACCTCTGACATCTGTCCTACAACTACCACCCCTCAATTTAAAGTTATGCCCTCTCGTGTTAGCCATCACCATCTGAGGAAAAAGGCTCTCACTGTCCACCCTATCTAACCCTCTGATCATCTTGTACGTCTCAATTAGGTCACCTCTTAACCTTCTTCTCTCTAATGAAAATAACCGCAAGTCCCTCAGCCTTTCCTAATAAGACCTTCCCACCATACCAGGCAACATCCTGGTAAACCTCCTCTGCACCCTTTCCAATGCCTCCACATCCTTAATGCGGTGACCAGAACTGTACACAATACCCCAAGTGCGGCCGCACCAGAGTTTTGTACAGTTGTAACATGATCTCACGGCTCCGAAATTCAATCCCTCTACCAATAAAAGCTAACACACCGTACGCCTTCTTAACAACCTTATCAACCTGGGTGCCAACTTTCAGGGAGCTATGCACATGTACACCGAGATCTCTCTGCTCATTGACACTGAACTAGTAAACCAGAGACCCAGGGTGAACCCGGGTTCGAGTGGCGAAATTTG
This sequence comes from Carcharhinus amblyrhynchos, assembly GCF_965287045.1. Classification (NCBI taxonomy): domain Eukaryota; kingdom Metazoa; phylum Chordata; class Chondrichthyes; order Carcharhiniformes; family Carcharhinidae; genus Carcharhinus; species Carcharhinus amblyrhynchos. The sequence continues at coordinate 6,853,643 of NC_137326.1, read as the reverse complement.
AACTCAGTTAAAAGAAATGCGGAATTAGAAGTCTAATGAGAACCATGGCAAAGTCGCCGTGTGCTAAGTGAGTGGGGAGAGCTGACTGGTAGTGATTTAACCTGAGACTAATCACATCGCAGGCCAGGTTGAGAAGCTGGGGCCTTTATGAATAACCTCGGCAGGTACGGGAGTTGAACCTGCATCACCGTCCAACCAACTGAGCTAAACTGACCCCTTTGAGTACTGGCTGAAGTTACTCATTGAGATCCCTGCCTTCTCAACCTTGCCCCTCGCCTGAGGTGTGGTGATCCTCAGATTAAGTCACCATCAGTCACACCCTCTGGTCACCTGGCGCTGACCCATCAAACCATTGTCGAAAAAAAAACCCATCTGGTTCACTCAGGTCCTTTAGGGAAGGAAATCTGCCATTCTTACCCAGTCTGGCCTACATGTGACTCCAGGGGCCACAGCCATAGGTTGACTCTTTATTGCCCATCCCTGAGGGCATTTAATGTTGGCCCAGCCCACGTCCCATGAGTAAAGAACAAAAAAATGAAAGGAATCAACGGGATAGAACTGCAGAAAATATCTCCAGTTGTCCAAAACTCAGATTGTCACGAATAAATCATGGAAACCTCTTTACTGAAATATAGCTTGAGGCAAGATACAGTTACATGGCAGCCACGTGAGGGATGAGAAAGAAACGCAGAGGAAATTAGATTAAGCAGTTCGGAAATCCCGTCTGCAGCACGAGTGACAGCACGGACCCGTTGGGCTGAGTGGCCTTTTTCAGAGCTGGCTGTCCCTCACACATTGACACCAGCGTTGCATTCTTCGCTGAGACGGTTCGAGAGGCTGAGTGCGCACCTTCAGTTCGACTAAAGGGACCACTGACTTGATTTGCCTTCCACCGACAGGCGATACAGTGGTCACCACAGCCGTACCACAACAGGAAAGGTATAGAAGAGAAGCCTCCGAACAAGGTAGGGACCTTGTGATTCTGGTTTACTCTTCACGCGTGAGCCCAGGAGCTGGGAGCCTGCAGTCCCTCCGAGGTGGTGGTGGCGGTGGTGGAAATGGTTCGCGGGTCGGTGGGGTGGGTGACACCACAGCCAAGCTCGTTCCTCCCCCACAGCTCCAGCCTCACACCCAAACAATCGTGTTTGCCAGCAGGGGTGAGCCGACAGTGGGTTAGAACAAACTCGCCCCATCCTTCCCCCCCCTACTCCCCGATCGTGAGACCCAACCTGATATCAGCTGACAGGCGGGGGGTGGAATCTGCCACCTTTCTTGACCGTAGGACCAAGGATTAGGCTAAGTAGTACACAGTTACGGGCGAGACGTGGGATACTATCATAGCTGAGGCCAGAATAGAATTCCCGCTCCTTGATTTGTGATCTGTCTGTGGCTTCAGAAGATGTCCAACAGCTTTCACTGTCCCTGGCAGTCACATAACCTCTGCTTGATGTCTCAGGGAAGCCGGAGAACTCCTCCAACTCTCTCTGGGATGCTGCTCATCCTTTGGCGTTTGCTTTTCCATCTATTTTGGCTTCTTTCCGTCTGAAGTACAGGACGTAACACACAGGGCACAACTGGCAGCGAAGAAAGAACCTTGCATTTCTGTAGCGCCTTTTGTGACCTCAAGATGTCCCAGAGCACTTTAGATCCAGTGACCTATGGCCGGCAACTGTTATTGGCAAACGCAGCAGCCAGTCGGGATACAGTAAAGATCCCTCGCACACCAATCAGATGAAGACCAGATCATCTGCTTTTTTGCTTCACTCATTAATTATTTGGCCAATTTGGCCCAGCCCAGAGTTTAACCCTGTCACCACTGAGTTAGAAAGGCATTCTGCAGTCGGACACTCTGAGGGGACACTGCACTCTCAGATGTGCCCACTCTCTGTCTGACTATTCAAGTACTGTCAAAGATCCATCGCACGGCACAAATATTGGATGACTGAAGATCCATTGGAAGAAAAGCAGGGAAGCTCTCCCAGTTTCCTGACCAAACTTCCCAGAAATTTACGATTGGCCTCTCATTTCATTGGTGTCCGTGAGGTAAATGGCTGCTGTGTTTGCTGACATGTCAACAGTCCCCGTACGTTCAAGGGAATGGGTTCCGTCAATGCCATTTAATTCACTGCTGTGGGGGAGTTGGAATTGGACAGGGCAGGGGGTAACGCCGGGTGAGGCTATCGTTCCGGGATGTACCTGGACAGACGGTGAGGTATTTCTTTCTGTGGCTCTCCATCAACCTGATCAAAGCCAATACCATCTCGCTCCTCGATGGCAACATGCATTATTCTGGCAATTCGCTTGACCAAAGGCAGGGATCAGTAGCAAGGGGAAAATAGAGCATGAGAGGACACTGAAGGTGTAATTGAGAGGGATACATTTTTATGCACTGAAGTGCGAGAGAGAGGGAGGCAGCTGGGGGAGGAGAGGGAGAGATGAGAGAGAGAGGTGGGGGGGAGAGGGAGAATAGAAAGGTGGGGGAAGAGAGAGAAAGAGAGTGGTGAGGGAAGAGAGAGAGGTGAAGGAAGAGAGAAAGAGTGGGGTGGGGGAAGAGAGAGAGAAAAAGAGAGAGAGGTGGGGCAAGAGGGAGAGAGTTGGGGGGGGAGAGAGAGAGAGGTGGCATGGAGAGAGGTGGGGGCAAGAGAAAGATGGGGATGAGAGAGAGAGAGACGAGGGCGAGAGAGAGAGGTGGAAGGGAAAGAGAGAAAGGTGGGAAGGAAAATGTGGGATGGGAGGGAGAGAGAGAGGTGGGAGGGAGAAGAGAGGAGTGGGAGGAACAGAAAAATGGAGGGGAGAGAAATAGAGGGGGAGAAAGAGTTGAAGAAAGAAGGAGAGCGAGAGAAAGATGAGAGAGGTGGGGAGAAAGAGAGGAGAGAGGGGAGTGGTGGAAGAGAGAGGGAATGGGGAGAGTGAGCACAGAGAAAGAAGGGAGAGAGTAGGGACAGAAAGAGGGAGGAGAGAGAATGACGGGGAAGGGAGAGATAAAGTGAGGGAGGAGAAAGAGAGTGAGGGGGAAGGGGAGAGATCGTGTGAAGGGGAGGGGGAGAGAGAGTCGGGGGAGGGGGAGAGAGTGAGGGAGGAGGAAGAGAGAATGAGGAAGGGGGAGAGAGAGAATGAGGAAGGGAGGGAGAGAGAGAATGAGGGGGGGAGAAGTGAGAGAGAATGAGGCCAGAGGAGTGAGCTGGAAGATGCCACTCTATTAACAAAAGCTCCGATGTTATATTTCCTATTCTTCTAACTAATCCATGTCGTTTGGATTGAGCAGACCCCTGCTTGTTGCCCCTGGATGAGGGAACATGCTCCAGGTACACACTGCGTTGGTACTACCACAGAAAGTCCGGCAAATGCCGACCCTTCATCTATAGTGGCTGCACTGGCAATGGGAACCGCTTCCAGACTCAGGAGGAATGTGAACAGAGATGCAAGAACAACAAAGGTACGGGATAGAGGTCCTACACGGAAAACCGACCACCTTAGCCTCCTCTCGGGAAACACTCAATCCCTTACTAATCAATGAACTGTCATTTTATAATTAACAGCTCCCTTAATTTACCTACAGTCAAAAATATTAGACCATTTTCAGAGGGGTTGTGATGGGGGAGTGTCTAATAGGGTGTTCCCTGTTTTATTTGTTATAACATTGAAGGAAGCTTGAGTGAGGCAATCCAAATGGAAATTACTCCCTTTTCTGCAGGGGCACAAGAGACAGGAGCACCTGTAGGCCATTCGATCCATCAAGTCTACCCAGCCATTCAGTAAGATGAAGGCTGATTGTCCAATCTATCCCCGGTTTCCTCTGGTTCCCTTGCCTGGCAAGAACCTGTTTATCTCCGACGTAATAATAATTCAATGACCCTGCTTCCACCTCCTTCTGAGACCAAGAGTTTCAACATTGCACGACCCTCTAATATTGTCTAATGATATTCTCTCATTCCTGTTCTGAAAGAGTCACTTAATTTTGAAATGCTGCCCCCAGTTCTGGATTTGTCCATTGTTGACCAAGTACCAAACTTTATTTAGCCACTCCCTTCAACTCCCTCCAGCCCCACTCCCCCCTCAACAATCCATTATATGTTAAAATCCGAAGTGAATGACACCTCCTCTGTGCTACCCAGGGCAGGTTGTAGAGTATAAGTGCAGTACTGAGGGAGAGCTGCATTGTTAGAGATGCTGCCCCTTGGCATGTGTAAGATTACAACTTGTACAGGCAGCATGGTGGCACAGTGGTTCACACTACTGCGCCAAGGACCTGGGTTCGATTCCCAGCTTGGGTCACTGTGTGGAGTTTGCACATTCTCCCCGTGTCTGTGTGGGTTTCCTCCAGGTGCTCTGGTTTCTTCCCACAGTTCAAAGATATGTGGGTTAGGTGCATTGGCCATGCAAAATTGCTCCTTCGTGTCCTGGGATGTGTAGGTTCAAGGGATTAGCAGGGTCAATATGCGGGCTTAGAGGGATAGGGCCTGGCTGGGATTGTTATCAATGCAGACTCAATGGACCAAATGGCCTCCTTCTGCACTGTAGGGTTTCTATGATACTGTGATTTATATAGTACATTTCACAATCTCAGGACGTACCAGGATGCTTTACAATGCAAGGAAATACATTTGCCATTTGATCCCTTTTGTGGGACCTCACTGTGGGCATGATTGTCTTCTTTGCTTCAAGATTAAGAGTCGCTACACTTCAATATAAGTCAAGCCCTTCTAGATGTTTCTGAAGGGCATGGAAAGATTGAATGCACATTCAAGTTTGTCTCTTCACTTCCCTTTATTATATGTAGGCCATTCTATACATAATGCAGTGCTTGTTAAACAAGGGGGAACAGAATTGGTCACATGTGAGGAGATGAATATGTAAATAACTAGCGTCAATTGATGACATTAAGGCTGAAGCTGCCAGTATTAATTTTTGACATGAGTTGCAATGGACATGAAGCATAGGTAACATGTTCCAGTGTATCTCCTTAACACGTGCCAGCTCCACAGGCAACCGTTCACCTTGGCCGCCTGTGTTGGGCTGCCTGACAGTCACTGAAGGCTTTGCGGGTAAATTGGACAATGATATCTTTCCCTCCCATTGCAGCCTTCATCCCCGACCTCAACTCAGTTATTCATTGAGCTGCCAGAGCAGTTGCATCAATATCCCTGTTGCAACTCATGGAATGCTTGAATACTCTGAGATCTGTGCAGAGGGAACTTTATTTCAACCTTTTCTAGGCATCATCATAAGTTAGTAACCTTCACTCAAGACTCAAGTTTAGAAGCGTCTGATTTTTCTTCTGCCCACTCCCTCCCCACTGACTCTTGCTGAGGAATGGTTCCTCTTTCAGACCCTTTGGGACCCTGCAAAGGTGGAGAGACCCCCATTATCTTCAAAGCAAATGGACCAATGAGTTGTTGAGATAGCGCTGCTGCCTCACAGCACTGGGTTTGATTCCCGGCTTGGGTCATGTCTGTGTGGAGTCTGCACATTCTCCCCGTGTCTGCATGGGTTTCCTCTGAGCGCTCCAGTTTCCTCCTACAGTCCAAAAGACGTGCTGGTTAGGTGCAGTCACCGTGCTAAATTCTCCCTCAGTGAACCCGAACAGGCACCAGAGTGTGGCTACTGCGGGATTTTCGTAGTAACTTGATTGCAGTGTTAACGTAAACCTACTTGTGGCATTAGCAACTGTGCCGCCACCGTGCTGCCCATTCTGGGCAGAACGTCCCCAAAGATATTAGAAGTTATTATTTCCTAATGGTTTAAGGAAAGGCAAAGAAGCAAAATGAAATTTTCGTTCTTATTTTTGTCTTGACAGAACCAAGCAAGGAAGGAAGAAGCTGAATAACACAGCAAGGAAAGTCAACAAGATGTAAATTTTAATCTTGAGGACTGGGCAAGGGAGGTGGGCGGGCGGGGTCGGGCGTATGAGGGCGCATTCCTTTTTGTAATTATTGAGCTTGGCCTGATAACATGCAATGGTTTTTTTTAAAACAAAATGGTGCTATATATTTTGATTAAGATGAAAGCTTTATGAATGATTAGTGAGCAATCAGAAAGTGGTTTGGACGGTAGCACCTCACCTTCCAAATCCAGCTCTGCATCACCAGCGGGACACTGATCACCACGGGGGATAGATTGCGGTCAGCCTAACTGTTCTCGTCCTCGTTGATAACCTTGTCCCTCCCGTCGACAGGAGATGAGGCTTTTGTACGCTTTACGTCTTTTCCAAAGTGTGTCAGTTACAAGTCCGCCTGCGGTCCGGACAGTTAGGCAACTCGCTGGACGCAGAGGTGACCCTTGACCTCAGCGACCTGGGTCCTGTCCAATCCGGCTCCAGTTCCGGGAAAGAGCCTTCACAAAACTGCCCCTTACGGTTGGGCGGGGAGAAAGCCAGACCTGGAAATGGGGGAAATATGAATTCCCTTTCCCAGTTTAAAGCATTTCGTTGGGTCAAAGTCTTTTGTCTGCGTGAGAGGCTTTGCTGTTTGGAAACAGGGAACCCCAGCGCTAAACGTTGTTGAGGGCAAACTTCATTCAAACATCTACCTGCGTGCTACACTTCTTTGCAATAAACATCTAAAGTTGCCCACGAAACCCCCTTCGTTTCCACAGTCACAAAGAGAGGTTGGTTAGATGCGAAGGCCCTTGTGCCTTCAGTTCAGCTTTTGAGGCAGGTTGTTTGGCCACATTTGTGTGGGGAAAGAGTAAGAACCCCTCAGTCTGCTTTTTCCCCTTCCCCCACATCTGTCAACCACCCCCACCCCCAGCTTCTGGTTGTATAAGATCAGGGGAACGTCCACTGGCGCTGGCAGGACAAGCGGTCGCGGAGATTCTGATCCCATTGTCACTTTAGATGTTTGTTTTGACCAGGAGTAATGAGGGAGGATCCATCGGAGAAAGGAATAAAATCGAGCGTGCGCGCAATGGATGTTATAGAATCGCCATGGATTCATTAGGTTATTTAAAAATATTTGAGAACTCTGCAGTTTGGGAGCAACCCCTGTTAAAAACATAATTACACATTTGTAGAAGGATGGCGTGGGTTATGGCACATAAGGAGGCCATTTGGCCCATCATGTCAATGGCAGCTCACTAAATTCAAGGACAAGAGCAGGAAAATGGGATTAGTGGGGTAGTTATTATCAGTGCAGACTCAATGGGCCGAAGGGTATTTTTTGCGCTGTGTGACTACCTCTTCCCCTGCCACCTCTTCCCATTCACATAATTATCCAATTCTCCTTTGATGCCACCATTGAATCTGCTTCCTGACTTGCACCATCAGGCAGGGCAGGGCACCTAGATCAAGCTCCTATTCATAGCCTACAGCTCAGCCTTCAACACCATTATTCCCTAAGAGACTCATCTCCAAGCTTCGCAGCTTGGGGCTTGGGCTCCTCGCTCTGCGACTGGATCCTAGACTTCCTAACCCACAGACCACAGTCAGTAAGGATAGGCAACAATACCTCCGCCACCCACGATCATCCCCTACACAAGGCTGTGTCCCCAGCCCCTTATATACTCCTTATACACCTTTGTACAGCCAAATTCCTCTCCAACTCAATTTTCAAGTTTGCTGACGACACCATCATAGTGAGTCAGATCTCAAACGATGATGAGACAGAGTACAGGAAAGAGAATCTGGTGAACTGGTGCAGTGACAATAATCTCTCCCTCAATGTCAACAAAACGAAGGAGATTGTCGTCGACTGTTCAGGAAGCGTAAAGGAGAACATGCTCCTGTCTACATCAATGGGGATGAAGTAGAAATGGTCGAGAATTTCAAGTTTTTAGGTGTCCAGATCACCAACAACCTTTCCTGGTCCCTCCGTGCAGACACTATAGTTAAGAAAGCCCACCAACACCTCTCTTAGGAGACTAAGGAAATTTGGCATGTCCGCTGCACCTCTCACCAACCTCTACAGATGCCACCATCGAAAGCATTCTTTCTGGTTGTAACACAGCTTAGTATGGCTCCTGCTCTGTCCAAGACCACAAGAAACTACAAAAGGCCATGAAAAAAGCCCTGTGCATCACACAAACCAGCCTCCCCACAGCCTTGGAAAAGCAGCCAGCATAACCACGCACTCCGGACATTCTCTCTCCCATCTTCTTCTGGCTGGAAAAAGATACAAAAACCTGAGGTCAGGTACCAACCGACTCAAGATCGGTTTCTTCCCTGCTGCTGTCAGACTTTTGAATGGACCTACCTCACATTAAGTTGATCTTTCTTTGCACTCTGGCTGTGACTGTAACACTACATTCTACACCTTCATGTTTCTTTCTCGAGGAACGGTATGCTTCATCTGTACAGCGCTCAAGAAACAATACTTTTCACTGTATATCAATACATGCGACAATAATAAATCACATCAAAAGGCATTCCACACCAAATTGCCCACTGCATCAAAGAAATTATTTCTCCTTATGTCACTTTTGCATCTCCTGCCAATCACCTCCCATTGATAACCTCTGGTTCTCCATCCTTTGGCCAATGTGAGCAGTTTATTTCCCTATCTACTCAGTCCAGAATGTTGATCAATTTGAACAATTCCATCTCATTTCCTCTTAATCTTCTCTAAGGAGGTCAGACCCAGTTTATCCACCTCACGAGTTCCTCATCCCTGGAACTGTTCTTGTGAACTTTCTCTTCAGTCTTCCGCGAATGCGTTCACATCTTTTTCAAAATTGCGGTGCCCAAAATTTGACACAGTTCTCCAGTTGAGGTCAAACTGGCATGACTCCCTTGCTTTTGTTTAAAAAAAAAATTGCTCCGTGAACTGAACGGCTCCCTCGAGCATTACGGAGAACGGCTAAGGGTCAACCACATTAGAGTCAAAGAGTCATAGAGGCTTACAGCATGGAAACAGGCCCTTCAACCCAACTTATCCATGCAGCCCCATTTTTTAACCACTAAGGTTATCCCAATTGCCCGCATTTGGCCCATATCCCTCTATACCCATCTTACCCATGTAACTGTCTTTTTAAAAGACACAATCGTACCCGTCTCTACTGCTACCACTGGCAGCTTGTTCCAAACACTCACCATCTTCTGTGTGGAAAAAAAATGCTCTTATGGATCCTTTTGTAATCTCTCCCCGCTCACCTTATATCGACGCCCTCTAGTTTTAGACTCCTCTACTTTTGGGAAAAGATATTGTCTATTTAGTTGATCTACACCCCTCATTATTTTATGGATCTCTATAAGATCATCCCTAAGTCTCCTACGCTCCAGAGAAAAAAATCCCTGTCTATCCAGCCTCTCCTTATAACTCAAACAACCTAGTAAATCTTTTATGCACTCTTTCTAGTTTAATAATAATATCTTTTCTATAATAGGGTGACCAGAACTGTGCGCAGTATTCCAAGTGTGGCCTCATGTATAACTTCAACAAGACGTCCCAACTCCTGTATTCAATGTTCTGACCAAGGAAACCAAGCATGGCAAACGCCTTCTTCACCACTCTGCCCGCCTGTGACTCCACTTTCAAGGAGCTATGAACCTGAACCCCGAAATCTCTTTGTTCTATAACTCTCCCCAACGCCCCACCATTAACTGAGTTAAGTCCTGCCCTGGTTTGATCGACTAAAATGCATCACCTCGCATTTACCTAAATGAAACTCCATCTGCCATTGTTGTAGATCTGGAGTCACATGTAGGCCAGACTGAGTAAGGACAGCAAATTTCCTCCCCTAAAGGACTGTTCCGACAACAGTTTCCTGGTTACTGAGACTAGCTTTTGTTTCCAGATCTTTACTGACTGAATTTAGATTCCGCCAGCCACCATGGTGGGATTTGAACCCGTGTTTGCAGGGATTAGCCTGGGTCTCTGGATTACCAGTCCAGTGACCTACCCCATGTGTGACGTCCAAAATTATTGGGCTGTGCTTTATTCCATTGTAAATTCTACTGCCAGATCTTGGGTGGCACTCCTGGCCTCAAGCAACAGGATATTGCCTCCAGTTCCTTCCTCCGTCCTCCATCTTCCCTTTGCAATCTTTCATTCCTTTCTCTGTTTACTGTCACACTTTGTTCCTCTATTCTTCCCCCTCCGTGTTTTTTGCGAAGCTCCAAATCCGACAAGTTCTTCCTCCATCCCCACCTGTCTGAAATCAAAACACAGCCGGACCCAACAAGATTTGTACGTTCTCAAACCAAGGTGAAGAGGTTGTTCCTCTCACAGGGGCCTTCCTCCACCCTCATTATAGACAGCTTTGATGCCATTTGACCATTCATAGACACGTAGAGGAGCAGGAGGAGGCCATTTGGCCCTTCGAGCCTGCTCTGCCATCAAATTCACAAACTCAACTTGGCAACATTAGTCCTCGAGTTGCTAACAAATTTACTTCCCATCCCGAAACGCGCTTGAGAAGGTTGGTGGTAGACTATCTTGATCTGTTGCAGTCCATGTGGTGAAGGTACACAGCAGCTCTGTTCAACGGCGAGTTTCGTGATTTTGGGCTCAGCCAACGTGTAGGACCTTATTTCCCTTGAGAGAGGTGAAAGGGTTGTAATAACTCAAGGATCACCTCCCAGCAGCTCTTCATTTTCACTCTGATGAAGTCAGTGCTCCGATATCTGAGCCAAGCTCGCTCTTGTTGATGTCCTTCCGTCTACAAAAGATGATGGAGATGCAGCAAGTAATCCATTTCAGCTGGACCATCTTCATATCGGTGCACCTTTGCTGGTGGTTGAAGTGGCCTATTGTCTAGAAACACATGGAATCATAAGAGATAGGACCAGGAGGAGGCCATTTTGAGCCAAATTCATCACGATCATGGATGATCATCCAACTCAATAGCCTAATCCTGCTTTCTCCCCATAACCTTTGATCCCGTTCGCCCCAAGTGCTATATCCAGCAGCCTATTAAATACATTCAATGTTTTGACGTCAACTACTTCCTGTGGTAATGAATTACACAGGCTCACCACTCTTTGGGTGAAGAAATGTCTCCTCATCTCTGTCCTAAATAGTTCACCCTGAATCCTCAGACTGTGACCCCTGGTTCTGGACTCCCCCACCATTGGGAATATCCTCTCTGCATCTACCCTGCCTAGTCCTGTTAGAATTTTATAAGTCTTTACGAGATCCACTCTCGTTTGTCCGAACTCCAGCGAAAACAGTCCTAACCTAGTCAACCGCTCCTCGTTCATCAGTGCTGCCATTCCCGGAATCAGCCTGGTAAACCTACCCGGCTATTCCTACCTGGTGCACCCCAACATCTGTCCCATCTCCTTTCAAACCTTCCCCATACCTTGCGCTGAGGGTCTTACCCTGGTTTGTTGGACATTCATTCAAATCTCATAAGATTAAATTCCTTCAGAACAACAATCTGCTTTAAATTTGAAAGTTGCCAGGTAGAATTTGCCCATATTTACTGAAGAGAAGTCTTTTGAGCTGAGAAATTGCACAGTTATTTTTGCAAAGTCGACAGTCTTCCTTTAATAATTCGTCCAAAAGGTTCTACAGAAATGTTCACTGGCTTCTGTTTGCTTATTGAGAGTGTGAGTGTGTATATATTATATAAATATATATTATAAATGTCACCCCACAGACCAAACTTGATGAATTAAAGACTGCATACCTCTACAAATAAGTGTTCAACGCTGTCTTACGTTCTGTTTTCCAAAAGATCGCTGCTCTTTGTTAAATCTCCTCTTCTGTTTGCCTGGAGTTCTTTTGTCAGTGAATTCAAAATTTAAGTAATTATGTTACCATGCGGAGCTTGTCCCCCAAAGAGGAATACCTCGCCTCGTAATCTGTAAAAAGTGTGTGCAAAGGCGTGATCTGTCCTTCAGTAACGTTTAGTTGGTAACTAACAGAAATATCTGACAGCCCTTTAAGGTGAACACGTAATAATTTATTTATTTAACCAACCGGGAACTTTAACTAAACAAGTAATACACTGAATAAAATAAGATTCTACTGGAATGTGTTGGACTGGGGTGGGCACAGTAAGAAGTCTCACAACACTAGGTGCTGTCACAACCTCAGAATCGCTCTGGTCAATCCAGTTTGGCCGTAGAGAGTTCTCCTTGTGCACAAGTAATTAAAGACCATGCATTGGACGCGTGGTGTCCAGCGCAGTTTGTGTAAGGCGTTGAGTGAATGCCTTTAGATTGCTGTTACTCAAGAGAACTCTAACGCAATCCACTCACCATCCAGACTTGGAAATATGTCACCATTCCTGGCTCAAATTTCTGACACCCCTTCCCTCAGGGCACTGTGGGTGTACCTACAACACAGGGGTTCAAGAAGGTAGCCCACCCCGACTTTCTCACAGGGATAAATGCTGACCCAGTCAGTGAAGCCCACATCCCCTGAATAAGTAAAAGAAACTTCAGATAGTTGACGATGCACTTTACAACTCAATAATTTACAATTCATTAATAGTCAATGAGAACAGAAAGCTTAATATGGTATAACAAAGCACTAAGACATTCGTGGTATTTAATTAACTTCATGATGTTCTTTCTAATCTATCTCTCTCATGACTCATTCAGTGTAATCAATATTATTGATCATCTGAGCGAGATAAACATAAGTTTCCGCTATCAGATAATTTTCAGAAAAGGTCAGAGAACCGTCACAAATTTTAAGAGCAGATATGATATATTATGCTCGATATTAAAACATACCTTTATCTTTTTGGGTCTATTTATTTGGTAACTGTAATAATCCCCAGAACTTGCATGGGGGATCACTGACTGACCTCCTTGTAGGGCTCGTAGAATACGAGCTCCCTGTGGATTGGTAATTAACTCACCAGGTGGAGTTCATGCAAGCCCTGTATAAAGCAAGCCCCTGAGTGGGTCCATTACTGTATTGTCCCAGTTGGGACCTGTATGTATTCTCCACAGACTTGTGGTTTTGCTTTACGTTGCGCAATAAAGCACTGTGCCATTGCAACCAATTCCTGGAGTTGTTATAGTAGGGAACACAGTTACTCAATTAGGTTGAAACTGGGTTCTCAACTCCAGTCTTGAAGCTTTCTTGAAGTTTATTTATTAGTGTTACATGTGGGCTTACATTAATACTGCAATGCAGTTACTGTGGAAATCCCCTATTCGCCTCACTCCAGCACCTGCTCGGATACACTGAGGGAGAATTTAGCACGGGGAGAACGTGCAGACTCCACAGACAGTGAGCCAAGCTGGGAATCAAACTCGGCTCCCTGGCACTGTGAGGCAGCAGTAATATTGTGCCACCGTGCTGCATTTTGATGTATTCCTGTTTGATCACATGACCCTGAATCACATGCCTGTTTGATCACATGATGCTTGCTCCCTTGACATGTGACCACATGAACTTTGTATTCTGTTTTCAAATGTTGGAGTATTGACCTTAGTTGAGTGACACAGGATTAACACCACCCCCACCCCCCCATATTAAATATCTGGCTTTCTGAACAATGAAATGTATAAATGGGCGGCACGGTAGCACAGTGGTTAGCACTGCTGCTTCACAGCTCCAGGGTCCTGGGTTCGATTCCCGGCTCGGGTCACCGTCTGTGCGGAGTTTGCACATTCTCCTCGTGTCTGCATGGGTTCCCGCCAGATATTCCGGTTTCCTCCCACAGTCCAAAGATGTGCGGGTTAGGTTGATTGGCCATGCTAAGAAATTGCCCCTTAGTGTCCAGGGATGTGTAGGTTAGAGGGGATTAGTGGGTATGATATGGAGGTAGGGCCTGGGCGGGATTGTGTTCGGTGCAGACTTGATGGGCCGAAGGGCCTCTTTCTGCACTGTAGGGTTCTTCTAGTCTATTCTTCTAAATCAAAGGGAGACTACAAAAGAATGGAAAGGTTTAGGGATAATAATATTCGGATTCAAGCACCTTATGATGTTTCTACAACATTGGAGCAATGTAAAACGCAAAGTGGTTGGAGAGTTTTAGCCGGGCGGGGAAGGAGAAAGATTGGATAAACTATCGTGCTTTTCAGTAGACGCTGAGTACAAATTTAATTAAGGCAGATAATTTAATGAGTCTCTCAAGACCCAGCCTCAGGGTGGTGGGGCTCAGTTAAAGTTTATCTATCAGTGTCACAAGTTGGCTTACATTAACACTGCAATGAAGTTACTGTGAAAATCCCCTTGTCGCTATAGTCCGACGCCTGTTTGGGTACGCTGAGGGAGAATTTGGCACGGCCGGTGCACCCTAACCAGCGCATCTCACAGACTGTGGGAGGAAGTGAGACTATGAGAGGCATGGATAGTCAGAAACTTTTTCCCAGGGTGGAAGAGTCAATTACTCGAAGGCATAGGTTTAAGGTGCGAGGGACAAGCTTTAAAGGAGATGTGCAAGGCAAATTTTTTTACACAGAGGGTGGTGGGTGCCTGGAACTCACTGCCTGAGGAAGTAGTGGAATCATAGAATCATAGAACCCTACAGTGCAGAAAGAGGCCCTTCGGCCCATCGAGTCTGCACCAACCACAATCCCACCCAGGCCCTACCCCCATATCCCTACATATTTTACCCACTAATCCCTCTAACCTAAGCATCCTAGTACACTAAGGGGCAATTTTTAGCATGGCCAATCAACCTAACCCGTGCATCTTTGGACTAGTAGATATGACAATCGCTTTTAAGGGGCATCTTGACAAATACATGGATAGAATGGGAATAGAGGGATATGGTCCCCAGAAGGATGGGAGGCTTTAGTTCAGCAGCATAGTCAATGCAAGCTTGGAGAGCCAAAGGACCTGTTCCTAATTTTCTTTGTAATTTTCTTTGATCTTTCTTTGTTCTTTGAAACCGGAGCACACGGGGAGATCCACACAGACACGGGGAGAATGTGCAGACTCCGCACAGTCAGTGACCCGAGCCGGGAATCGAACCCGGGTCTCTAGTGCTGTGGGTCAGCAGTGCTAACTACTGTGCCACCATGCCCGTGTTAGGAAGGGCCTCGATGAAGTTGAACAGAAGGACGTGTTTCCCTTAGCAGAAAGATCAATAACTCGGGAGGGGGCCTCCATTTAAAAGGACTGGTGGGGCAGTGGGACGGGGCAAATTGTTCTTGCAGGGAACCAGGCACCGGCAGAATGGGCTGAATGGCCACGTGTGCTGCATCCATTCTGTGATTCTATGCTGAAGGGAGTAGGGGAATTGAGAAGATCTTTCACTCAGATTGTGGTGAGGATTTGGAATTCATAAAACATAGAACATTACAGCGCAGTACAGGCCCTTCGGCCCTCGATGTTGCACCGACCTGTGGAACCAATCTAAAGCCCATCTAACCTATACTATTCCAATATATCCATATGTTTATCCAATGACCATTTAAATGCCCTTCATGTTGGCGAGTCCACTACTGCTGCAGGCAGGGCATTCCACACCCTTACTACCCTCTGAGTAAAGAACCTACCTCTGATATCTGTCAATTTAAAGCTATGTCCCCTTGTGTTAGCCATCACCATCCGAGGAAAAAGGCTCTCACTGTCCACCCTATCTAACCCTCTGATCATCTTACATGCCTCTATTGAGTCACCTCTTAACCTTCTTCTCTCTAACGAAAACAGCCTCAAGTCCCTCAGCCTTTCCTCATAAGACCTTCCCACCATACCAGGCAACATCCTGGTAAATCTCCTCTGCACACTTCCCAATGCTTCCACATCCTTCCTATAATGCGGCGACCAGAACTGTACGCAATATTCCAAGTGCGGCCGCATCAGAGTTTTGTACAGTTGTAACATGACCTCATGGCTCCTAAATTCAATCCCTCAATAGCAATATAAGCTAACACACCATATGCCTTCTTAACAGCCCTATCAACCTGGGTGCCAACTTTCAGGGATCTATGCACATGTACCCCGAGATCTCTCTGTTCATCCACACTATTAAGTAACTTACCATTAGCCCAATACTCTGTATTCCTGTTACTCCTTCCAAAGTGGATCACTTCACACTCTCAGGGGATGTGTCAGTCCCCTGAAAACATACTCGAGGCAGAAATCCCCATTGCCCGGAAAGAAAATACTTGAAATATACAGGGTTACAGATCGAGGTCTGGAAAATCGGGTTAAGCTGGAGAACTTTCTTTTGGCTGGCACATACAGAATGGGCCAAATGGCCTCTTTCTGTCAATTCTGTAAAGGTTTTGTTTCTATGATAAAGATCACTGCTTCAATCAAACTTCATCGATATAAATAGCTTCGAACCAAAGTTTTCATACAATTTTCTGTATTCTTACAATACGTGGCAAGTTATCAAAATGATAAATCAAACCAAAACCAAACTTTGTCCAATTTAGTGACTTCCAACATTCTGCTTCTGAAAACCCACCTCAGGGAAGTGAGGCTCAGTTCTCACTCAGAAGTATCAAAGATGTCTGTCACAGACATTTGTACAAGAGTGCGCATCGCTGGCCAACATATACTCTCCATCCGACAGTGTTTCAGTCTCGCCCTCCTCTGTTTGGTGTCTCTCTCAAGGAGAGAACAGCGAACAAAGAAAATTACAGCACAGGAACAGGCCCTTCGGCCCTCCAAGCCTATACTGACCATGTTGCCCAACTGAACTAAAACCCCCTACCCCTAAACCTACTAAAACCTCCTTCTCCAGTCTCTCCCTTCCCTATTGACACCATCTCTTACTCTCCACAGTTTTGTGTTGTTCTGGGATTTTATGACACTGCTCAAGCGAGACTGGAAATTTCCAGTTGAGATCAATGGATATTTCCATTGTCCACCCTTGCCCGCTCTGGTTCTGTGGCGGGCAGAGCGATAGAATTCCAGCGTCTCTCTGAGGGGAGACTACGTCAGTTGGAATTGGAGTTAGGAAGAGTGAGAGGGAATCTCATAAAAAAATTATAAAATTCGAACAGGATTAGACAGGATAGATTCAGAAAGAACGTTCCCATGGTGGAGGAGTCCGGAACTAGGAGTCATATTTTGAGAATAAGGGATAAATCTTTTAGGACTGAGGTGAAGAGAAGTTTCTTCATCCAGAAAGTGGTGAATGTGTGGAATTCACTACCACAGAAAGTAGTTGAGGTCAAAACATTGTGTGATTTCAAGAAGAAATTAGGGATAGCTCTTGGGGCTAAAGGGGACAAGGGGGAAAGTGGGACCAGGATATTGAATTTGATGTTCAGTCATGATCAAAATGAATGGTGGAGCAGGCTTGAAGGGCTGAATGGCCTAGCGCACGACAACAATCTCTGCCTCAATGTCAGTAAAACGAAGGAGATAGTCATCATAGTCAGTATAGAACAGAAAGGGAGTCAGGGACAAAAATCTTGGCTATGAGGTGTATAAGATGTTGAGAGGTATCGATCGGGTGGATTCTCAGAGGCTTTTTCCCAGGGCTGAAATGGTTGCCACGAGAGGACACAGGTTTAAGGTGCTGGGGAGCAGATACAGAGGAGATGTCAGGGGTAGGTTTTCCACTCAGAGGGTGGTGGGTGAGTGGAATCGGCTGCCATCAGTGGTGGTGGAGGCAAATTCGATAGGGTCTTTTAAGAGACTTCTGGATGAGTACATGGGACTTGATAGGATTGAGGGTTATAGGTAAGCCTAGTAGGTAGCGATGTGATCGGCGCAATTTGTGGGCCGAAGGGCCTGTTTGTGCTGTAGTTTTTCTATGTTCCATGTTCTATGACCAATCCATTTGCTGTTATCCTGGGACCTCCAAACACACCCCCCCGCCGGGAAGCCAATAAATTTGTCACTTACGCAGTTTCACCATATTGTAGAGCGGCTTTGCATCAAGAAATGGGAGCACGCTCTGTTTTCCAGACACAATATGGTGACCTAAGGACCTGCAGATGGCAGACAGGCAACAAGCACACGCACACGCACACGCACACGCACACACACGCCCAGAACACTGATGTGGAGATACCAGTGTTGGACAGGGGTGGGCACAGTAAGAAGTCTCACAACACCAGGTTAAAGTCCAACAGGTTTATTTGGAATCACCAGCATTTGGGGCGCTGCCCCTTCATCAGAGCTGGTGCTGTGAGACTTCTTACTCTATCCAGAGCACAGGGAAAGGACGTAGAAGAAAGATGCTTCGGCCATTCTTGAATGAGGCATTGGGCATCTCCACACATGCAGCTAAGGAGCCTGAGCTCTGCTTCGATTCCAGCACTACAGCTTGTGAGTGTCGGAATCGCAAATTTCTCCGAGTTTCTAGATCATGGAGTGTCATAACTGATGTTCATGTTCCACTCCAGACTCCCCGCACCCCCGTCAACCATTTGGAAATGCTATCAATAAAGATTTACATCACAGAAGCTCGGATATTCGTATCATTATCTTTTTTGTCTCTCGGTCATTTATAAACCCTGGTACCATTAACCTCTCATCATCACTTCTGCGAATTATTAGTCAGTGACATTTGCGATGCGATCTCATCCTAGGCTACAAAATGACCTTTATTAAATTATGGGGGCGAAACATTATTGTCTCTCTTTTCTGTGATGGTTTATAAACATATTAATTCAGATATTTCGGCTCGAGTGTACATACATTCAAATCAATAAATTGCTTTCTTAAGGTGTGGATGGATTGATTGTGGGAGCAGGCAAAGAGTAATAAGACTCTGCATTCCAAACTGTGCATAGCAATCGTTTCTCTTTACATCGGGTCTCGGGGAGGTGTGTGTTTGACACAGGCAGAGTTATGAGAAATAAAATTCTGAGCCTAAGGAGTTTTTACTGCCTGATTACCAGCCTCCTCCAACACTTCATTCCCACTCTGCTAGACATTGAATAGGAGACACATTTGCACATGATCTCTTCCTCCAGGTAATGACCCTGTCATTTTCCTCCCATTTCTTGGTGTTGACTCTTATGTTCCCTTTCTAGTCCTTTTTGTCGTTGTCCCTAAATTAGTCTTCCCTCAATCTGGTTACAATTCCCTTATTGTGGAGTCCAATAGGCATAGACAAAGGTCATAGGTCGACGGGGGCACTCACAATGTTAAAATGGCGGCGCGGGCTCGTTGGGCCGAAGGGCCTGTTTCTCATGCTGTGTTGTTCTTTGTTCTTTTACTTTCTTTTTTCTCGTTCCAGTGTTATTAAAAGACCACGGATGCCTCCCCCCCCCCTCCCTCGACCCCACTCCACCCCCCCCCACCCCGGTGAATCATCAGATGATTATCAACCTGCAATTCCTTCCAATACACCAATATGGGTGGCACAGTGGTTAGCATTACTGCTTCTCAAGCACCACCGACCCAGGTTCAATTCCAGCCTTGGATGACTGTTTGTGCGGAGTCTGCACATTCTCCCCTTGTCTGCATTGGTCCCCTCCGGGTGCTCCAGTTTCCTCCCACAGTCCAAAAGACGTGTTGGTTAGGTGCACTGGCTGTGCTAAATTCTCCCTGCGTGTACCCGAACAGGTGCAGCAGTGTGGCAATTGGGGATTTTCACAGTAACTTCATTACGGTGTTAATGTAAGCCTGCTTGTGATATAAATCTTAAATTTTACTTTAATACTCCTATGGCTCTAAGAATGGGAGGATTACCTGGTCAGCCAGAACCTGCAAACTTTGATTTGATTTATTATTGTCACATGTGTTAACATTCAGTGAAAAGTATTGTTTCTTGCGCCTACACAGAAAAAGCATACCATTCATAGAGAAGAGAAGGAGACAGTGTATATGTAGTGTGACAGTCATAGCTAGAGCGTAGAGAAAGATCAACTTAATGCAAAGCAAGTCCATTCAAAAGTCTGACAGCAGCAGGGAAGAAGATGTTCTTGAGTCGGTCGGTACGTGACCTCAGACTTTTGTATCTTTTTCCCAATGAAAGAAGGTGGAAGAGAGAATGCCCGGGGTGCGTGAGATCCTGGATTATACCGAGGCAGCGGGAAGTGTAGACCGAGTCAATGGATGGGAGGCTGGTTTGCGTGATGGATTGGGCTACATTCATGACCTTTAGTTCCTTGCAGTCTTGGGCAGAGCAGGAGCCCATACCAAGCTGTGATACAACCAGAAAGAATGCCTTCGATGGTGCATCTGTAAAAGTTGGCGAGAGCAGCAGCTGACATACCAAATTTCCTTAGTTTCCTGAGAGAATAGAGGCATTGGTGGGCTTCCTTAACTATAGTGTCGGCATGGGGGGACCAGGACAAGTTGTTGGTGATCTGGACACCTAAAAACTTGAAGCTCTTGACCCTTTCTACTTTGTCCCCATTGACGTAGACAGGGGCATGTTTTCCTTTGTGTTTCCTGAAGTCGATGACTATCTCCTTGGGTTTTGCTGACATTGAGGGAAAGATTATTGTTGTCGCACCAGTTCACCAAATTCAACAGCAAACAACTGGAGTACCTTATCAAGGCCATGATCACCAAAGCGCTCATACAGCAGGGGCACCCAAACAGAGGGAGAGACAGTTGGGGTTGTTAGACCATAAGAAATATGAACGGGAGTAGGCCATTCAGCCTTCAATCCTGCTCTGCCATTTAACAAACTCATGGCTGATCTATCACTCACTAAGCCCACTTTCCTGCCTTCTCTCTGGAACCCGACTGATTAAAAACCTATCCATCTCAGCCTTGAAAATGTTCAAGAACTTGACCTCCGCAGCTTCCTGGGACAAAGAATTTCAGAGTCACTGCTCTTTGAAGAAAGAAATTCTTCAAATCCATCTTATTCTCTGACTGTGCCTTTTGGCCCCACACTCTCCCACGAGAGGAAATATTTTCTTTGTCTAACCACTTAAGAACCTTATACGTTTCAATCATATCGCCCCTCATCCTTCCGAACTCAATCTGTTTAATATTTCCTCATATGGCAGCCCCTCCATGCCCAGAATCATCTGAGGAAACCTCTTCTGTACTGCCTCCAAACCCAGTTTCCATCTCTATACAAAAGCAAATTACTGCGGATTCTGGAATCTGAAACCAAAAGAGAAAATGCTGGAAAATCTCAGCAGGTCTGACAGCATCTGAAGGAGAAAAAAGAGCTCACGTTTCGAATCCAGATGATCCTTTGTCAAAGCATTTGAGCTTTGACAAAGGGTCATCTGGATTCGAAAAGTCAGCTCTTTTCTCTCCTTACAGATGCTGCCAGACCTGCTGAGATTTTCCAGCGTTTTCTCTTTTGGTTCCGTCATCTCTAACTCCTTGCTCACATGTACCCACTCTCACGCCCGCCATACTGGTTTAAAGCCTCCTCCAACAGCACCAACAAACACGCCCGCAAGGATATTGGTCCCAGTCCTGTTGGGGTGTGACCCATCCAGTTTGTACAAGCCCCACCTTTCTTAGAACCTGTCCCAATGCCTCAGGAATCCATCCTCCTACACCACTCCCTACAGAAATGAAGATGAAGGAGAAACTTGATCTAGAGATGATCAGAATTATGAGGGTTTGGGTCGAGCTAATAGGGAGGAACTGCTTCCACTGAAAGAAAGGCACAAATTTACATGGCGGAGTAGCCATGAGAATAAAATTTTTTTTAAATTAAGGTGAGCTGTTATAATCTGAAATTCCATTTGGAAAATTACTATTAATCTGTTTCTACTGCCCTGTGTAATCTTAAAACAGAGATGAGGGGGAATTTCTTCAGCCAGAGAATGGTGAATCTGTGGAACTCTTTGCCACAGAAGGCTGTGGAGGTCAGGTCATTGAGTGTCTTTAAGACAGAGATAGATAGGTTCTTGATTAATAAGGAGCTATGGTGAAAAGGCAGGAGAATGGGAATGAGAAAAGAATCAGCCATGATTGAATGGCGGAGCAGACTCGATGGGCCGAGTGGCCTCATTCTGCTCCTATGTCTTGTGGTCTTATGAAAAGCTGGTAGAAACAGGGCAATATGGGCAGCGTGGTTAGCACTGCTGCCTTATAGTTCCAGGGACAAGGGTTCAATTCTGGCTTCGGGTGCATGTCTGTGTGGAACATAAGAACATAAGAAATAGGAGCAGGAGTAGGCCATCTGGCCCCTCGAGCCTGCCCCGCCATTCAATAAGATCATGGCTGATCTGAAGCGGATCAGTTCCACTTTCCCGCCTTCTCCCCATAACCCTTAATTCCCTTATCAATCAGAAATCTATCTAGCCGTGATTTAAATGTATTCAGCGAGGTAGCCTCCACCACTTCAATGGGCAGAGAATTCCAGAGATTCACCACCCTTTGAGTGAAGAAGTTCCTCCTCAACTCTGATCTAAACTGCCCCCCCCCACCCCTTATTTGAAGGTTGTGCCCTCTAGTTCTGTTTTCCTTTCTAAGCAGAAAGAATCTCTCTACCTCTAACCTATCCAGCCCCTTCATTATCTTGTAAGTCTCTATAAGATCCCCCCCTCAGCCTTCTAAACTCGAACGAGTACAGGCCCAAAGTTTGGAGTCTCTACATTCTCCCTGTGTCAGTGTGGGTTTCCTCCAGGTGCTCTGGTTTCCCCCCACAGTCCAAAGATGTGCAGGTTAGGTGGATTGGCCATTCAAAATTGCCTCTTAGCGTCCCAAGATGTATAGATTAGATGGATTAGCCATGGTAAATGAATGGGATTACGGGGATAGGGCAGGGAAGAGGGACTGGCTAAGTCAGATGTCAGTGCAGACTCGATAGATCAAAAGACCTGCGCTGTAGGGATTCTATGATTCTGATAGCAACTTTCCAAGTGGAATTGGATGAATATGAAGAAGAGGAAGATTTGTCATGGGTCCGGGGAAAGAGCAGGGGAGTGTGGGATTAATTTGACAACTCATCCAAAGAACTAGAACAGGCATGATGAGCTGAATAGCTTCCTGCTCTGTTGTTTGATAAACTGGTTGTAAGAATTGGAAAGAGTGAGGAGGTATGAAGAAAGAACAATGGCATATTTGCAACTTAGTTGGAACAAGAGAGGAAAGTTCAAAAGAACAATATTGATAATACCAGTAACAGCACTGAGGGTGACAGGGAAACTTGAGATAGGGAGATTAAATGGGACAAGATAATTACAGCTTTGATTACACGGGTACCTGCTCAAGATTATATTATGATAATTATATTTCCACATCAAAACAAGTTTCTCTCTACCCCCTTGTGAGTTTATCACCTGCAGGAATTGTTTAATTCTCCCTCTGACCCTGCAAAAATGCCCGGACGTAATAATGTCTTGGGAAGATATATTTTCTCGCCTGGAGACTGGCGACGCCACCAGCACCTTACCCTCTCTTTCGCACAGGGAGCTTGCGAGTTGCTGTCGGGAGAATGAAGCGAGATAGTTCATTAATTGTGTCAGAAAATCACAAGAAGTCTTTGAGCTGAGATGGAAAGGGTGACAGTTATGGGCAACATGACAAGCGAGCGGAGACGCAACAGAGAGGCCGCTGTGACTGTATTACACCGTTAATTGGGCACTGAAGACTTGAGGCGACACCAATTTTTATTGTTAATTAGTTTCAGCGCTGATACTTCTTAGCAGATGGAATTGGGGGAGAAGGATTATGAGCCAATGTTTGGGATGTGTCCTGGTTCAATTCCAGGCAGCTCTTGAGTAAGCAATATCCATTTGTTCTGGGTCTCAGTGCTCAGATTAATTGTCCTGAGGGCCTTTGGAAGGTGAATTGAAACCATTCTGCTTTAAAGAGAGACATGTTGCTAAAGCTGTTTGCCTTGCACTGGTTAGGACACACATAAGAATGTCAGGTTTCAATCAATTTATACCGCAGGAAAGAAAAAGAATACTTGACTGGCAAAATTTGAACAATATGTTAAGCATGCTTTCTCACGCTTGCGACAATACAATGACTACATGAGTGGAATTTTCCACTAACGGAATGTTGTTGCCAGTCTATGGGCTGCGCGGCGGCACAGTGGTTAGCACTGCTGCCTCACAGTGCCAGGGACCCAGGTTCGATTTCCGGTTTGGGTCACTGTGTGGAGTTTGCATGTTCTCCCCGTGTCTGTGTGGGCTTCCTCCGGGAGCTCTGGTTCCCTCCCACAATCCAAAGATTTGCAGGTTAAATGGATTAGCCATGCTAAATTGATCCTTAGCATCCCAAGACGTGTAGGTTAGGTGGATTGGCCATGCTAAATCGATCCTTAGTGTCCCAAGTTGTGTAGATTAGGTGGTTTGGCCATGCTAAATTGATCCTTAGTGTCCCAAGATGTATAGGTTAGGTGGATTAGCCATGTTAAATTGCCCGCAGTGTCCCAAGATGTGTAGGTTAGGTGGATTGGCCATGCTAAATTGCCCACAGTGTCCCAAGATGTGTAGGTTAGGTGGATTGGCCATGGTAAATGTGTGGACTTACAAGGATAGAATCATAGAACCCTACAGTGCAGAAAAAGGCCATTCGGCCCATCGAGTCTGCACCGACTACAACCCCACCCAAGCTCTACCCCCCCATATCCCTACATATTTACCTGCTAATCCCTCTTACCTACACATCTCAGGACACCAAGGGGCAATTTTAAGCGTGGCCAATCAAACCTAACGCGCACATCTTTGGACTGTGGGAGGAAACCGGAACACCCGGGGAAACCCACACAGACACGAGGAGAATGTGCAAACTCCCCACAGACAGTGACCTGAGCCAGGAATCGAACCCAGGTCCCTGCAGCTGTGAAGCAGCAGTGCTAACCACTATGCTACCGTGTGATAGGGTGGGGGGAGAGAGCCTGGGTAAGACACTCTGTCAGAGAATCAGTACAGATTGGATGGGCTTCTTCTCTGCTGTAGGGGTTCTATGATAAGTCCAAAAGGATGAGCCACCTACAAGACAAAATAACCTGGTGTATGAATTTCAATGCCAGTCTGATGCCAGGGTATGTACTCCACACATCCCAATGATTGGAATATTGATTCAGACAATTTGTTCCTTTTGTTCGTGATGGGTGAAGGTACAGACTGACCATAACCAGCCCACACTTTCAAAACCCAAAAGAACATGTCTGTGATTGGGCAGCACTGGCTGAATAATACTGAGTGCGCTGATCCCTGCACTAACCACCAAATTAAGATAATCAGTTGCACTCATAATGTGGCTCCTTGGTGCTTGCTATAAGTGACATGCATTCAAAGGCAGGGAGCCATTCTCTGCAAATAAAAGCAATGTGCTCAATAAAAAACAAAATACGGCGGATGCTGGAAATTTGAAACAAAATCAGGAAATGCTGGAAAACTCAGAAGGTCTGGCAGCACCTGGAGAGGGAGAAACAGAGTTAACATTTCAAATCCGTCTGACATTTATACAGAGAATGTAAGTTAAATTTACAATTGTATTTGTTAGTGTCTCAAGTAAGGCTTACATTAACACTGCAATGAAGTTACCGTGAAATTTCCCCATTCACCACAGTCCACCTCCTGTTCAGGTCAATGCATCTAACTGGCACATCTTTCAGAATGTGGGAGGAAACCGGAGTATCTGGAGGAAACCCACGCAGATACGGGGAGAATGTGCAAACTCCACACAGATAGTGATCCAAGCCGGGAATTGAACCTGGGTCCCTGGCGCTGTGAGGCAGCAGTGCTAATCACTGTTGTTCGGGTACACTGAGGGAGAATTAGCACGGCCAATGCATCTAACCAGCACATCTTTCAGACTGTGGGAGGAACCCCATGTAGACACGGGGAGAACGTGCAAACTCCACACAGAGAGTGACCCAAGGCCAAAATTGAACCCGGATCCCTGACGCGGTGAGGCAGCAGTGCCAAGCACTGTGCCACCGTGCCACCCCATTGAATGGCGGAGTAGGCTCGGAAGGCTAATTGGCCTACTCCTGTCCCTATTTTCCACGTTTCTCTGTTCCAAGCAGTGCAGCTGAAATCTGAATCCCCAGACTCAACTGGAAAAAGATTTGGGAGGAAGGATTCCTTAGAAAAAGTTCGGCTGAAAAATATGGTCATTTTTCAGCAGAAGAGATACTAAACAAGGATTGAGTTTGACATTAACCTTGCCGTGAGATTGGCATCATAACTCAGACCTCAACAGGCAATAGTCGGTGTTTATTGCAGCAACTCTGTACCACTGTATACACAAACCCCCGGGCAGGAAACAAGTGCCAGGCAGTGACGAGATTAATTACACAGTTAATGTTCCTTCAATCCTCCTCACTTACAGTTTGAGGTATCAATCTGATGCCTTTACACCCTAATCAGAGACTCCTGAACTTCTAGCTGTTAGTTTAAAGATAGGGAATCCAGACGGAAGCTAGGTTGACAAGGTTTGGAAGTGTGGGAGGGTACAAAGCACTAAAAGCAGCTCTAAGTGAACTCCGGAGTACTATATCAAAATGGAAAGCAGTGAGGATGATTGCAGTTTTCGACGTCATTCCCACCTCAGACAGAGTCAGTGTCAATGTCAGAAAGATGACTCTTGTTTGTGTGAGCAGAAGATGCGCGTCTCCAATACGTCTCCAAGGCCCAGTGGAGCAAGGCAGATTTAGATTTGTAATCCCCCGCCTTCAATCATGTCAACATCTATCGAATGAAGAAATCCTTGAAAATGAACAGGATTTGGACCTCTCTCCCCTCCTGAGTTGACGCGATCCACAGGCGACAGAAAAGTTCCCAATTCAATTCCAAGTTTTCCATTCCATTAGCTGACCTCAGGAAGGCCAATCTGTATTCGGGGGCGGGGGGGGGGGGGGGGGCCTGCAATTGGCCTCAGTGCTGTGGGCTATGGAGTAGGTCAGTGTTAAGCCAAGGACCCTGCTCCCGGTGAATACTCATTAACAGGATCAGGAATATCAGAACGGGATTGGTCCTGGCGCTGATGGGGTGGGAGGGAGGCAGGCCAGATCATTCCCTGGTAGGGGGAGAGGAGGAGGAGGGAGGGAGGTCCGATCGTTCTCTGGTGATGGGGGAAGGAGGAGGAGGGAGGCTGGATCATTCTCTGGTGGAGAGGGAGGAAGAGGAAGGCCAAATCGTTCTCGGGGGGGGTGGGGTGGGGAGGACGGAGAGCAAAGAACAAAGGTGGTGGGCCAAATGGATCTCTGACTGGGGGGGCGGGCGGGGAGGGCAGAGGAAGACTACTGCCACTTTGCATGTGATCGGTGGGGGCGAAAGTGGGTCAAGGAGTTGCGATCAGTTGGGTAGCGGGGCAGTGGGTGGATAAGGGGGACAGTTATGTTGTGGGGGTAGGGCAATGTCTGTGTGGGCCATTGCTCCCAGGCCCTTTATTGCTTTATGTGGCTCAGTAACGATGTGGCATGGGAACGTTTTTCAAATCTTTTTTTTACTGTGCATGCGCAGTTAGAACATAGACCAGTACAGCACAGTACAGGCCCTTCGGCCCTCAATGTTGGATATGCCGATCGGAGCAGTAGCATTTCGGGTGGGATAAGCTCCCCCCACAGGCTTCTGCAGCACAATTCAGAATCACTGATTTTTTTCAGGCTGAGTGCGTATGGGGGTGCCTGAGAACAGGATTACAAGTCAGACCTGAATCACACCCAGATTCAGCACTTCGAATCTAAATGGTAAAATCGGGCCCTTACATTCAGGCTAATAACAGCAGATTTATTCAAGCAACTCTCTGCCTGTACAGAGTATGACATAAAACATAAACAAAACCAAGTGCAACACCATAATGACACCAGTATCAAATCATGTGACTGGGTCTTAAAGCAATCATGCAACTATTTAAATATATAACACCATTGATTTCAGGCCCCAGTATCAACATTTTTTCTAGGCCCTGCTCAACCTATCTCACCTTGTTCTGCTCTCACCTTCATTCCCAATCCCCACTCTCACTGTCATTCCCCACTCTCATTGTCACTCCCCAGCCCCACTCTATCACTCCTCAGCCCCAATCTCACCATCACTCCTGAGCCCCACTCTCACCATCACTCCCCAGCCCCACTCTATCACTCCCCAGCCCCACTCTCACCGTCACTCCCCAGCCCCACTCTCACCGTCACTCCCCAGCCCCACTCTCACTGTCACTCCCCAGCCCCACTCTCACCATCACTCCCCAGCCCCGCTCTCACCATCACTCCCCAGCCCCACTCTCACCGTCACTCCCGAGCCCCACTCTCACCATCACTCCCCAGCCCCGCTCTCACCATCACTCCCCAGCCCCACTCTCATTGTCACTCCCCAGCCCCACTCTATCACTCCCCAGCCCCACTCTCACCATCACTCCCCAGCCCCACTCTCATCATCACTCCCCAGCCCCACTCTCATTGTCACTCCCCAGCTCCAATCTCACCATCACTCCCCAGCCCCACTCTCACCATCACTTCCCAGCCCCACTCTCATTGTCACTCCCCAGCTCCAATCTCACCATCACTCCCCAGCCCCACTCTCACCGTCACTCCCCAGCCCCACTCTCACCATCACTCCCCAGCCCCGCTCTCACCATCACTCCCCAGCCCCACTCTCACCATCACTCCCCAGCCCCGCTCTCACCATCACTCCCCAGCCCCGCTCTCACTGTCACTCCCCAGCCCCACTCTCACCATCACTCCCCAGCCCCGCTCTCACCATCACTCCCCAGCCCCACTCTCACTGTCACTCCCCAGGACCCACTCTATCAATCCCCAGTCCCCACTCTCACTGTCACTCCCCAGCCCCACTCTATCACTCCCCAGCCCTAATCTCACCATCACTCCCCAGCCCCACTCTCATCATCACTCACTAGGTCCCAGTCTTACCCCTTCTTTTCAACCTATGAATCCGAAAAGTAAAAGTTTAAATAGAATGAAACTGGCACAAACTATTTCAGATTTGCCTTTTTTAAAATTTCTGTGGTTGAGTCCAATAAGTTCAGAATATTTTGTCAAAGAGAACCTGTCCCCTTGTACGTTTATCTCTTTCCACTTTATCTCTGTCCCATTTCATTTTAACGGGCCTTCCTCTGTCAGGCAGTCCAACTCTACCTTCTGTTGGAAAATGGTCCACTCAAAATTCTTCCCTGAGTCTCCATTGGAATATCCAAGGTAGTTTCCTTTCCTTCACTTGTTCTGGATCTTCACTATCATTTTCTGCATATTCTTTGGCAAAGATATACAGAACATTGGCTTCTTTGGTGTCAGAATTTGTTGTAATTATGATTTTGGTGATCAGTGTGGAAGTTACGCTGTTGTAAAAACCATCATAATTTACTCCAACATCAGCCATGAACAGTATTGTTTCTTTGGGTATCTGTGTCTGTGCGAGCTGTATAGATTCTTTAGTTCATTTGGAATGATTGCACAGTTTCATCAAACTGTCTTACTTCATGTCATTGTCCTTTTTTTGTCAGCGGTAATAAAATACTTCTGCTCCTCAATCTCCATCTTGAGGTCACATATGACTGTTGAATTCTCAACATCTACCTTCTCATAAATGATGAGTTGTTGCTGACACTCCTGCAGTTTATGCTCAGGTAATTTCAACAGCTCAGGTTGCAAATCAGGGGAGATGGTGGTGTAGTGGTATTGTAGCTGGACTAGTTAGCCAGAGATACAGGTCTAGGAATATGAGTTTGAATCCTACCATGGAAGATGGTGAAATTTGAATTCAATAAAAATCTGGAATTAAAAGTCTAATGATGACTATGGAGTGATTGTTGTAAAAACCCACCTGGTTCACTAATGTCCTTTAGGGAAGGAAATTTGCCATTGGTTTGGTCAACAAATGACTCCAGACTCACATGCTACGGTGCAGAGGGACCTGGGGGTCCTCGTGCATGAGTCGCAAAAACCCAGTCTGCAGGTGCAGCAGGTGATCAAGAAGGCGAATGGAATGTTGACCGTTATAGCGAGGGGGATAGAATATAAAAGTAGGGAGGTCTTGCTGCAACTGTACAGGGTACTGGTGAGGCCGCAGCTGGAGTACTGTGTGCAGTTTTGGTTGCCACACTTGCGCAAGGATATATTGGCCTTGGAGGGAGTGCAGAGGAGGTTCACTAGGCTGATACTGGAGATGAGGGGGTTGGACTCTGAAGAGAGACTAAATAGACTGGGTCTGTACTCGTTGGAGTTTAGAAGGATGAGGGGGAATCTTATAGAGACGTATAAGATAATGAAATGGATGGATAGGGTAGAGGTAGAGAGATTCTTCCCGCTTAGAAAGGATAGCAGGACTCGAGCGCACAGCCTCAAGATAAGGGGGGTGCTGTTTAGATCGGAGTTGAGGAGGAACTTCTTCACTCAAAGGGTGGTGAATCTCTGGAATTCTCTGCCCGTTGAAGTGGTGGAGGCTACCTCGCTGAATATATTTAAGTCACGGGTAGATAGGTTTCTGATAGACAAGGGGATTAAGGGTTATGGGGAGAAAGCGGGAAAGTGGAACTGATCCACTTCAGATCAGCCATGATCTTATTGAATGGCGGGGCAGGCTCGAGGGGCTAGATGGCCTACTCCTGCTCCTATTTCTTATGTTCTCATGTTCTCACAGCAATGTGGTTGACTTTTAAATGCCCTCAAAGGATGGGCAATAAATGCTGACCCGGCCAGCGATGCCCACATCCCATGAATGAATAAAAAATGTCAACTTTTCTTGCAACCGTCCCTGAACCTGCTCACTTCCCTTGTTCGCATCATTGTCCACTTACTGGTTCTCCTTCTCCACCTTCACCAGTCTTACATTGCACTCGCCTGCCTCCATCCGTGTCTCCATTAACTGAGATTTGTCATTATCCATGGTGTTGCTTGATCGAAACTTTCGGCTGCTGCATCTCAGACTAAGCAAACTTCGGTTTCTCCTTCTGAACCAGTGCCAACCTGAGGGGATTAAATCCACATGGATATTACTCATCTGAGACAGCATTTTCTGCAACTACACCATGCACAATTACTTGAGTTCTTCACAGTTTGTTCCCACATATAATACTACATAATTATAACAACTATTTCAGGTCATTTTGATTTTTCTCCAGAAGGTATCTCAGAAATTTATCCCAATTTCTGATAACTCCCTCATTGTCCAATCTAATTTGGGTGATGTCAAATTCAGAATCATTTGGATTTATTTCTTTCACTGAATTGTAGCAACTAACTCACCTTTCTTTCCTTCCCTATTGAAATAGCGTTGAGCATATTATCATGCACTTTGTTAATTTTCCTTCTATCTTATCACAGGTATAGAGAGGCTTTGACGGGTAATAATTAAACCTGCAGTGGACCAAAAACCAGGAGGTGGGGTGGGGAAGAATGCTTGGTGGAGGGAAGTGAATGAAAACTCTGCAAATAGGTGTAGATAATGCACCTTAGATCTGGAATCCACTCCCCAAACACATACCAAGGTCAAACAAAGGTTCAAAACTGTAATAAATAGCTATTTTTCTGTCAGGCAGGGGATTAAGGGTTATGGAAACAAGGTTTTTAACTGGAATTAAGATACTGAGAAGCCAATGATCCAATTGATTGTTCGAATAGACGGGGGGATGGGGGCAGCTGAATGGCCTTCTCCTCTTCCCAGTCAACTGACCTCAAAGATAGGATCATAAAATCCTTAAAGTGTAGAAGGAGGCCATTCAGCCCATCACATCTGCACTGATCCCCAGACCGAATGTCTTAACCAGGCCCGATCCCCAGAACCCCATATATTTATCCCATTAATTCTCCTAACCTAGACATCTTTGAACGCTAAGGGGCAATTTAGTGAGGCCAATTCACCTAACCTGCACATCTTTGAACCGTGAGGGGAAACCAGAGGAAACTCACGTAGGCATGGGGAGAATCATAGAATCATAGAACCCTACAGTGCAGAAAGAGGCCCTTTGGCCCATCGAGTCTGCACCGAACACAATCCCATCCAGGCCCTGTCCTCATATCCCTACATATTATACCCACTAATCCCTAACTTACGCATCCCTGGACACTAAGGGCCAATTTCTTACCATGGCCAATCAACCGAACCCACACATCTTTGGACTGTGGGAGGAAACCCATGCAGAAACAAGGAGAATGTGCAAAATCCACACAAACAAACACCCAAGACTGGAATTGAACCCAGGACCCTGGCACTATGAGGCAGCACTATGCCACTGTGCCAGATAGGAGAAAAAGAGTGCGAGAGAGAGTGTAAAAGGTAGGATTTTAACCATTTGGCATCTACAAAATCTACCGTAGGTTAGTAGTCTCACAACACCAGGTTAAAGTCCAACAGGTTTATTTGGAATCATGAGCTTTTGGAGCACTGCTCCTTCATCAGGTGAGTCACCTCCAAAAGCTCATAAGCTGGTATTGTGAGACTTCTTACCCTGCCCACCCACCTCAGTCCAACGCTGACATCTCCACCTCATACTTTACATTAAGTTGAACTTTCTCTACACCCTAGCTATGACTGTAACACTACATTCTGCACCCTCTCCTTTCGTTCTCCCTTATGTACTCTATGAACGGTATTCTTTGTATGCGTAGCGCCCAAGAAACAATGCTTTTCACTGTATACTAATGCATGTGACAAATAATAAATCGAATCAAATTTTTTAAAAAAATGTTATTTTTAAAAGTCCTACCACCCTAATCGCAGAAGGATCTAAACTGGGGTTGTGAAGTTCATTGCGGGAAATGTAATGCATCTTTATCTCCCTGTGCCACTGAACGGCAGGGATCTGAAGAACCGTTCCTTTAAGTGATTGCTTTTTTTTCTCTCTCTCTCTCCTGTGTGTCTGTGTGTTAGACACAAGTCATTCCTACGTAAGAGGAAAATATTTTCATTACGAGTGGAGTGTTAGACCCCAGAGGCATCTAAAGAGCAGAGGGAGAGGGAGCAACTATAAATCAGTGGCTTCTCTGAAATATAATAGGAAACGCTTTGTGCGTCTGATCTGAGCAGGAGGGACAAAGAGCAAGGGAGAGCTCTCACCTCGCAAGCTTCTCCAGGTACTGATTTTTTTGTTGTTTCAGAGAAAGCAGAAACTATTTATAAAAGTTACTTGAAGGGGGAAACTATCCGATTAACTGATCAAATTCAGGCGCAGTTTCTGTGACTCGTCCAGTAATCTCTGGGAAATAAATTGGAAATTGCTTTTGCTTTGATATTGTACACAGTCACTTCCCCCCTCCCTCTCCTCCAAGGGAGGTTATCTTTTGCCCTACAAAGATAAAGCGAGCACTGTCCTTTGGATTCGATCGGAATTATGTTTTTAAAGCTCGGATGCAGTGTTGAAGAGAGTGTTTGAGTATCTGGGACACTTTCGGAGGAAAAGTGCAATTCTTTTCAGTAACCAGGGGAGGGAAATTCTACTTGTAGTGTTGCAGTTTTTAAAATTATTTTGTTGAAGGCTTGAGGAGGGGGGGGTTGGGGGTGTTCCACTGGCTTTCAAACTCACAGGGCAATCTGCTCCACTCTCCCGAGAGAGCAGCCCCCTCCCATCCGTCCCAAATTTACAACAACCACTTGCATTTGTATGCCACTTTGAGGCGTTCAAGACGATCGAAGGGTTGGATAGGGTGGACGGTGAGAGCCTTTTACCTCGGATGGTGATGGCTAACACGAGGGGACATAGCTTTAAATTGAGGGGTGGTAATTATAGGACGGATGTCAGAGGTGGGTTCTTTACTCAGAGGGTAGTAAGGGCGTGGAATGCCCTGCCTGCAGCAGTTGTGGACTCGCCAACTTTAAGGGCGGCCAAATGGTCAGTGGATAGGCATATGGATAACATTGGAATAGTTTAGGTTAGAGGGTCATTAGATTGGTTCCACTGGTCGGCGCAACATCGAGGGCCTGTACTGCGCTGTAATGTTCTATGTTCTATTTGTATAGCACCCCTGTGATATAACAAACCACCCCAAAGAGCCTCTCCGCAGTGTTGATCAAATGGAGCGACACGGTGACACAGTGGTTAGCACTATTGCCTCACAGCGCTGGGTTCGTATTCCCAGATTGAGTCACTGTCTGTGTGGAGTTTGTACATTTTCCCTGTGTCTGTGTGGGCTTCCTCCGGGTGCTCCGGTTTCCTCCCACTGTCCAAAGATGTACAGGTTTAGGTCGATTGGGCATGTTAAATTAACCCTTAGTGTCCTGGGATGTGCTAGGTTAGAGAGATCAGCAGGGTAACTAGGTGGGGATAGGGCCTGGGTGGGATTGGTGTCGGTGCAGACTCGATGGGCCGAATGGCTTCCTTCTGCACTGTGGGGATTCCATGATTCTACGAAATTTGACACCACCTCCCCCACCCCGATAAACAAGGGATAACAGGTCAGGTAGCCAAAAGATAAGAAGCTGAAGGAGTGTGCTAAAGGAGGAGGGAGGTAGAGAGGTTGGGGGAGGAGGGTCCAGGGGAAGAGTCACTCTGACTCAAAATGTTGCCTCTATTCTCGCTCCACAGGTGCCGTCAGACCTGCTGAGGTTTTCCAGCATTTCCTGCTTTTCTGTTGGACAAGGGGTCAAAGTTGGAGGAGCGCAGAGATCTCGGAGGATTGTAGGGTTGGAACAAGTCAGGGCAACGGGGGAGGTCAGGAATTTCACTGTGAAAGTTATGCCTGCAATATCATCTCCGAAAAACTGCAGCTAAAGTTTCTGCAATTAATTGTGGAAGCTCTCCGTACCAAATCCCAATCAAATTGAAATGGAAATCAGAGCTCTGGTTTGTCCAGAGATGTGTGGGTTAGGTTGATTGGCTATATTAAATTGACCGTAGTGTCAGGGAGATTATCAGGATAAATATGTGGGGTTACGGGAATAGGGTCTGGGTGGGATTGTGGTCAGTGCAGACCCGATGGACGGAATGGCCTCCTTCTGCACTGTAGGGAATCTATGGTTGATTTGGTTTGATTTATTATTGTTACACGTATCGATACACAGTGAAAATTATTGTTTCTTGCGAGCTATATAGACAAAGCATACCGTTCATAGAGTCAGAGACAGAGCAGTCGTCAGGATGTGAGGCACAAGGTACGCCAGGAGATATAAAGGGCACGTAGGAAAGGCGAGGTTACAGTGATTATGGGGGACTTCAATATGTAGATGTGCTGGGAAAATCAGGTTGGCAGTGGATCCCAAGAAAAGGAAGAAGCTTTTAGAGGCGAGGTCATGTCGTGTATTATAAGACCAAGATACCTAGGTTCTTGATTGGTAAAAGGGATCAAAGGTTATGAGGAAAAAGCGGGAGAATGGGATTGAGAAACTTATCAGCCACCATCGAATATCAGAGCAGACTTGATGGGCTATTCTGCTCCTATATCTGATGGTCTTGTGATCATTCTTGGGTCATCCACCTAACCTTTTCCCCTGCCATTCTCTCCGCCTTTTCTCGGATATAGCGCAATACCCTTCCTGAAAGTTACTTTTCAATCTGTCTCCAACGGCTTTCCAGGTAGTGCATTCCTGTAGCGGGAAAGGGATGGGGAGGGGGGGGTAGGATTCTTCTGGATACTGTCTGTTAGCAAATGTTTGAGCAAGTTCTAGCAAAGTTATTGGCTTTTTTTTTTCAGAGAAAGATTTAGTAATGACCAGAGGGAATACTGACCTTGTTATAGGAACACAGGATCAGGAGTAGGTCAGGCAGCCCAGCCTGTTTTCAAGCAAATCATGTCCAATTTGTACATCCATTCCATTTACCCACCATCTCTCTATATCGCCTGATACCCTTACCTAATAAACATCTATTGATCACAGCCCTGTAAGCCTCGGGGGAGTGAATTCCAGTTTTCCATTGCTACGTGTGGAGAAGTGTTCCCCGCTCGCTCTCCCAAATGGCTTAACTCAACTTTTAAAACCCTGTCCCCTTGTTTTAGGTTCTCTCACGAGAGGGAAATCGTGGGCGGGATTTTCTGCCATGTGCGCAGAAGCTCCCCCCCAAGTTCAATAGATCTTTAAACGGATTTTCTGTCTCGCCTGCTACGATTCCCTCAGTGGGCGAGATGAGAGAATTTCAGCCAGTCTGTCTTTAACTATCCCATTGAAAGTTTTACACATTTTAAAGTTTCAGTGGTCTAAGGACATCCCAAAGTTCCTAATAGTCCATGCGGTGTTTTAAAGTTTATTTATTAGTCTGACAAGTAAGGCTTACATTAACACTGCAATGAAGCTTACTGTGAAAATCCCCTAGTCGCCACACTCCTGTTTGGGTACACTGAGGGAGAATTTAGCACGGCCAATGTGATTCCAAATAAACCTGTTGGACTTTAACCTGTTGGTGTTGTGAGACTTCTTACTGTGCCCACCCCAGTCCAACGCCAGCATCTCCACATCGCAGGGGACATTGGTTTAAGATAAAAGGGGGAAAAGTTTAAAGGAGATGTGAAAGGCAGGTTTTTTTACACTGAGGGTGGTAAGTGCCTGGAATGCGCTGCCGGAGGAGGTGGTAGAAGCAGATACAATAGCAAGGTTTAAGAGGCATCTAGACAGAGACATGAATAGGCAGAGAATAGAGGGATATGGACCATGTAGGGGCAAAGGTTCCTTAGTTTAGAAAGACGTCATGTGTTGGCATAGGCTTGGTGGGCCGAAGGGCCTGTTCCAGTGTGGTACAATTCCTTATTCTTTATTACCAATATGTCTTCTTTCTAACACATTCAGGAACTGCACATGGTACCAATTCTGTGATGTTATCTTCTCTTTAGATCAGATTCGGGATGTTCAGTCAAAGCTTTGTGACATTCTGGGTACTTCTCATCATGTCTGGGATCTCGCTGAAGGCTCACAAGGTCAGGAGCGAGAGGCTTGCGGGCAGCTACAGCAACGAGGAAAGCGCACCCAAGATGCCAGAAGATGGAATGGAAAGGCTCCTGACCCTAAGAATCCTCGACAGGAACCTGGGGACCCTCCTGAGCCACGGGTTGGCAGCCCAGCAGAGCAGGCGGTCCCCTGACCTCCCGCCAGTCAAAAGCGAAGACCTGGCGGCGGTCCGCTCCCTTGGCGAGGCGACAGACTGGTCCAGGAGGACGTTCACCTTCCCATTCCAGTACCCCTTTGATTCCCAGCGGCGGCAGGAGACATTGATGTCCAGGAGGAACAGCAAGGGCACGAGGTTCTCCTTGTCCCTGGACGTGCCAACCAGTATCCTCAGCATCCTCATTGACCTTGCCAAGGCGAGAGATATGAGAGCAAAAGCTGCTGCCAATGCGGAATTGATGGCCCGGATTGGAAAATGATTTAGGTTTCTAACAAGCTGGCACACTCGGCTTAAAAGAAAAATTAACTTAAAAGCTGAAATATTGCTTTTTTTTAAATTTTTGTTTTGGTTACTTAGCTAGTATTATGCAATGTGAACAAATTAAATCTATTCTTAAACCCTTCCAGCATTATATTGTTTCTTATATTTTGCTCCAATACGGGACACGGCTTGCTTTTATTCTGACCACAGCAGATGTTAATCTCCGAACAAAACAAAATTCCAGAGAGAAACTTGGCTTAAAAGCCATATTTTTTTTTGTCTTCTGAAAGCGTGAGGAAGATGTACGGTTTTCAGCAAGTCCAGTAACACTCTTGGGATGTTAAAAATTAAATTGATTAACAAGAGGGAAAGAAAACTTAAACACATAAGATTGCAGTTACACAATTAAAACAAAAATCATACAAAACACCCCCTTCCTCCAACTAGGCCAGACCCAGATGCACCATAGAAACATCCTTTCATCATGTGATCAAGAAGGCGAATTGTACACTGGCCTTTATAGCGAGGGGGATAGAATATAAAAGTAGGGAGGTCTTGCTGCAACTGTACAGGGCACTGGTGAGGCCGCAGCTGGAGTACTGTGTGCAGTTTTGGTCGCCGCACTTGCGGAAGGATATTTTGGCCTTGGGGGGAGTGCAGAGGAGGTTCACTAGGCTGATACTGGAGATGAGGGGGTTGGACTATGAAGAGAGACTAAAAAGACTGGGTCTGTACTCGCTGGAGTTTAGAAGGATGAGGGGGGATCTTATAGAGACTTATAAGATAATGAAAGGGATGGATAGGGTAGAGGTAGAGAGATTCTTCCCGCTTAGAAAGGATAGCAGGACTAGAGGGCACAGCCTCAACATAAGGGGGGGGTGCAGTTTAGATCGGAGTTGAGGAGGAACTTCTTCACTCAAAGGGTGGTGAATCTCTGGAATTCTCTGCCTGTTGAAGTGGTGGAGGCTGCCTCGCTGAATATATTTAAGTCACGGGTAGATAGATTTCTGATAGACAAGGGAATTAAGGGTTATGGGGAGAGAGCGGGAAAGATCCACTTCAGATCAGCCATCTTATTGAATGGCGGGGCAGGCTCGAGGGGCTAGATGGTTTACTCCTGCTTCTATTTCTTATTTTTTATGGTATGGCTCCTGCCCTGACCGAGACCGCAAGAAACTACAAGGGGTTTTGTACATAACCCAGTCCATCATGCAAACTAGCCTCCCATCTATTGACTCTGGCTACACTTCCCGCTGCCTTGGAAAAGCAGCCAGCATCATCAAGGACCCCACACACCCTCTCTTCCATACTCTCTTCCACCTTCTTCCATCGGGAAAAGGGTACAAAGGTCTGAGGTCACCTACCAACCGACTCAAGAACAGCTTCTTCCTTACTGTGACAGACTTTTGAATCAGACCTTATATTGAGTTGATCTTTCTCTGTACCCCAGCTATGACTGTAACACAACTTTCTGCACTCTCTCCTTTCCTTCTCCCCTATGTACTCTATGAATGGTATGTTTTGTCTGTATAGTGCGCAAGAAACAACACTTTTCACTGTATACTAATACATAATACATCAAATCAAACACCCACAAGGGTACACCCTCCAGACAACAATTCCTTACAGATATTGAACTACAGAAATCCAGTAATATTACCCAAGGCAAAATTTTTGTTTGTTTGTTAAAGATGTACCTCACAACCTCTCAAATCCGCTTCCGCTCTGCTATGAACATCCAAGAAACTTCAGAACAAGATTGCTTTTTGCACCCCAAGACTTTTCTTGAATCTAAAATTGAAGTTGAAGTTTATTTATTAGTCACATGGCTTACATTAACACCGCAATGGAGTTACTGTGAATTTCCCCTAGTCGCCAGAGTCTGGCGCCTGTTCAGGTCAAAGTGCCTAATCAGCACATCTTTCAGGCTGCAATTGGATGGCTGGTTCAAACTTTGTCTTCTCCCAAATTAGGGCTATTCCGAGGAGGTCTTCCCCACACAGCCAACTGCAATTCACTTTACCATCTGTCCTTCCATGCCCCTTTCACCTTCAATCCCATTGTTCAAAGCATTTCTTTCCAAAATATAAATATCTTTCATGTCTTTCCTACTTCTAAATTCATTGGAGTTTAGAAGAGTGAGTAAGAAACTCGTACAAACTTATAAAATTCTAAACAGGGTTACACACAGGGTAGGTTCAAAAAGAATGTTCTCGATAGTGGGAGAGTCCAGATCAAAGGTCTGGCAGCGTTCATAAGGAGAGAAAAGAGCTGATGTTTCGAGTCCAGATGACTCTTTGTCACGGCTTTAACAAAGCTCCGAGCTTTGACAAAAGGTCACCTGGACTCAAAACATCAGCTCTTTTGTCTCCTTACAAATGCCGCCAGACTCGCTGAGATTTTCCAGCATTTTCTCTTTTGGTTTCAGGTTCCAGCATCCGCAGTCGTTTGCTTTTATCCACAGAAAGTAGTTAAGGCCAAAATATTGTGTGATTTCCAGAAGAAATTAGATTTGGCTCTTGGGGCTAAAGGGACCAAGAGAGGAAGGGGGAAGTCAGGATATTGAATTCGATGATCAGCCACGATCAAAATGAATGGGGTAGCAGGTTTGAAGGGCCAAATGGTCTACTCCTCCTTCTAGTTTCTATGTTTCTAGGATCAAATAAAATGTAATAACCTTCCCTTATTTACATATGAAAATTTTATCGACTGTAACAGCCTTTTACACCCCTCTGAAATTTAAAAGCTGGAAAAGTAAGTCCCTCTCTATCTCCTAATGCAAATTTTTAAACTTATTTACTTATGAAACTGCTTGACCGTAGCTTCATTACAGATACATGAATTTAGCATCTCAACTGCTTTTCATTTCTCAATTCTTCAAACAATTTGACATTAACCTTTCTTCAGTTTAACTAAAGCATTTATTTACGCACTCAGAATTCTTTACAGAATGACACAATATTTCCCAGAAGCATATTTTTTCAAAAAATCAATTTCCACACTTCTTTACTTAAGTGAAGGAAAACAACATAACTTGTCTTTATTGCAGTGAAGTGTTCTGAGGTGCTTGACAGGAACTTTGTCAAACAACGTCTGACATTAGGCCACGTAAGGAGGTATTAAGGCAAGTGACCTCAAACCTATTCAAAGACATGCATTTTAATGAGAGTCTTGGAGGAAGAGAGATAGAAAGTTTTAAGGAGGGGATTCTTAGGGTCCAGACAGCTGAAGGTATGGCCACCAATGGCGGCTCAATCAAAGTAGTGGGTGCAGAAGCAGTCAGGGATTATTATGTTATTGTTATTATTAGGTCACAATATAACCAATTAGTAAATCTCCTCTCGGTCTTCTAAGGAGAACAATCCAACTCCTTCACAATCTCTGTGTAACTGAACAGGGTGGCACAGTGGTCAGCACTGCTGCCTCACAGTGCCAGGGACCTGGGTTCGATTGCCAACTTGGGTCACTGTCTGTGTGGAATTTGCACCTTCTCCCCGTGCCTGCGCGGGTTTCCTCTGGATGCTCTGGTTTCCTCCCACAGGCCAAAAGAGGTGCTGTTTAGGTGCATTGGCCATACTAAATTCTCCCTCATTGTGTTGATTTGATTTATTATTGCCACATGCATTACCATATAGTGAGAAGTATTGTTTCTTGCGCGCTATACAGCCAAAACATACCATTCATGGAGAAGGAAAGGAGAGAGTGCAGAATGTAGTATTGCAGTCATAGGTAGGGTGTAGGGAAAGATCATCTTAATGCAAGGTAGGTCCATTCAAGATTCTGACAGCAGCAGGGAAGAAGCTGTTCTTGAGTCGGTTGATATGTGACCTCAGATTTTAGTATCTTTTTCCCAATGGGAAAAGGTGGAAGAGAGAATGTCTGGGGTGCGTGGGAATCCTTAATTATGCTGGCTGCTTTGCCGAGGCAGTGGGAAGTGTAGACAGAGTCAATGGATGGGAGGTTGGTTTGCGTGATGGATTGGGCTACATTTACGAGCTTCAATGTATCCAAACAGGCGCCAGAGTGTGGCGACTAGGGGATCTTCACAGTAACTTCATTGCAGTGTTAATGTAAGCCTACTTGTGACAATTA
This sequence comes from Carcharhinus amblyrhynchos, assembly GCF_965287045.1. Taxonomy (NCBI): domain Eukaryota; kingdom Metazoa; phylum Chordata; class Chondrichthyes; order Carcharhiniformes; family Carcharhinidae; genus Carcharhinus; species Carcharhinus amblyrhynchos. The sequence continues at coordinate 6,812,664 of NC_137326.1, read as the reverse complement.
ATAAGTAAATTTTAAAACCTCGAACTGTTGCCCTAGGTGAGATCGATCTTCACGGTGTAGATTGGGAATGGACTTTGAGGCTTTCTCTATTTGTGTAGTTCAACTGCACCTCAAAGCGCCAGTGAGCTATGGAGAGAGGCCTCCATGAGTTTGCAATTACAAACAGCCTGAGGGGAGACACGTCAATGAGGCCTGCTTGGATTTCACTCACAACTCCACAGACAGTAAAGCAGTCCGTCCCCACATTCAGCTTGAACTGGACAATGTTCAGGCTTGAGCTGATATTTGTCAGAGAATCATCCCCAGACATTCAACCTTTGTGTTAATTGATTGGTGTTAATAAATTGTCCCTAAATTAGACCTCCCTTAATCTGGCGCACATATTATTCTCTAAATTTGCACCCCTTTAGTGTAGAGTCCACAAGGCGTAGACAAAAGTCATAAGTAGAAGAAGGATTGGAGTGAGGCACTCACTGAGTGTTGAAACGGGCGGCGCTGGCTTGTAGGGCCAAAGGGCCTGTTTCCTGTGCTGTGTTGTTCTTTGTTCTTTGCTGAATCTCCCATCATCAACATCCTGGAGGTTACAAATTGACCAGAAACTTAACTGGACCAGGCGCATAAATACTCTGACTACAGTAACGGGACGGAGGCTGGGAGTTCTGCAGCGAGTAACTCACCTCCTCGCTCCCCTGAGGTGGTCCATCTACAAGGCACAAGCGAATAGCGTTTGGGAAGACCCTCCACTTACCAGCTCCAGCAGCACTCAAGAAGCTCAACACCATCCGAGACAAAACAACCAACTGGACTGTCACCTCATACACCATGTTAAACATTCACCCCTCCATTACTAATGCACAGGGGCAGCAGTGTGTACCACCTACAGGATGCACTGCAGCAATTCATCAAGGTTCATAGAATATAGAAGAACATAGAACATTACAGCGCAGAACAGGCCCTTCGGCCCACGATGTTGCGCCGACCAGCTTTTTTAAAAAAAAACAACACTAACCCACTAACCTAAACCAATCCCATTTCGTCCATAAACCTATCCACAGATCTCTTAAACGCCCCCAAACTAGGCGCATTTACAACTGCAGCTGGCAGGGCATTCCAGTCCCTCACCACCCTCTGGGTAAAGAACCTACCCCTGACATCAGTCCTATAACTACCCCCCCTTAATTTAAAGCCGTGCCCCCTCGTGCTAGCTTTCTCCATCCTAGGAAAAAGGCTATCACTATCCACCCTGTCTAAACCTCTAATCATCTTATATGTTTCAATAAGGTCCCCTCTTAGCCGCCTTCTTTCCAGCGAAAACAACCCCAAATCTCTCAGTCTCTCCTCATAGGATCTCCCCTCCATACCAGGCAACATCCTGGTAAACCTCCTCTGCACCCTCTCCAAAGCCTCTACATCCTTCCTGTAATGTGGGGACCAGAACTGCACACAATACTCCAAGTGCGGCCGCACCAGAGTTGTGTACAGTTGCATCATGACGCTGCGACTCCTAAATTCAATCCCCCTACCAATAAACGCCAAGACACCATATGCCTTCTTAACAACCTTATCTACTTGATTCCCAACTTTCAGGGATCTATGTACACATACACCTAGATCCCTCTGCTCCTCCACTCTATTCAAAGTCCTCCCGTTAGCCCTATACTCAACACATCTGTTATTCCTACCGAAATGAATTACCTCTCACTTCTCCACATTAAACTCCATCCGCCACCTCGCGGCCCAGCTCTGCAACCTTTCTAAGTCACCCTGCAAACTATGACACCCTTCCTCACAATCTACCACACCTCCGACTTTGGTGTCATCAGCAAACTTACTAATCCTTACTTGTTCCTTCAACAACATCTTCCAAACCTGTGATAAAAGCAAATTATGATGTGGAGATGCCGGCGTTGGACTGGGGTAAACACAATAAGAAGTCTCACAACGCCAGGTTAAAGTCCAACAGGTTTATTTGATAGTAAACCCTGCCCCTTTGTCAGGTGAGTAGAGAGTTCTGCTCTCAAACAGAGCGTATAAAAGGCACACGCAGTTTACAGAATACTGACTTGGTGTCTGAAGCAAATTACTGCAGACGTTGGAATCTGAAACCAAAAGAGAAAATGCTGGAAAATCTCAGCAGATCTGGCAGCATCTGTAAGGAGAGAAAAGAGCTGACGTTTCGAGTCCAAGTGACCCTTTGTCAAAGCTTTTGTTTGTGTGTGTGTGTGGAGGGGGGAGCGCAGGGTGTGTGTCTCAGGTTGGGGAAGATGGCAGAAGGGGTGTGGGTGTGGGGGATGAGTGTGGGGGGAGAGATATGGGGAGGACGTTGTGGTCTGCTTCTGAATTATGAAGATTTCTATAGGAATCTACGCTTCATCAATGTTAAAACTGGAGTTAGGTCCCTTCAGGCACATCCTGTTCCAGAAACAACCGTGTACAAGTTGAAATACTGCACCGTGGACATGCATCGCTATGCATTGCTAGCTAAAATAACTTGCAAAATAAAATCAATCACTAAATATGAAAGAAATCCTGCACTTGGGCCCTTGAACATAAGAGGGTTGCAAGTTTGCAGATGATACATGGGATTTAATGAGATTGAGGGTTTTAGATAGCAGGTAGGGATATGATCAGCGCAACTTGTGGGCTGAAGGGCCTGTTTGTGCTGTAGTGTTCTGTGTTCTATAAAATTTGGTGGGGTTGTAAATGATGAAGAGGATAGCCGATCCGTGGCAAATGGAATTCAACCCGGATAAGTGATGCACTTGAGCAGGACAAACAAGACAAGGGAATGCATGATGAATGGTGGGGTACTGGGAAGCACTGAGGATTAGAGGGCACTCGGTGTGCATGTACACCATCCCTTAAGGTAGTAGGGCAGTTCATAATGGTTGGCACTGCTGCATCACAGCGTCAGGGACCTGGGTTCGATTCCTGGCTTGGATCACTCTGTGTGGAATTTACATATTCTCCCCATGTCTGCATGGGTTTCCTCCCAGAGACCAAATATGTGCAGGTCAGATGGACTGGCCATGCTAAATTGCCCCTTTGTGTCAAGGGGTATTAGCTAGGGTAAATGCATGGGGGATAGGGCTTGGATGGGATTGTGATCGGTGCAGACTCAATGGGCCAAATGGCCTCCTTTTGTACTGAAGGATTTTATGATTAAGAAGTCAATTGGGATACTTGCCTTTATTAGCTGTGGTGTAGAGTTTACGAGCAGGGGGATTATGCTGGAACTGTATAAATCCTCAGTAGGGACACACTTAGAGTATTGTATGCAGTTCCAGGATGGACACCACAGGAGGGATGTGCTAGGACTGGAAAGGGCGCAGAGGAGAGTTACCAAGATATCGCCTGGGCTACAGGGCTTTAGTTGACGAGAGATTGGACAGACCGGGGTTCTTTTCCTTGGAGCAGAGGAGGCTGAGGGGGACATGATTGAGATGGAGAAAATGACAAGGGAGTGAGATAGAGTCGGCAGGAGGAAACTTTTCCCCTTGTTGGAGGGATCAATGACCAGGGGGCAGAGATTTAAGGCAAGGAACAGGAGATTTAGAGGGAATGTGAGGGAAAACCTTTTTTTACCCAGAGGCTGGGGGGAGACCGGAGCTCACTGCCTGAAATGGTGGTGGAGGCAGGGACCCTCCCTCGTAACACTGAAGAAATATTTAGATGTGCACTTGTGATGCCGAGGCATACAAGGCTGTAAACAAGTGCTAGAAAATGGGGTTAGAGTTGTTAGGGTGGGGCAGCCTGGTGGCACAGTGGTTAGCGCTGCTGGCTCACAGCGCCAGAGACCCAGGTTCGATTCCCAGCTTTGGTTACTATCTGTGCGGAGTTTGCACGTTCTCCCCATGTCTGCGTGGGTTTCCTCCAAGCGCTCCTGTTTCCTCCCGTGCTGGTTAGGTGTATTGGCTGTGCTAAATTCTCCCTCAGTGTACCCGAACAGGTGCTGGAGTGTGGCGACTGGGGGATTTTCACAGTAACTTCATTGCAGTGTTAACATAAACCTACTTGTGACACTGATAAACTTCAACTAAACTGGGACTTTTCTCAGCAAAAAAAAAATTAGAACTTCATAAGTTTTTAGATTTATAAATTCCAATGTTCTTAAATGAAATAACTACAGAAACAAAATAAATTTTAACATATTTAATTAATATATAAAATATATCTGCAAAGGTGAAAGGTGAATCACACTCCCTGGTTTCGGATAGACTGGTCTCCATCTAGTGGCTGACGTTGGTTGGTGCAGGTAGCTGAGGAGGTGAAGCTGCCTGAAGATGCCCCCAGGGGGCGTCCCCAGGTGGTGGGACAGGAGGCAAGGGCAGAAGGTAGGAATGAGGAGGGAAGAGGTGGATGGACCCCTACGGTGCTGGGGAAAACGTGGGGTGACACGGTGGCTAGCACTGTTGCCTCACAGCACCAGGGACCCGGATTCGCTTGTTGGCTTGGGTCACTGTCTGTGTGGCGTCTGCATGTTAGCATTGGATCCCTACAGTGCAGAACAAGGTGCCTCCACTGTAGGGATCCATGCAAATAGACGGTGACCCGAGGCCGGAACTGAACCCGGGTCCCTGGTGCTGTGAGGCAGCAGTGCTGACAACTCCGTGCCGCCCTGTTATCTGTGTGAGTTTCCTTCGGGAACTAACCGGTCCAAAGATGTGCTGGTTAGGTGCATTGGCCATGCTGAATTCTCCCTCAGTGCCAGAGTGTGGTGACTAGGGGATTTTCACAGTATCTTAATTGCACTGTTGATGTCAGCCTATTTGTGACACTAATAAATCAACTTTTAAAAATGTCATGTGCGCATATGGGATATGCAGATCGCAGAACAGGAACCAATCAATCTGATAGGAAAATAAAGGTACTTTGTGGGATTTATATTTGCATTGCTATACACTAGAGACAAGGTATTGTTTTAGATGGGGTTAATTTACTGTTTCTGTGCCTGGAAGAGACATGTACATAGATTCATGCTGGACAAAGGTGTTTGCATGTGTGGGGCTTAGTTAAGTTCCAACTATGATTCTATTGTGTTTAGAGAGGGTTACAGCATGAAGAATAAATATAGTAGCAGGGACATTTAAGAACATAAGAACTTGGAGGCCATCTGGCCCCTCGAGCCTGCTCCGCCACTCAATAAGATCATGGCTGATCTTTTCGTGGACTCAGCTCCACTTACTCGCCCGCTCACCAGAACCCTTGCTTTGCAACAGGAGGCCCACTTCACAGAGGGGAGAACCTTCTCTTGTTTGTAGTTTGATTTAAAGCGAAAACAGTTGGAGGATTGAAGGGAGTGAGAAGGTAGCTTTCACCGCTCTGCTAAAAGCCGTCAGTTTAGAAGGTTGGAGGGGCAACATCTCTTTCAGATTTGCTGTAGGAAAAACCATACAATTAAGAAGCACTTTCCTGAAGAGCAGCTACTTAAGGAAATCAACAAAATGAGGAGGAGTTTTCAAGTAGTTTGGAGTTAACTGAACAGAGGAAACTGGGAACCAGAACTGCTTACTATTCAATAAAAGTACAGGGACTTGAAAAGAGAGTGGATTGTGGGAGGCAAGAAAGATATTTGCAGCATTGCTAAGGTTTGTGAGAAATTACTACAGTTTGGAGAACTTTATTTGAAATGACAGTGGAAGTCAGTCGAGACAAAAGAATCCTAAATGGGTTGGTATAAATTCCTGCACTGGATTTGCTGTTAAAAGTGGAGTAGAAGCTTTGTTTAAAAGTGTCTTTTGAAATTTCTGGACTGGATTTCAGAATGCAAACCACTAAGTGAAAGCGTTACTGCAAGGGAAGGTTTTAAAGCGTGTTTTTTGGGAGTGGAATTTGGAATCTCTCACACGATAATCATCTGCGGATGTTCTGAAGCAAAATGCACAAACACTAACTGGGTTCAGAGTGGAGTGTGTGAGCGATCACACCCAATCTGTGTGCTTTAAAAAATGGACTTTGTGTGTTAATGACACCATTGTATCTTCTCATGTACTTTGTCATCTCTGTTACCCTTAAAACCTGTGTTTGTTAAACTAAGGGGGGAGTAAAGGAGTATTGCATTATAATCCAATTTTTCTATGTTTATTAAGTGTCTTTTGGTGGCACAGTGATTAGCACTGCTGCCTCACAGCGCCAGGGATCTGGGTTCGATTCCTGGCTTGGGTCACTGTCTACGCGGAGTCTGTACATTCTCTCCATGTCTGCGTGGGTTTCCTCCGGGTGTTCCGGTTTCCCCCCACAGTCCGAAAGACGTGCTGGTTAGGTGCACTGGCCGTGCTAAATTCTCCCTCAGTGTACCCGAACAGGCGCCGGAGTGTGGCGACTAGGAGATTTTCACTGTAACTTCATTGCTGTGTTAATGTAAGCCTGCTTGTGACACTAATAAATAAACTTAAATTTACGTTGAAATTAATGAATGTTCCTGCGACTCTGTTCCTCAACATTTGATTATAAAAAAAAGTTCCGGTCTTTTGAACCAGGATTCCATTCTGGGAGCTTCCTGTCCAGTTACAACAACAACTGGGATTGTAACTTTTTTTTGCAAAAAAAATATACTTTATTCTTAAAATACCTGAAAGAACATTGCCCACATTCAAAAATGGCCCTCACCGAGGATGCAACGAGTTTCACGTACCTCATGTTAAGCAAATCTTTCCCAACACCCCAGCTATAACTGTAACACCACATTCTGCGCTCTCTCATTTCCTTCTCTATGAACGGTATGCTTTGTCTGTATAACACGCAAGAAACAATACTGTACGTTAATACATGTGACAGTAATAAATCAAATCAAAATCAGGTCAGTTCTCTGCATTGATCCTGGTGCTCCAATATAATTGCGATATGTACAATATTCACTGTGAATATTCGATGTGAGTCGTACAGCCCAAGGGGCTTCTACACAATTCCCACTCCCCCCCCCTGGTGCACTATGGATGAAAGGTCTTGTGTCCGACCTTTCCCCGTTGCACCTCTGCGTGGCTGCCCCAAGCTTTAGAGTGCCCCTCAGTCTTGGGGTTTGGAATGTTACAGCTAACTGATGAATTCAATCAAATCCAGAGTGCGAGCCCTTGCAATGTTAAATGGATATACAGGGTAATGTGGCCATCAAAAAGCAAAGGATTCATGTCCTGGGATAGAACTAAAAGCAAGGATGTTATGTTAAGCCTGTACAGAACCTTGGTTAAACCACACTTGGGTTGCCGTGAACAGCTCTTGTTCGCCATATTACAGAAAGGAGACTGATTCCCCGCACAAAGCTGGCAATCTTTGCCTGTTATGTATTTTTGGGGGGAGAGTGTGAACGATATACAAAAATAGAAAAACGACAGCACAAACAGGCCCCTCAGCCCACAAGTTGTGCCAAGCGTGTCCCTACCAACTAGGCTTACCTATAACCCTCTACCTTAATAAGTTGATACGTTGCGGGGGGACTGGGTTATTCTGGTTTTGCCCAGTCTTGTCATAGACACTCTACAGTGCAGAAGAAGGCCATTCGGCCCATTGAGTTATTAGGATGGCACGGTGGCACAGTGGTTGGCACTGCTGCCAGGGACCGGGTTCGATTCCCGGCTTGGATCGCTGTCTGTGTGGAGTTTTCCCGTTCCCCCATGCCTGTGTGGGTTTCCTCCGGGTGCTCCGGTTTCCTCCCACAGTCCAAACATGTGTGGGTTAGGTGGATTGGCTATGCTAAATTGTCCCTTAGTGTCAGGGGAACTAGCTAGGGTAAGTGTATGGGCCTGTGGGGATAGGGCCTGGGTGGGATTGTGGTCGGTGCAGACTCAATGGGCCAAATAGCCTTCTTCTGTACTGTAGGGATTCTATGAGTCTGCACCGACAACCATCCCATCCCAGGCCCTATCTCCACAACCCTACACATTTACCCCGCTAACCTCTCTCACCTACACATCCCAGGACATTATGGGCAATTTAGCCTGGCCAATCAACCTAAACTACACATCTTTGGAGTGCGGGAGAAAACCAGAGCACCCGGAGGAAACCCACGCAGACACAGGGAGAATGTGCAAACTCCACACAGGCAGCGACCCAGACCGGGAATTGAACCCTGGGTCACTGGAGCTGTGAGGCAGCAGTGTAACCACTGTGCCACCCCTACTGTGCAGCCCAGTCACCCAGTGTCATCCCTTCAATCCATTCCCACGGTTGAATAGCCCATTAATCTTTCGCAATGGAGAGGCGCAGAATACTGGAGGGTTTGTGGACAGCTGTGAAGCTGGAGCCTTGGGAAGAGTTCAGGAAGATGGGGGGGGGGGGTGGGGAGAAGCTGAAAATGATTGCCTCACGAGGCCGTTCGCCAGCTGTCAACTTTAACTGGATTACATCGGCCCCTGTTTCACCTCAGCCAATCCCTCACCTGTACTGTTCAGTGCCTGGGTGCTGAGCTGACATTGTCAGGCAGGGGTCGAAGTGCAAGTATTTCCGTACACGAAACCAACACAGGTGCCTGAGAGCTCGATCGCCGGGGAGGACAGGTTCCTGAAGATCGGGGACAGAGCACGACAGCGATGTTCGATGACGACCGCGAAGACGGTGAGTAAACAGTAGCTGGAAGGTTACGGTAGAGCACTGAGATGTAGCCTCAGCCCAGGATACTGTTAACTTGTGCAAGCTCGTTCCAAAATATTCTAAATATAGCACAAAAGGCTCCTCCACAATCTCTGGCTGCGTGGAAATAAAGCTGGAAGTAGTGTTTGCTCACAGAGATTGTGGGGCTTAAGGAACTTCAGGATACCTAAAGGGGAGGAGATTGCCTGGTGGTATTATCAATCCAGACACTCAGCTAATGTCCTGGGCACCGGGTTCGAAACCCGCCACGGCAGTTGGTAGAATTCGGATTCAATATATAAAAAAGAAATCCGAAATTAGGAGTTTACTGATGGCCATGAAACCATTATCAATTGTCGGGAAAAACCCATCTGGGTCACTAACGCCCTTTAGGGAAGGAAATCTGCCGTCCTTACCCGGTCTGCCCTTTATGTGACTCTGGACGCACAGCAATGTGATTCATTTAGTACTGCTCTTGGGCAACTAGGGATGGGCCAGCTAGCGATATCTGTGTCCCTCAAAAGCATAAAAAAAAATGAGCAAGAATAAATTTACTCTGCGTAAATATTTCTCTGCCCCATCAGTTTCAGGTCACTCATTTTCCTTGAATGAGAGGTAGAAATAACTCTGGTGCGGCCGCACTTGGAGTACTGTGTGCAGTTCTGGTCCCCACATTACAGGAAGGATGTGGAGGCTTTGGAGAGGGTGCAGAGGAGGTTTACCAGGATGTTGCCTGGTATGGAGGGGAGGTCCTATGAGGAGAGGCTGAGGGATTTGGGGTTGTTTTCGCTGGAAAGAAGGCGGCTAAGAGGGGATCTTATTGAAACATATAAGATGATTAGAGGTTTAGATAGGGTGGATAGTAATAGCCTTTTTCCTCTGATGGAGAAATCTAGCACGAGGGGACATGGCTTTAAATTAAGGGGTGGTAGTTATAGGACAGATGTCAGGGGTAGGTTCTTTACCCAGAGGGTGGTGAGGGATTGGAATGCCCTGCCTGCTGCAGTTGTAAATGCGCCTAGTTTGGGGGCGTTTAAGAGATCCGTGGATAGGTTTATGGACGAGAAGGGATTGGTTTAGGTTAGTGGGTCATTGTTTTGTAACTGGTCGGCGCAACATCGTGGGCCGAAGGGCCTGTTCTGCGCTGTAATGTTCTATGTTCTATGTTCTAAATATGATTATAAACTTTGGCCATTGTCCCTCAATTGATTACTTTCCTGCAAAGAACATGACAATCAGGAACAGGAGTAGTCCATTCAGCCCATCGGGACTGCTCCGCCATCCAATAAGATCCAGATTGATCTGATTGTGGCCTGAACTCCACCTTGCTGTCTGTAACAGTGCAGCACTCCCTTGGCCCTGCACTGGAGCAACTGTCTGGAATCATATGATTTAGCAGCGATGTGGAATGCGCTGCCTGAGAGTGTGGTGGAAGCAGATTTAATCGCGGTTTGCAAAAGAGAATGAGATCATTATTACGGTCGTAAGAAATACGTGTGGGGAAGGCCATTCAGCCCATCGCTGCCATTCCATAAGACTGTGATTGATCTGACAGTGACTGTAATACCACTTTCCTGACTGTCCCTCATATCACTGTGGTGAAAGGGGTGCTTTATTCTCTCCCTTCATTGTTTCTTTTCATAGAATCCCTTTAGTGCAGAATGAGGCCATTCGTCCCATTGAGTCTGCGCTGACTCTCTGAGAAAAGCATCTCACCCATGGCCTCCCCTATCTCTGTTTCTCCACATATTTATTCTGATAATTCCCCTAACTGACAAATCTTTGGACACTAAGGGACAATTTAGCATGGCCCTTCCACCTAACCTACCCAGCTTTGAAATTAGCTTTTGTTTGATGCAGTGTTCCTTTCAGGCCTTCTTTTGCACTGTTGGGATTCTTTATGAGTTGCTTTGACAGAAGGCGAACACTGACACAGTGGCCTCCATCTGGGGACAATTGGACTCTTTCTGTGCTATGACCATTTGGTGATTTTCTAAAAAGCCATCATGGTCTAAATTCCTTTAACTGGAATGAAATGGTACCAAGGTGACACCATGACTATCAATGATTTTTTAAAATTTATTTGTGGAATATGGGGGTATCATTGGCTGGCTCGCATTTATTGCCATCCACAGTTACCATTTCAAAGGGCAGTTGAGCATGAACCAAATTGCCCTGGATTCTAGAGTCACACATGTAGGCCAGACCAGATAAGGATGGTGGATTTCCTTCCCTAAAAGGCATTAGTGAACCAGATGGGTTTTTGCAACAATTGACAATGGTCGCATGGTAATTGGAACATTTTTAATTTTAGATTTTTTTGTTAAATTCAAATTCCATTATTTGCGGTGATGGGACTCGAACCATATCCTCCACAGAACATTTGGATTGCTAGCCCAGTGATAATACCAATCCGCCATCACCTCCCCTCCCTGTCTTTGCGTCATGGCTGCAGGACGCGTATGCGCAGTAGAAGGCCGGTTTCGGCGCGTGCGCAATGGATACGACAGCCCGTCCGGCCGATTCTACACATGCGCGAATTCAGTCGGTTTCCTGACGTGTCGAGGCCGGCGTTGCACATGCTCAAGAGAGAGTGGCTGGCGTGTATGCGCAGCGAGGACGGTCCGGGCATGCGCAGTGAGGACGGATCGGGTTAGTGACGTGTCAATGTGACTGGTTGGCAGGAAGTGAAGGCACTGACACCGGAACTGGGGGCTGAGGGAGGCAGGGAGGGAGAGAGAGAGAGTGAGACAGGCGGGCAGACTAACTCCGAGCAAAGACCGCGGCTCCGAGCGCCTGCAGTATCAGCGGACAGCACCCAAGTGAGGCAAAGATGCTGAAAAAGTTCGACAAGAAGGACGAGGAGTCCGGTAAGTCTCAGTCTCAGAGGATGGGCTGAGGGGCCTCCATTGGTTACTATGGCAGCAGCAGCCTGTGGACTAAGGCTGGTGTGGAACAAGATGTTTCATGATAAAGTCAAACATCTCATTATTAAATAGTCACTGGGGCTAAAGCTCTTTCTCTACACCCTAGCTATGACTGTAACGATACATCCTGCACCCGCTCCCTTCCTTCTCTATGAATGGTATGCTTTGTATAGTGCACAAGAAACAATACTTTTCACTGCATGCTATTACATGTGACGATAATAAATCAAATCAAAACTAGAAATCTGTCAATCTCAACCTTGACTCTCCATAAAATCCCTACAGTGCACAAGGAGCATATTCAGCCCATTAAGCCTGCAGCAATTCTATGACAGGGCATCATACCAAGGCCCCATAACCCCACACATCTTTGGATATTAAAGGACAATTCAGCATAGCTAGTCTACCTAACCTGCACACTTTTGGCATGTGGGAGGGAACCAGAGCACCTGTAGGAAACCCATGTAGACATGTGGAGAATGTGCAGATTCAGCGCAGACAGTGACCCAGGGTTGTAATTGAACCTGGGCCCCTGGCGTTGTGAGGCAGCAGTGCCAACTACTGTGCCACTGTGCTGCCCTGTATGAGGGTACAGAGGAGATTTATCAGAATGGTTCTAGGGAGAGGGATTTTAGTTCCAGGATTACGTTGGCAAAAGTTGGGGTTGCCCTCCAAAGAACAAAGCACAATACTGTGGCATGGTTGCCCCTCAGTGTCCCAAGATCTGTAGGTTAGATGGATTAGCCATGGTAAACGCATGGGGTTACAGGGATAGGGCAAGGCGGTGGGTCTGGTAAGATGAGCATTCCGAGAGTTGGTGCAGATTCGATGGGTCAAATAGCCTCTTTCTGCACTGGAGGGAATCTATGATTCTACTGATACTGTTCACAGATTTTCAAGGTATGATTCTAAGCCGCTTTAAATTTTTGAGTGACTACAGTCTGCCCATCAGATGCTTGTCCTTACATCATGAGCATTTCATATTTTGCTGCGTTTATTGACTTACTGACTAACCATTTCACACAGTGGTTAGCACTGCTGCCTCACAGTACCAGGGACCTAGGCTCAATTCCAGCTTCGAGTGACTGTCAGTGTGGAGTTTCCACATTCTCCCTGTGCCTGTGTGGGTTTTCTCCCACAGTCTCAGAATGTGTGGGTTAGGTTAATTAGCCATGATAAACTGCCTCCTTAGTGTCAGGGGGATTAGGAGAGTAAATATTTGGGGTTACAAGGATTGGATCTGACTGGATTGTTGTCACTGCAGGCTTGCTGGGCCAAGTGTTCTGCTCTGTAGATTCTATGATTTTAATTTTGTTGCATACCAATTAGTAAAAATTTGGAATCATGAGCAGATGTTTTTGTTTGGGTAGCACCAGTTTTTTTTATAATAGGCTAAGTCTGTCAGTGTTTGTAGAAAGTCTCTAGGCATTTGACAACATTTGCAGGAGCTTCAAGTGGGTCTATTAATGTCTGAAATTTTCAAAACTATTGGTATACAGGACTAGCTCCACTTGGCTGATCTCAACGTTCAAATAATCCACGGCTCTACCTTTTTCTGCCAAACATCAATCCAGTTCCTTCCTGAATATTCAGACACTAACAGGTTCAGGCAGAAGGCGATCAAGGATGTCAACTAACCTGACTGTCTGCCCCTCTACTGTGGCGATATTCACGGTTGGGTGTCCCTGGAGAGGGAGCATGCGGTGTCCACAGGCTCTGTCGAGGCCTTCCATGCCCGTTGGGCACAGCGGGGACTGGGGTGCGTTATCAACCCCTTCATTCACCTCTTGGTTTAATCTTTTACATTTAACTTGTGATTTGTTTTTGTTTTGGCTGGTTCCTCTTTCAGGGGCTGTCCCTTTCATTTTGTATGTCAGCTTTTTAAAATTTAGTCGAATTGATTTGCACAGAAGAGTCGAGGATGCCAGCGGACGAATACTATCAATAAGACAAAATAGACAATCCTGATTTTCGCAAATTAACAGTTTAACTGTTGACAAATGCCTTTGCTTGTATATTACATGCACCCTTGTCAGGATAAAAGAGAGATCACAAAATCAGGATTATAATCTCAAGGGAACAAAGTTCCGGATTAATGATGAACTGCAGGATTATATAAACCATCCACTTGAAAATCCAAACCATGACAGAATCATCGAGCAACATCCAGATTCCATCCAAAGTTTTACCGAAGCCTCCACATTGTCCCGAGATCCCAGCAAAGAAAAGCTGAGGTCCCGGCGGGTGGCAAGGGCCTGACACGTCCAGCCACCTCCAACCCTTCTCATTGGACACAGAGGACAAGACAACATAAGACCAATGGTCAGAGTCATCAACTGACCCCAAGCCTTAAAGACCAGAGATGTTGTGCTTCACTGAACTTGAGATGCCCAGCCCTAAAATTGAGATTGTGAAAGCATGGCAACCAGTTCATCCCCAGCACCCCTCGGGAGACTAGGCGCACGGATACTCCTTCAACGGCCCCATCTCCTCGAGTCTGTCAGGATGTACAACATACCATGCAGCAAGATTTCCAAGGACTGAGATTAACCTTCACTGAGGAAACTGCCTTCTCCGCTTCACCCATTCTCTTTAGGATATTTTGCAGTTCAGCAACATCAGCACCAATAATCCATGCCTGACAACCGAGACTGTTGCCAAACCTTCACTCATAATGGTGGCGATCACCTCAACACCAACAGCGTCACTGAATTATAGACCTGCTCACCAGTGAAACCACTATTGCAAACCAAACCCCACCTTGGCTGCCTCTGACAAAGGATTTTCTTACCTCAGCTCTCCTTCACCAGGATCTTCCAGGATCAAAGCACAAACTGTACACATCACAACTGGATAATTATGGGCTGCACATCAGGATAGAAAGTGGATTAAAAGATGAGTAGCGCCACAACTGCACAGCCTCTCCTGTGTTCATATCATGTGACATCTTCCTCCCCTCCCAACAATAGGGCAAAGAAAAAGCTCCAGTAACAATTCCTATTTCCCAGCGATGTTTATTTTTTATGTATTTCCAGTTCAAGTCTATTATTACCTGCTGTATTGTTTTTACTATCCTAGTAACACAAGGTTAAGACCCCTAGTGAGCTTATTAATGTTCAGTGTTTAGTTTGCACAGTAGGATTCATTTTCAGAGAAAGGTGGGGAACCAACTATTGAGCAAAAACACTATTGGGCCAAAAAGCTTAATTGGCCCCAGTGACTGGGAAACATAGCCTAGAATTTTGGTCCAATCCTTTAGTGACTTCTGGCAGTGAGAACAGGGCTTTGCTTTCCTCTGCGCTTCCACAGTCCATTGGTATTTGCTATCAATCTTTGCACGTGATGAGATGGATGGCTGTTCTGAAGAGTTGCCAAAGCAGTACCGCAATATCCTGGCAAAGTGTGGCTTCTTTAACTGGTAAAGATTGTGAAAATAAAATCTTTCCAATCAATAATTAGAAATTTGAATTCAATCTTTATTTACAGAAACATTTTTTTTGATTTGTTGAGTGTTTGATGCCAAGGCAGTCATGCTCCAGTGAACAAGCCATCATCAGACATTTAGTAGGTGACGAGGTGTTGGACTAATGTCTGTACAGTGTAGTCTGCCAACCTGAATAAGTACTTTTCCAAAGTGTTAGCTGTGCCAGAATGAAGTTGCAAACAAATTAACCAAGAAATAATAATGGATTCTGAGTGGACTTAAGGTTTATCCAACCATTAAAAGCAGACATGTGTTTTTTTTAATGAATTTCAAGACAAGCCATTGCACTCCACAGCCAATGAGATACTTTTGTAATGGTTTGAACTGATATAATGTAGGGAAATGCAGCAGTCAGTTTACGCGTAGCAAGCCCCACAAACAGCGATGTGATAATAACACTGGTAATTTGTTTTTTTTTTAATTGGTGTTGATGGGGGGACAAATATTGACCTCTTCTTTGGACTACTGCCATTGGATCTTTTAAGGCCCACAAGAGAGCAGGGATCACCCTCTATTTAGTGCTTCATCTGAAAGACAATGCCTCCCTCAGTATGGCACTGGAGTGTCAATCATAAACATTTGTGAATAAATCTTGAGAGTACAACTTTTTAACTGAGAGTTGAGGGCTGTGCCAACTGAGCTACTGCTGCCACTATAGATGAGCAGTACTGAGCAAATATGTGTAGCCTGAATGTCCCCACGCTAAGACAACTACTGGTTGCGCTGCGGTGGGGGCAGAATATTGCCTGGGATCTCCTCCAACCTTTGCTTTCCATAAACTTTCCTTCCATTCATTTGATTCCCATCTTTGCTTTAGCTTCTACCATTGTTTCTGAAGATCCTTGAGGTTTTTTTCTGTTCTTGCACAATGTGAAAGTACTGCCAGTCTTGCGAGTGTAAACGTTTGTCTACACATCAGAAATAAGAAGAACAAGGTGGTGATGACTGGAGAGCACCAAGGTCCACCCGTCACCATCAGACAACAGAGCATTGACAACTTCCCCTAGTTAGGAAGCACCATCCCCAGGGAGGTGATGTAGATGTTGATGTCGATGTCCATACAACTGACGAAGCAGCACTGGTCATTCAGTGGCTCCACAGGGTCTGGGCATCCAGCACCATCAAAGCATCCATGAATCAGCCATTCTACAAGCACCTACCACAATCTATGCTGGTGAGACATGGAAGAGAACAGCAAAGGTATCAAATGAGTTGGAGGTCTTTCACCAGTGCTGTCTACATAGAAGTCTGGGCAACATGTGGAGAGGCAACATCAAGGATGTGCTGAAGCAAGCGGATGGACTAGTCAGAGGTGCCTGTGGGATATCGTAATGGAGGGGCAACTGACTTTGGCAGGAACAGGACCTTTGCCTCCCAGACATGCGCCTGTCAGATTGGCAGTATGTTCACTGCCAGAAGATGGAGCTGGATAAAGAAGATGTGGCAAAGTATATTTAATGAGGACCTTCAAGAGAGGGACAGAACCTCAGCTGGGACAAAGGAGATTGCATTGGACTGGTGGCAGCTGTCCAATGTTCCAAGTGGGACCAGAGGACCTATGTATAAGAATGTGCACTTGTTGAGATGAAATTATAGCTGAGTTAAAAACTGCAGATTTACACTGAATCTGTTTCTGCATTCTGAATACAAGTGACTCAGGAAACCTGACAATACAATCAGATCTGTTGGCTAATTGTACCGGGCACTGAACCGATCATTTGGGTAAGTTTGGCTTGACACTTGTAGACCTAGTGATTGCTTTAACGAGTCAGAGACATAACGGCGGACAAAGTTCTGAGTTTTGGTTTCGGGCTAACCTACAGAAATAACAGGTCAATCAACAACAATGACTTGTGTTAATATAGCACTTCAAACATCATAAAACACCACAAGATCCTACACAGGAGCATCTGTCAAGCCACAGGAAATTACCTATTTACTCTTCCTTCTTGCTCTGCTCTCATTAGCTTTGGTGTCCCCTAGGATCTATCCATGGCCATCTCCCATTTTTTCCATCTATACTTTACCCCTCAGTGATATTATCTGAAACACATTTTCCGTCTGTATGCTGACGACACCTAGCTCTACCTCACTCACCTCTGCGACGATTTCACTGTGCACTGTCACATTGCTCTTCTGATATTCAATACTGGATGAGCAGAATTTTTCTCCAGTTAAACATTGGCACATCTGATGTCATTGTCTTAAGTCTCCACCAACAACTCTCTTCTGTAGCCACTGATTCCATCCTTCTCCCTGCCTAATGAAGAACCAGGCTATTGGTAACCTTTTAGTCCAGTTTGATCTTGGGGTCCAGGTCCATAGGACTCTTAAATCGGCCTTGCAGGTGGAGGATTGGTCAAGAAGGCGTATGGTGTACTGGCCTTCGTTAATCGAGGGATTGAGTTTAGAAGTTGGGAGGTAATGCTGCAACTTGATAAGACCCTTGTCAGACCCCACTTGGAGTACTGTGCACAGTTCTGGTCGCCTCACTACAGGAAGGATGTGGAAGCTATTGAGAGGGTGCAGAGGAAATTTACAAGGATGTTGCCTGTCTCTTCCTGGAGAGATGAAGGTTGAGAGGCGACCTGATAGAGGTTTATAAAATGTTGAGAGGAATAGATAGAGTGGATTCTCGGAGGCTGTTTCCCAGGGCTGAAATGGTCGCTACGAGAGGACAGGTATAAGGTGCTGGGAAGCAAGTACAGAGGAGATGTTAGGGGTACGTTTTTCACTTAGTGGGTGGTGAGTGAGTGGAATCGGCTGCCGTTGGTGGTGGTAGAGGCGAACTCACTGGGGTCTTTTAAAAGATTTCTGGATGAGTACATGGGATTTAATGGGATTGGGAGTTACAGATAGGTCTATGGCCTGGTAGGTATGGATGTGATCTGTTCAACTTGTGGGCCAAAGGGCCTGTTTGTGCTGTGGTGTTCTATGTTCTATGATCCATGTCCTGGAGACGCAGAGCATTCCCAGAGCACCTATGGAGCAAATACTTGACTTAACAGCTTTCTGGGAAATCCTTTTGTGAAACTGGGTTGAAGCTTATGATAATTTAGACAGTGGAGGAGTTAAAGGTGTTGTGTAGGTGCTATATAAATGCAAGTCTTTCACTTCACAGCAATAGACTGGTATTAGCCTGCTTTACAGTTGTCATTTTGACACAAAATCCCTCACCATTGTTAATGGAATGTTCATGGTGCTAAGGTTAAGGTAACACAGGTGGATGGGATTGATTGATTAAGTATTTTGAGCACTGTTAAAAGCTTATGCAGAAGATCTTCCCCAGTGTCTCTATATGGGAGTTCTCCCTTTCCTTATCGGAGAAGGAGGGTGGAGGATCTCCCTGTAAGTTTGTTCCTGAGCCTAGCCAAGGTGATCGTTAACAGACCCTGGCAGTAGGCAGAGGAGGGATCTATCTGATCCCCTCCATTGCGGCTACATTCACAGCCTTGTGGCCTTGGGGAAGGGATAGTGGTGTCCGCTGGCACATGGTATCCACTGGCATGCTTCAGGCCTTCTGTGAAGAGTGGGCACCGCAGGGGCTAGGATGCATCAGTACCCCCGCGAATGACATTCTGGGTTAATTAGTTAAGTTTCCTTTGATGTTAGTTACAGTGTCCTACTAGAGACTGTCACCTCTGTTTTGTTTAATTTTATTGATTATTTCTTTTATCAAGACGGCCTGTTAGTGTTGGTTAAGGAGAAAGACAACATGTAATGTGGCAGTCTGTAAGTAAATCTAGTATTAAAGGGAAAAAAAATGTCTGGCTTCCTACTTCACCATCTGGCTTTTCATACGATCCCTGTAGTGCAGAAGGAAGCCATTTGGCCCATCAAGTCTGCATCAGCCACAATGCAACCCAGGCCCTGTCCCTGTAACCCCAGGTATTTACCCTGCTAATCCCCTAGACACAAAGGTCAAGTTGGCATGGCCAATTAACCTAACCTGCACATCTTTGGACTGTGGAAGGAAACCAGAGCACTCGGTGTAAAACAGGCAAGAGGAGAATGTGCAAGCTCCAACATAGACGCTGACCTGAAGCCGGAATTGAACCTGGATCCCTGGCGCTGAGAGACACCAGCGCTAACCACAGTGCGTCCTAATGTTGAATCCTAGTTTTTGAAATCCTAATTTTGAATGACTTAACATCCATTCCATTGGAATGGAATGGACTATAGGAAAAACTAGAACCAGAGAGCACAACCTTAGGGTAAAGGGGTGATCTTTTAAAACAGAAATGAGGAATTTCTTCAGCCAAAGTGGTGAATCTGTGAAACTCTTTGCCGCAGAAGGCTGTGGGGACCAGGTCATTGTGTGTCCTTAAGACGGAGACAGGTTCTTGATTAATAAGGCAATTAGGTGTTATGGGGAAAAGGCAGAATGGGGATAAGAAAAATATCAGCCATAATTGAATGGTGGAGCAGACTTGATGGGCCGAGTGGCCTAATTCTGCTCCTACGTCTTATGGCCTTAATGCAATCAGCACTCGTTTATCTAAAGGGCAGAAATAGGAACTGTCAAAGGTGAGTGGCAATTTGGACCACCAAGTTCATACATGTTTAGTATTCAGCTTTGTACCTCAGCCAGGAAATGGTGTTTCGAATTCCCATTTCATTTCGTAATCTTAACTTGGATATTAGGACTTTGAGTAAGGATAATTTTAAGATCAGTTTTAAATTTGAGTTTACATCATTTGTATTTTACAGGCCTGAGTTAACTTAAAATAATATTTTGGCTTCACCTTATCCATGTCACATATTTTTAATACAGTCACCCCGTTTCCTTCTATCTGGGCAGTTGAAGAAGATGTTGTCGTCATGAATTACCCAGTACACGTGTTCAGAGCCACATATAAAGTTGAAAGTATTCCCGTTAGTTTGCATTATCTCTCAAGCTGCTGATAACACCTTTGTACCTGATTTGTGAGACAGGAGACGTTCTGTCTGATTGCAAGGTAAAGATGAGGTGCGACTTTCTCCAATTAGCATCACAGGAACATTTAAGACATGAATTTTTGTCCCACAACAAACTCTCTTCTACCCCCTCCAATGTCCCTTGAAACCTGGGTGTCGACTCTAAACTGAGCTTCAGACTCTATGTGCCATTCATTATCCGAAATTTTCATTGAATACTTGTTTCTAAATCTCTCAATAGTCTTGTCCTGGTCTATCACTGCAGCCTCTTTAGTGTGGATCCCTCACTTTGCCTGCAGTGAACAAATCATCTTATGATTCATCTGCTTGATTTGCTGCTTGATCGTGATTCAGTGCTTTGAAAGGTTAGCCTTGGCACAGATCACCTCCGGCCTCCAGATTGCCTGGATGCACTACAGTTCACCTATCGCTACAACGGATTCACAGCGGACGCCAATTCCCTGGCCTTACATTGAACTGGAACACCTGGAAACCAGAAACACTTATGTCAGACTCTTATTCATTGACTACAGCTCAGTCTTCAACACCATTATTCCCACAAAATTCATCTCCAAGTCCTGTGGCCTGGCGCTTCCTTAGGCGACTGAATCCTAGACTTTCTAACCCAGAAACTGCAATCAGTAAGGATACGCAATGACACCTCCTCCATGATTATCCTCAGCACTAGTGCCCCACAAGGCTGTGTCTTCAGTCCCTTACTATACTCTTTATACACTTAGGACTGTGTAGCCAGATTCTGCTCCAAATAGATTTTCACGTTTGCTGGTGACACCGCTAATGATACAGGAAAGAGATTGAGAGCGGGATTTTACGCCTCGCTCAAGTGAGACTGGAAATTTCCATCCAAGGTCACTGAACATTTCCGTTGTCCACCCCTCGCCTGCTGCAATTCCATGGCAGGTGGGGTGGTAGAATTCTGACGAGGGAATCTGGTGAAATGGTGCAACGACAATAACCTCTCTCTCAATGTCAGTAAAACAAAGCAACTTCAGGAAGCATAGTGCCCCAGTCTACATAAATGGAGATGAAGTGGAAATGGTCGCAAACTTCAAGTTCTAGGTGTTCTGATCACCAACAACCGTTCTGGTCCCTCCATGCGGAAGCTATAGTTAAGAAAGCCCACCAATGCCCCTACTTTCTAAGGAGGCTAAGGAAACTTGGCATATCTGCTACGACTCTCTCAAATTTTTACAGATGCATCATTGAAAGCTTCCGGACGTATCACAGCTTGGTATGCTCCTGCTCTGCCCGAGACTGCAAGAAACTACAAAGGGCTGTGAATGTAGCCCAGTCCATCACGCAAACCAAACTCCCAACCACTGATTCTATCTACACTTCCTGCTGCCTTGGTAAAGCAGCCAGCATTATCAAGGACGCTGTACACCTCAGATATACTGTCCCACCTTCTTCCATCAGGAAAAAGATACAAAAGTCTGAGATCACATACCAACCAACTCAAGAACAGCTCCTTCCCTTTTGAATGAACCTACCTTTTATTAAGCTGGTCTTTCTCTACACCCTAGCTTTGACTGCAACACTACATTCTCCACCCTCTCTTTTCCTTCTTCCCCATGTACTCTATGAATGGTATACTTTGACTGTATAGCATGTAAGATATGATACTTCTCACTATCCCTGTGCATGTGACAGTAATAAATCAAACTTTTTGACTCAACTTTCAAGCACCTCTTCTAAACTTTTTTCGCTTCTTTCATTCCTTTATCTACACAGTGCTGCCTCAGGATTTTCTACTCAGTTAATGAGTGTAAGCAGGCTTGAGAATTGATAGGTTATTGGAAGCTTGTGTAATAAAGGGATAGAGGAAGGAAATGAAGTTCAGGTAGAAATTCAGCCATGATTTTAGTGAAAGATGGCGCAAACTCAAGAAGCCCACTCTTGCTCCCGTCCCTTATGTTCTTATGGAATATTTTGTGTATTAAGACAATATATAAATGTTGTCTGCTCTTGTTTATTCCTAGGTTTGCACTGTTTAGATGATTTTTCTAAAGCTGCTGCTTGTTTTGTCTAGGTGGGGGCTCAAACCCATTCCAGCACCTGGAGAAGAGTTCTGTGCTGCAGGAGGTGAGTACTGATTTCTCCCCATTGCAATTGTTCCAGTTTCCATACCAGTCAGCTGGCGGCTGCTCCATTGCCTCCAGAAATCCCTTTACACGTCAGCAAGGGTTCCTATTGTGATGACTATACAGCACGAGCCCCTGCTGGACTGTGTGGCTGACTGGAGGCATGGTGACCATTAATTGAGATCCATAAGGCAGCTTTGAAAGCTATGTTCAAAATGCACTCTCACTACAGAATGCCTGGAGCTGGTCGCCTTTACTTCAATTGTGAGGATCTTGGGTTTCTAGCCTTCCAGTGATGCTCACTTAAAGTGACAGTGGGAAGTTAAATAAATAGAGCTGCACAACAGGTCATGGGTCCACACGGCACCAAGCACCAATTATGGCAAGTGCCCAGAGCCTGACTTGATTATAGATGGCTGGGGGTGAGCTGCCTGCACTCCCTGTCAAGGACCAGATGGTACAAGTCAAGAATGTGATGGAATACCCTGTACTTGCCTGGGTGAGTGCAGTTCCAATAAATTCGAAACTCAACACTATCCAGAAGAAAGCAGCCTGCTTGATCAGCTTCCCATCCACCAACTTAAGCATTCACTCCCTCCATCACTGATGCACAATGGCATCAATGTGTACCATCTGCAAGGTGCACTGAAGCAAGCCACCAGAGCTCCTTTGACATGTACCTTCCAAGTTCATGACCGCAACCACCAAATACAAGAGCAGCAGATGCAGGGGAGCATCACCGAGGTTTCCCTTCAAGCTACACTCCATCCTGACTTGGAATTATATTGCTGTTCCTCCACTGTCGCTGGGTCACAATCCTGGGATTTACATTCTAACAACACTGCGGCTTCCCCACGCCACATTGGACTGCAACTGTTCGATGAGGTCATAGAGGTTTACAGCATGGAAACAGGCCCTCCGGCACAACTTGTCCATGCCACCCCCTTTTGTTTTTTAACCACTATGCTAACCCCAATTGCCCACGTTTGGCCATATCCCTTTATACCCATCTTACACATGTAACTATCTAAATGCTTTTTAAAAGACAAAATTGTACTACTACCTCTGGCAGCTCATTCCGGACACTCACCTCCCTCTGTGTGAAAAAAGAAATTGCCCCTGTGGACTCTTTTGTATTGCTATCCTCTCAACTTAAACCTAAGCCCTCTAATTTTAGTCTCCCCTACCTTTGAGAAAAGGCACCACCACATCAGGGGCAGCTATGGATAGACAATAAACATTGGACTTATCGGCAATGCCCCACATCCCGACAATGACTTTATATAAAAAAAAGTGCAGAAGCAGGCATTTGATTTCAGCTGCTATTAAAGTTCCACAGAAGCCTCCTCCCACCCTAATTCATCCTGAAATGCATCCTTGTATTCTGATCTTGAGTTGCTTAGAACATGAGAAATAGGAGCAGGTATGGATTGTACAGCTCACCGAGCTTGTTGTGTTATTCAATGGCTTATTTTGGCTTCAACTCCTTTCTCCTGCCTGCTCCTTATATCCCTTGCTTCCCAGAGAGACCAAACCTCTGTCTTTCCGAACCTTAAATGTATTAGGTGATGACGAATCCACAACCCTCTGAAGTGGCACAGTAGTTAGCACTGCTGGACCCGAGTTCAATTCCTGCCTTGGGTGACTGTGTAGAATTTGCAAATTCTGCCCTTGTCTATGTGGGTTTCCTTCGGGTGCTCTGATTTCCTCCCACACCCAAAGATGTAGGGGTTAGGCGGATTGGCCATGATAAATTGAGCCTTTGTGCCAAGAGGATTAGCAGGGTAAATATGTGGGGTTACTGGGATAGGCCTTTGGTGAGATTGTGACCAGTGCAGACTCGATAGGCCAAATGGTGACCTCCTGCACTGTAGAGGTTCTATGATTTCAAAGACTCACAACCTTCGAATGAAGAAGTTTCTCCTCATCTCAGTCTTACATAATTAGCTCCTTATCCTGAGATTGCACTCCTGTGTTTTAGATTCTAACTTGCCATTAAACATGCCAATGCTATTTGTTTCAGCTATTCCTTATTGTAGTAAGTTCTGCACTCTCTTTAGTGAAGAGATTTCCGCATGTTGGGTTTGTTAGTGAATACCTCATATGTATGGTCCTCAGTTTGAACCCCTGCACAAGTGGAAACATCCTCTCCACATTTCATCTATCAAACCATCTCATAGTATTAAACAGTCCTGTTGTGGTACCCTCAACCGTCTCCTTTCTGGAGAGAATGGAAAGCAGGTTAAATTGAAGTGTATGTGCCTGTGTGTGTGGTTTTAATTGCATAGCTCCAAAGGGAAGGCAGCAGCATGTTAATGTGAAGTACTGCATTCTTCCATTTACTTACTGAAATGATTGACCCTGTTACTTTTGTCTAGCCTCACCCAGCAGATTCAGAATCTTTTTTGACACCACAGATAATGCTTGTTATAATTAGAACATCTGGGTGTTGAATTTAAAAAAGAGGCAATTTAAGTATATCCCATGAATGGAATTGAATTTGTTCCGGGGACTGCATTAGGTTTTATGATCAGGTGATTAATGATGTAGAGGTTTGATGGACTGAATGGATAGTCTTTTTCCTACTTTCCTGCAAAATTACTAAGATTGTTAGTGATGTGATACAAAGCACTTTGCTGTTTTCTCTTCACAGGCTCGAGTGTTTAACGAAACTCCGATCAATCCTCGGAAATGTGCTCACATTCTGACCAAGATCCTGTATCTGATAAACCAGGTTGGGCTGCTTCCTAATGCTTTAAGAAATAACCTTCGTATTTTGAGCAGATGCACAATAAGTTTGGAGTCATTTATGGCGCAGGAGGCGGCCCATTAAATCCTTTGAACTTTGCTCTTCAACCTTTGAGCAATTAGTAACTGGTGTTTTCAGTCTGAAAGACTCATTCAGGATCAACGTTGGGAAGCTTTGCTACCAAGAGTGCATAAATATGAGGAAATGAAATGGGGCCAAATCCCTCATATTACTGAAGAAGCCACTAGTTTCTGTAATTGGAAGAAATTCCTAGCATGCTTTACAATCTATTTGGCAGAAAACACAGCTCCCTGATTATTGATTTGTAATCAGAACTTTAAACTATTCAATGTAACCTGG
Source organism: Carcharhinus amblyrhynchos (assembly GCF_965287045.1). NCBI lineage: Eukaryota > Metazoa > Chordata > Chondrichthyes > Carcharhiniformes > Carcharhinidae > Carcharhinus > Carcharhinus amblyrhynchos. Next base: position 6,787,560 of record NC_137326.1, on the reverse strand, counting down.
CCTTGATTGGCATGTTGTGTAAAAGCAAGTTCCTACAATGTGCTGCCAACAGATCAGTTACTATGCCATGTGAGACGCGAAGAAGGGTGGTCGGTTTTCGTGATGGTAGTGGTGGGGATGTGATTGGAAACAATGATATTTCCGGAAATGTTGCCAGTATTAAATGGTCCCAGTGGTAAAAATGCCTGTACAAGTTTGTTGATGTTTATATTTACATAGAATGTGCAGCACAGAAATGGGCCAACTAATCCATGGCAGTGTTTATGCTTCACACAAACCTCCTCCCACGCTACTCTCACCCTATCACAAGATCCTTAAGTTCCTTTCTCTCTCTCTCGGGTTGATTTAGCTTAAATGCATGTGTGCTATTCACTTAAGTAATTTCCACATAAACTAGGTTTTTCCCTGGAATATAGAAGGCAAAGGACTGATTTGATTGAGATTTCTAGGATTCTGAATGGAATTGATAGGTTAGTGAAACACAGCTTTCTACCGATGGGCTATGTAGGACAAGGGGGCATAATCTTACCAAATCCAATCTAGGTCACTCAGGCAAAGTTAGGAAATACTTCTTAATTCCAAGGCAGTTAATATATGGAACCAAAAGAGAAAACACTGGAAAGTCTCAGCAGGTTTGGCAGCATCTGTAAGGAGAGAAAAGAGCTGACGTTTAGAGTCCAGATCACCCTCTGGACTCAATGTCGGCTCTTTTCTCTCTTTACAGAGGCTGCCAGACCTGCTGAGATTTTCCAGCATTTTCTCTTTCGATTTCAGATCCAGCATCTGCTGTAATTTGCTTTTATCCGTTGGTTAATATATGGAACTCTGTCCCACAAAAAAAACAGTACATGCTAGCCCAATTAATAAGGTTAGATCTGAGATAGATTGACTTTTTGCTAGGCAGGTGGGTAGCATTAAGATACAGATCAGAGCTGAATAAACTAGGCTTGTACTCGTTAGAGTTTAGAAGAATGAGGGGAGTTCTCATTGAGACATATAAGATGATGAATGGGATGGATAGGATAGAGGTGGAGAGGCTCTTCCCGTCAGAAAGGACAGTAGGACTAGAGGGCACAGCCTCAAGATAAAGGGGGTGGGGGCGGTTTAGAACAGAGTTGAGGAGGAACTTCTTCACTCAAAGGGTGGTGAATCTCTGGAATTCTCTGCCCGTTGAAGTGGTGGAGGCTGCCTCGCTAAATATATTTAAGATGCGGGTTGATAGGTTTTTGGTAGGCAAGGGGATTAAGGGTTATGGGGAGAGGGCGGGAATGTGGAACTGAGACACGACAGATCAGCCATGATCTTATTGAATAGCGGGGCAGGCTCGAAGGGCTAGATGGCCTATTCCTGCTGCTATTTCTTATGTTCTTATAATCAGTAATGTCATGTTGGGTGGTCGAATAGACTCAAGGGACTGAATAGACTATTACTGTTCTTATGATTTAAACACTATTCTTGTGGACAAAATGTTCAAAAATAATAATCGTGACTAAATGACCATTGATTAACAAATAATACAGGGCTGACCATACAGCTGTGGTGGACTACAATTAAGTACATAATTGAAAACTCCAATAATTCCATTGTTTCCATAATTGGACATTTAGTATCTCTTAAACTGCTGATTGATCAGTGAGCTTACATGTGTCCCATCTTGTGACGGAAGCCTTATTCAAATTTTAAGTTCTGTAAATATCCACTGCTCCAGTTATTTGCCCTCTTATTTCAGAGATAGAAGATTGTAAACTTGAACCTTCGTTTAGGGACGTCTGTTTGTAATCTAGGCCGTCGCTTCAGCAGGGTACTGAGGGATTGTTATATTGCCAGATTTACCCTTATTTTGAATAAGGTGCTAAATCAGCATACTCCAATTGCCTGCTGAATTTGATGTAAAGGATCCCATGAGACAATTTGTTGAAGAGGAGGGAGTTTAGTGCCCTGGTCAATATTTATTCCTTAACCAACACCACCAAAAAGCTTCTTTGAAATTAGTGTAATTTGTTGTTGGTATGATGCCATATAGATGCAACTATTTTTAAATATAGGGACGTGACTTGTATATAAGCTATAGTGATTAGAATGTTTTTACCTAAATTATGAAATCCTAAAGTAGGGATAAATAACATCTTGTGAACTTGTACGTATTGTAATTGAAATTCCAGGATGTTTGTCACCTTCTCCAAAACTAGATAATGTAGTGTCTTTGCTGTCTGTAACATTTTTATTCTCCAAAGCACATTGAGATAAAGATAAAATGTAGACATAAAGTATTAATGAAGCACTCCAATAATGTAAAATCAAGCAGAGATACTTAATGTTCAACTAGCAGGAATACTGGTAAATGAAAAGTATTGTGCTTAAAGGAAAACATTTGCAGGACTGAATGAAGAGTTTGTCGTGTGAGGAACAGTTAAGGACTCTGGGTCTGTAGTCGTTGGAGTTTAAAAGGATGAGGGGGGATCTTATTGAAACTTACAGGATACTGCAAGGCCTGGGTAGAGTGGATGTGGAGAAGATGTTTCCACTAGTAGAAAAACGAGAACCAAATTAGAACTACAACCTCAGGCTTAAAGGGATGATCCTTTAAAACAGATGAGAAGGAATTTCTTCAGCCAGAGTGGTGAGTCTGTGAAACTCTTTATCACAGAAGGATGTGGAGGCCAGATCATTGAGTGTCTTTAAGACAGATAGGCCTTTGATTAATAAGGGGCTCAGGGGTCATGGGGAAAAGGCAGGAGAATTGGGATGAGAAAAATATCAGCTATGTTTGAATGGCAGAGCAGTCTCGATGGACTGAGTGGCCTAATTTTGCTCCTATGTCTTATGGACCACAGGGAAAGTGTGAAGAGAGGGAGTGGGATAATTGGATAGCTGTTTAACACTTTCAAAGGGAAGACACAAAGGACCAAATGATCTCCTGTGCTGTGTTACTATACAGATTCTTGGAGGTATCATCCATAATGGATGCAGGAGGGAATTTAAAAGGATAAATGTGTTTGGTGAATGATTGTAACTCATCTATCCAGGACAAACCTACTAATTCCAACATATGGCTGTCCTGGTAGATACATTGCACAAAGTTGGTACGCTGATACGGACTAGGGAAGCAAATGGTATGTTTGTCTTTATTACAACTTGAATAGAATATAGAAGTGGGGAAGTGTTATTGCAGTTGTACAGGACCTTGGTGAGATCACATCTGGAGCACAGTGTACATTTGTGGTGGTCTTATTTGAAAGGAGATATAATTACTTTAGAAGCACTTCAGAGAGGATTCACTTGACTGATTCCTTGGATGAAGGGCTCCCTAATGAGGAAAGGTTGAGCAGGTTGGGTCTATACCTATTGGAGTTTAGAAGAAAGAGAGGTGACCTTATTGAAACATATAAGATCCTGAGGGGGCTTGGTAGGGATGGACATTTCCACTTCTGGGGGAGACCAGAACTCGGGGCATGGTGTAAGAATAAGACCCAAGGTGAGGAAATTTTTTTCTCAGGTCGTTAGTGTTTGGAATTCACTTCTTCAGAAAACGTAAGAGGCTAGGCCATGGAATTTATTTGAGGCTGAGATATATCTTTGGTGAGCAAGCAAGTTGCGGGTTATGTGGAAGGGGTGAGTGTTGTGCACAGACAAGAAATTGGAGTTGAGTGCATGACCAGATCAGCAATATATCTCATCAAATAACAATGTAGACTCAAAGAGTGAACAACCTACTCCTGCTCCTGAGTTCTATGTTTCTCATAAAATAGACCAGTCTTATTGTTCCTCTGTGTGCTGCCGGCAGAGTCTATACTTCTTCCCTATGCGTGATGATCAAAACTGGGCATTATAACCAAGATCCTGATCGACCCTGTGTGGCACATATGATTTAGGGATAACAAAAGTAGTTACAGCATCGAAACAGGCCATTCAGCCCTGTACTCTTACAGATTAACTGATATAATTCAGTACTCTATTTGATTTATTGGATGCTGCTACTCTTGATTGCGGTGACTGGACACATTAATCACAAGTGTACAGGACACTTCGATGTAGTGATGTATGGTGGAGAAAGTGCCAAATGCAGTCTGTTACCTCTTTTAATTGGTTAATATGGCAGTATTACAATGTGGCCGATAGATGGTGCTGCCTCACCACGAGCAGGTTTCAAAAGATTGTATTTTGAGCTGTAGAAATGAAAGGAGTTAAATTTTTAAAAGGGTCGGGTTTGCAGCTGTATGCTACCTTTCCTATTTATCCAGAATATCTTGTTTCCACTTCAGTCTCCATAGTACTATCATGGTGATGCACTGTGGGTGGTCTTTATGCTGTCAGCCCTCAAGAGTAATGATGAACCTTGTGCTTTCTAAAAGACTTGTAGAACAAAGAAAATTACAGCACAGGAATAGGTCCTTCAGCCCTCCAAGCCTGCACTGACCATGCTGCCTGACTGAACTAAAACCCCCTACGCTTCTGGGACCATATTCCTCTGTTCCCATCCTATTCATATATTTGTCCAGACGCAGCTTAAATCTCACAATTGTACCTGTTTCCACTACCTCTCCCGGCTGCAAGTTCCAGGCACCCACCACCTTGCCATGTACATCTTCTTTAAACCTTGCCCCTCGCACCTTAAATCTATGCCCCCTAGTAATTGACTCTTCCACCCTGGGAAAAAGCTTCTGACTATCCACTCTGTTCTTGCCCCTCGTAATCTTGTAGTGTCTTTTTGTGAAGATCTCTTCAAATCCAGAGTGTAACTATGTTCTGGGAAACACATTTGTATCCACAGGGGTGGCACAGAGGTTAGCATTGTCATCTCTCAGCGCCAGGAACCCAAGTTTGTTTCTGGCCTTGGGTGACTAACTGTCTTGTGGAGTTTACGCATTCTCCCTTGGTCTGTGTGGGTTTCTTATGTGTGCTCTGGTTTCCACCCATAGTCTGAAAGATATGTGGTTAGGTGCATTGACTCCAACAGGTGCCGGACTGTGGCGACTAGGGGATTTTCACAATAACTTCATTGTAGTGTTAAGTAAGCCTTACTTGTGACTAATAAATAAATTTTAAAAAAATAAATAAACTTTAATGGGGTTTAAGTTAAGGGTCAGTCAGATGAGTCTCTGAAAGGTCTGAGGTGAACAGAGTGAGAAAGGGTTTTTCACAGTGTGTCTAATGTTGATTGTATCAGGAAAATTCAGATGGAGTGGAGCAGTTGGTGAAGACCTTTGAAAGTTCAACCATGACCCAAGAATGCTTAAGTTTTGTATGCTTTCTGAATGGTCTTATTGTTGCCTGTTCTGTTAATGGGAAAAGCTAAGAAGGGTTTTTATGTTTATTATATAGGGGGAACATCTGGGCTCCATAGAGGCTACCGAGGCGTTCTTTGCCATGACCAAACTCTTCCAATCAAATGACGTAAGTGGCTTTAAAACGTTGTACCTGTTTTTGTAGCTAGTGCATCAGTACCAGTGCTTACCGGTAAGCAATAATCACTTGCTAAAACTAAATGTAACCCATTTTGTGTGCAATGCTGCCACGACAGATCAGCCATGATCTTATTGAATGGCGGGGCAGGCTCGAAGGGCCAGATGGCCTACTCCTGCTCCCATTTCTTATGTTCTTATGTTCTTATGTTAACTCATCACCTCAAGATGATCCCACCACCAGTGAGCAATTTGCAGATACCAGTACTTGACCCTTGTGTTACCCAGTTCAAAATGCCCTTCCCTGACTCTCAGTGCTGGAAGGCAACATCTAGCATCCCCATGCTCTGTTTCCCAATTCAAGTGAAAATGATATAAACGTTCCAGAAATGCATGCTTACTCTTCAGAGATCTATTCAAATAGAGCTTTAAGTCCATTAATTAAATCCAAAAAATCAATATAATGAATTGTTTGGGCAGTGTAGTCCTCATGTTTAATGTGACTGTGTAAGATGATCATCGCGGTACCGCAGAAAACTTGCTTCTTTCTCATGTGCTAAATCGGATCAGCCAAGCTATTTGTTTTGGGTTAGAGAATCTCATCAAGAAGATCCTTTCAAAAAAAAAATTCCAAAGAATTATAATTAAGCCTTTTAATTCTGTGTCACGGTTATGATTATTTCATTTTTGTGCATTCAGTAACTTTTTTTTAAGCCCATTCTTGGGATGTGAGCGTCACTGGCAAGGCTAATGTTCCTGGCCCACCCCTAATTACCCTTGAGAAAGTGGAGGTGAGCTGTTACTCTGAATCACTGCAGTCCTTGTGTGTATACACCCATGCTGCAATGGCGATGTCTTTGGCAGGATGGAGAGAAAGAAAAAGCAACTCTAGGGCCAGATACCGACTAGTAAATTCCTTCCCTTTCTCCTTCACCTTCAATAATTGGTAGGTGGAACAAACTTTGAAGGAAAAGATGACTTTACAGAATAACTGAATTGTTATGGTACTGAAGGAAGGCCTTTAAGTCTGTTGTTTTAAAAACTGTCCACTGAGAGTTTTCCTTTACTCATGTCTGTCTCCTTAGTACAGTGGTCTCCAAACTCCGATCCGGATGCGGCCCGTGGGCCGTAGTTTGGAGACCCCTACTTTAGTAGATTATTGGTATAGCTTGATTGCTATGAAGTGTCAACAACACTGACACCAACAAGGCAATATGGAAGTTTGCCCAGGTGTGTCCTGTCCACAAAATAGGGCAAATCCAACCCAGCCATTATTGGTATAGCTTGATTGCTATGAAGTGTCAACAACACTAACGCCAACAAGGCAATATGGAAGTTTGCCCAGGTGTGTCTTGTCCACAAAATAGGGCAAATCCAACCCAGCCAATTACTGCCCTATCACTCTATTCTAGATCATTAGCAAAGTGGTAGATGTGTTAGCAGGGCTGTCGAGTGTTACCTACTAGCAGTAATCTGCTGACTGATTAGTTCAGTTTGGGTTCTGCCAGGGTCACTTGGCTCCTGGCCTCATTACAGCCTTGGTCAAACCTGAGAATTGTTGACTCAGTATCAATTACCCATTGTCTCTCATTATCTCAATCAGCCCACCCTACGAAGAATGTGCTACCTGACAATCAAGGAGATGGCTACCATTGCTGAGGATGTCATCATCGTTACCAGCAGGTTTGTGTTGCACAGGATTTATTAGCAGGCGGTAAAACACTTACATTTACCCATCCTCCCAGCTTTCCTGTTTACCCAATTCTTCCCCAAAGTAAACTGCACCTACGTTACCTTTTGTACTCAAAAGAGCGGGAGCATCCAGTCTGTAGACACTCTCAATATTACTCCTTGTTTGGCTCTCGCAGATGAGTGATGTGGGCATGGGATTGCTCTCTCTTCAGCTTTGCTGTAATTGTACCATTTCCCTCATCACCCCCTCTCCTCGCAGACCGACATCGACTCCCAGTCCAGCAATGTGTCGCTTAGATACTTGGATGAGGTGCCTGAGTAAAAAGCTCCTGCTCCTGTGCTACATAAAGTACCTCCTTATGACCACTTTATATCGCAGCCTGTAAAATCTATTTGAGCAGCAGCTTTTAACAAGTAGAATTGCACTCAGTAAAGTACAAGCATGGGAGGAAGATCAAGGCTAGCATCTGCAATAAAAGCTTTACGTGTCGGGTAATGCCTTGTAATTTCTGTTATATTGTGGCTTATGAGAAATAAATCAAAGCAGAAGTGCTATAATACCAGCTGCAGACAAGACAATCTTCACAGGCAAAGGCTGTTAATGACATTCATTCTCCATCACAGGGCATACTGTTTCCGCACTAACAGTCCTCTTTTACATCTTTTTTTAACATTACATTTCTCCTGACCAGACTACTTCAGAACGTATAAAGGCAGTTCTTGCACACTCTTTAGTGGAGACTGCCTATGATAAGGCTTTGTTTTTTATTTAGTTTATTTATTAATGTCACAAGTAGGTTTACGTTAACACTGCAATGAAGTTGCATGGCCAATGCACCTGACTGGACTATGGGAGGAAATTGGAGCATCTGGAGGAAACCCATGCAGACACGGGGAGAAAGTGCAGAGTCCGCAAAGACAGTGACCCAAGCCGGGAATCGAACCCAGGTCTTGGGTGCTGTGAGACAGCAGTGCTAACCACCGTGGAAGTGTGTTGGCCATCTGATCAGTTAGAATCTGATTGTCAGAGGGGAAAACTGAAAATGAGGAAGCTGCATGATTTAGAGGTCCCTGGGAAGGAGTGAACCAGAGTAGGAGGCAGTGCACTGAGCTACAGTGGGGCAGCGCTTTCGCCTCTGCATCAGAAGCTTGGGGGCTCAAGGCACATAAGCTCAGCTAACACGCTGGTGCAGTGCTATTGGGCTATACAGAAAGAGATACTGTCTTTTTAATGAAGAGTTAATAGAGACTTTGTTCTCCCAGGTGGGTGTAAAAAGATCTTGTGGCACTATTTCCTAAGTGAAGGGGCGGCACGGTAACACAATGGTTAGCACTGCTGCTTCACGGCGCCAGGGACCGGGGTTCGATTCCTGGCTTTGATCTCCCCACTGTGTGGGGAGTTTGCACATTCTCCCCTTGCCTGCGTGGGTTTACTCCGGGTGCTCTGGTTTCCTCCACAGTCCAAAGATGTGCGGGTTGGATGTATTGACCTGAACAGGCGTCGGACTGTAGTAACTAGGGGAATTTCATTACAGTGTTAATGTAAGCCTTACTTGTGACAAACAAATAAATTTTAGAAAAAGAGGAGTTTTCCCTCCTGTCCTGGCCAATATTTATCCCTGAAGCAACATTGCTGCTTCTGGGAATTTTCTTTACTCAAATTGGGTGTGGTGATGCGACATTACAGTGATGACTGCAGAATTGACTCAGTAGCGTGTGGGATGTCCTGAGACTGTGGAAACTGTTAAACCAATAAAAATATCCTTTCTCCCCACCCCCCTTGATTTCATGATGGTGCAAAAAAAAATCTCAGAATGGTGTTAAATGTGGAGTGGCAGTTTAATTGGCCACATATTATCCTGAAACGTGCTCGTTATAGATGAAGCTAATGATGTAAATTAATTCTTTAGTTGAGTTCTTGCTCCCAATTTTTAGTTTGAATTTTTCTTTCCGCCCTTCAGCTTGACAAAAGATATGACGGGGAAAGAAGACAATTATCGCGGACCTGCTGTGAGGGCACTGTGTAAAATTACTGATGTAAGTACCAGACTCAAAAGGGGGAACCAGCAAATCATTGAAGTGTGTGGGTATAATTTATAAGGGGGAAGACCTCTTTTAAAAATTCCAGACACAGGCGTCCTGTTGTTAACACACTGTGTCCCTGCTCACAGTCAGGTCCCCAAGTTGGACAGCGTCAGCCCCATTTCCAGTACTAATTGGCATGGAGGAGTTTGAGGCAATTTATAGGAGCAAAGTGAAAGAGAGCTTCACCCTATATCGAACCTGCACCATACCTGGTTAGGGAAGAATGAGTTTAATTTCAAAAAGGGAAAACAGTTCAAAGATGTGCAGGTTACGCGGATTGGCCATGCTTAATTTGCCCTTTAGTATCAGGGGGACTGGCTAGGGTAAATGTATGGAGTTATGGAGATAGGGTCTGGGTGGGATTGTAGTCGATGCAGGCTCAGTGGGCCGAATGGCCTCCTTCTGCACTGTCAGATTCTATGATTACTCCGCAGTACTGACATCATTCACCATAATTGTTAAAAGTACTATTAATACTATCTGTGAGACTATGTGAACATAAGGCAATTTATTCCTGGATTCACATGGATCTATGAATTAATTTGATGATGTTATCCAATTTTGGCTTCTTGTGCATCCTTACTTTTCATTGCTCCACTATTGGCAAGCGTACCTTCAGGTGCCTTGAAATTCCCTCCCTGAAGCTCTCTGCCTCTCTTGATGCCTTCCTGAAGGCTTCACCCAGTGGGACGTTCTGCATTAGGAGTTACAAGGGTCCTGGCTCGAATTTCACCTTAGATGGTTTGTGATGCCTCTTGCCTGCCCCAAGATGCAATTGGTGAACTGGACACAGGCCTAGGATCACTATGGTTTCTGTGGCTCAGCACAGCATCAGATTGTGCTTTTTAACCTCTTAACCACCAGGCCAGCTGTTCAGGGTAAAGCTTTTGTCATAATAAACCCAAATAGTTGATTACTACGCCCATCAGGATATTGAATCATAGAATTATACATCACAGAAGGTCCATTACGACTCTGTCATTATATGTAGATTCTCTACTTTAAGCAGGCTTGGAAACATTTCTTCAAGTCTGGATTGTTTTTTAATAGAGTTTTAACAATGGGCCCATTTAGGGGAAAAGAAAGGAAAATTACGAGTAACCCAAACTAAATATTTTTAGTGAAATTTGCTTATGATGAGGGGAACCATTGCAGAAGAATTGATGCAGCCAGTCCCATGATGGACGTGAGCATTGTTGCAACGGTTGGGCTGTTGTAGTGAACCTCTTATTGCAACTGTGCCTCACAGTAAAATTCGTTTGCCCCCTTCTTTCTCCTCCACACCCACCGCCCCCCCACCCCATGCCCCATGCCCACTGTTGTTACCAAGATTCACTGTTTCTGTACAGATCGAAGGGAAGAGTGGGTTTAGGAAAATCCCAAAGATTTTTGCAATTTTCCTGATGTCTGTGTGCATCAAATGGACCCATTGTGGCCATTATCCTTGACCCCATTTCTTAACAGCTATAGTGGGAGTTGCAGCCACTTGCTATGATGTGCTGGTGGCTTCTGCTGGGATGTGCAGGTGGCTTCCACGGTCACTAGGCTTCGGGTTGGGGCTAAGGGTTTGGGTTGCAGTCGCTGGCCAGTTGGCCTTGGTCTCATCCACTGACATTAGGGTGAGGCGTGCAGCAGCTGGCCGGCCCAGAAGGCCTCCTGGCGCCCTGTGCCTTGCCAACGTGTGGAAACAGTCCCTTTTTATTTCTATGCTTCTCCAAGGCTATTTTCCTCACTCACTCTTTGTTAATCATGCCTTTAGCTGTCAAAGTGTAAAGCTCTTGAATTCCCCCCCCCCCCCTTAAACCTCTCTGCTCTCAACCCCTGTCTCTTCCTTCAAAGCTTTCCTTAAAACCTATTCTTTAATTATGCTCTCGGTTACCTGTTCAAATATCTCCCTACGTGGCTTACTGTTTAGTTATCTTTGATTGTTGTAAAGTACCTTCGGATTTAAAAAAAAGATTCACAGGATGTGAATGCAAGGCCAGCATTTGCTGCTAATCCCTAATTTTTCTTGAAACGATTATGGTCAGTCACCACCTTGAACCGCTGTAGTCCATCTGGTGTAGATACACCTACAACACCGTTCGATGTAAGTTGTTGTTGTTGTATCAGTTGAACCAGACTTCCTTCAGTTTAATCTGCGGTTCTGTTATTTGAAAAAATATTTTTCAGTTTTGCTCGAGGCTTCTGAATTTTAAAGACCATGTCCTCTGACAGTGGGTCCACAATGTGTTCTTGCAAGGAAGCGCAGATTATGTATCGACCCGTTTGGTATCATTGCCTTGTCGCTGTTCTGAACTGTTAATAACTTGTCTGTCCTCGCCGATGATTGAAATAGTGACCTTTTCCAAAGTTGGTACTTCAGATCGCTTTCACTCGCTCTCTTGTATGTTCCCTGACAGAGCACCATGCTGCAAGCCATTGAGCGTTACATGAAGCAGGCAATCGTGGACAAAGTGCCCAGTGTCTCCAGCTCCGCATTGCTTTCCTCCTTGGTGAGTGTTGTCTGCTGCAAAATATACCATAATACCATAGTACATGAGTAATGTTGGCTTGTCCTGAAGCTGGGAGGATTATTACTCAGCCCGATTCTATTTCTTATTACGCCTCCTTTGTAATAATTGCATTGATCTTATTCGGTACAGCACCATTTTTAAGAAGGAATAACATTTACTTTTGTCAATTTTAGATATGTGATGGCATGCTGCTGTGGGATTTACATTTTGCTGGGATGGATAGGTTGGGAGAGGCGAGTAGATATCATTAATTGACCATTTCCTTTGTGTCTCGCAGCATTTGCTCAAGACTGGCTTTGATGTTGTGAAGCGTTGGGTGAACGAAGCTCAGGAGGCAGCCTCGAGTGACAACATAATGGTGCAGGTAAACGAATTAGCGGCACAATCAAAAGCAGTGCAGCCTATTCACCGATAACTTAATGGATATGTACACCATCCAGTGGGCCAGACACCCACTCAAAGGTCCAGGTGAATCCATACTTTGTGCTGAGTTAGTTGAATGTAAAATTCAACTTGGTGAAGTGTGAGGTTATGTATTTTGGGAGGGTAGACAAAGCAAGGGAATACTCAATAAACAAGACGATATTGAGAAGGGTAAAGAAAGTGAGAGACCTTGCTATTCATGCCCACAGGTCCCTGAAGGTGGGAGGGCAAGTAGACAAGGTGGTAAAGAAGGCATATGGCATGCTTTCCTTTATTGGATGGGGCACAGAATGCGAAAGCAGCATGGTAGCACAGTGGCTAGCACTGCTGCTTCACAGCGCCAGGGAACCGGGTTCGATTCCCGCCTTGAGTCACTGCCTGTGTGGAGTCTGCACGTTCTCCCCATGTCTGCGTGGGTTTCCTCCCACATTCTGAAATGCTGGTTGGGCGCAGTGACCTGAACAGGCGCCGGACTGTGGCAATTAGGGGAATTTCACAGTAATTTTCTTGCAGTGTTAATGTAAGCCTTATTTGTGACTAATAAATAAACTTTAAAAAAAAGCAGAGTTGTAACCCTGGGTATGTACAAAACACTGGTTAGGCCACAGCTGGAACTTTGTGCACATTTCTGGCCATCACATTACAGGAAGGACATAATTGTCTGAAGAGGGTGCAGGGGAGATTTTCAAGAATTTGCAGGACTTGAAAACTTCAGCTGTTAGGAAAATTGGGTAGGCCAGAACAGCTCTCCTTTGAACAGGGGAGGCTGAGAGATAACTTGGAGGGCGTGACTTGATTTGAGGTAAACAAAATTGTGAGGGTCCTCAATGGAGCAGACAGTTTCCCCAACGGAAACATTAATTACTAGGGACCACAGGTTTAAGTTGATTAGTAGAAGGATTAGAGGGAATATTTGTGATGTTAGTGTACCTTTAAGAGTTTTTTAAATCATGGTCACAGCTTTGGGTGACGTCATTGCTGGAAGGAGGAAAAAAACTGAACGAGTCAGGTGACAAGTTTTTCAGCTTTCAGTTTCATTTTGGCCGCAGTGTTAGAGACAGTCTTAGAAGCAAGCTGGAAAAGAAGTCTCTTTCTCTTTCTGTTTTTGAAAACTTTACCGGTTTGCTGAAAGAAGGGCTTATTGTCATGCTGCAGTAAAGAAGCAATGCTCTGGAATGTTTTGGGGAGCTGATCTGATTGTAGACTGCTCTGAGCTTTCAAGATCATTTGAAATCAGCATTCAATCCAAGGAACTGGATTTCAGTATTATGTGAGCTTTAGCCTGTGCAGTGATAAATCTGTTCAAAGGGTTTTGTTTATTCGATATTGGATTTGATTGGAACATCTGACATATATTAGTTAAAGGTTATACATTATCGTAGTTTTATTTTTTGCTTGTAATTGATAGAAGTTGTTGCTAATTTTTGTTCCCTATATGTTAACTATATTCTTAAATAAACTTTGTTTGATAAAAGCTCCCTGTTGGGTTGTTTGAATCATACCCGAAGTGGAACATATCATGCATATCCTAGCCAAATTCAAGATGTAAAATTTATGATTCAGTCAGGCTTCATAAAACACTTTGGAGTTTCTAACCTGAATCATAACACATTAGAAAAAAAATGTCACCCGTCAGGTGGTGGGTGGCTGGAATTCACTGCCTGGATTGGTGGCTGAGGCAGAACCCTCAACTCATCAATAGGATTTGCAGCTGAAGTTCTGTAACCTGCAAGGCTTACAGGCCTGATGCAGGAAGGTGGGATTAGGATGGCTGGCTTGTACCTTTAGCCGGTACAGACACAGTGGGCTGAGTGACCTCTTTCTGTGTTGTAACTTTTTTTTAATGGTTCTGTGGTGTTTGGACACACATATTAGAAACATGGAAGCTATGCTAAACATTTATAAATCACCAATTAGACTGGAGTATTGTGTCCAATTCTGAGTTTCAAACTTTAAGAAGGATTTCACATTCTTGGAGGAGGTGAAGAAGAGATTTACCAGGATGATACTGGGGATGAGAGGCCAGAGAAATTGGTATTGTTCCACTTAGAGCAGAGAAAGTTAAGGGGTGATTTAGTAGAGAGGTTGAAAGTGATGAAAGATTTTGATAAGAGTGCTGCATTGTCAGGAGTACACCTCTTGATAAGATGTTAAACTGCATTACCTACCTGTTCAAAAGGAATTAAATGATCCCATTACATTGTTGAAAGAAGTGCAGGGATTTTGCCAATGTTCTGGACAAAATACCCCTCAACCAATTCTGTTAAAAGAGATTTTTGTGTGTAAATTGAGTGTTGTATTTAATAGTGACTGCTCTTCACTATTTCAGTATCATGCTCTGGGGCTACTGTACCACATCCGGAAAAATGACAGGCTTGCGGTTAACAAGATGGTGACCAAGTTCTCACGCCAGGGTCTGAAGTCGCCATTTGCCTATTGTATGATGATTCGCATCGCCAGTAAACTGTTGGAGGAAGATGACCACAGGTGAGAACTTCTGAGGTCCAATGAACCCAACCTTTTCTGTTTTCCCATTGAGATTTGTGACAAGGGCTCACGTACCTGGCAAGAATTGAGTTGGTGCATTTCACCTCGTGGTGGTCCTAGGCTCAAATTGTTTGATGAATTGTTGTTCTCATATCAACCTCCTAGTGGGGTCTATGAATGAAATGGCCAAATCAAATGTAGGGAACTGTGGGTGGTGTTGTACGTTCCACTGGGACCTGCCTCCTTTACCCTGAGTGGTTAGAATATGGAACATGCTATCATAAAGAGAAACTGAAGGGAAATTTGTTCCTGTAAGGAATATGTATGAAACCAGTTTTAGCAATCTCCATGCATAGATTGCAAAACATTTACAGCACAGATACAAACCACTCAGCTTGGGTAATGGAAAATGTTTGCTCCACATGAGCCTTCTCCCCTGCTCCTCATCTCACCTTCTAGTGCTCTCTCCCTCATGTACTTCTCTCTCAGCCCCTCAAGTACATCTATCCTATTTCCCCTCAACTTTTTGAGCTTACAAAGAAAATCGCAGCACAGGAACAGGACCTTCGGCCCTCCAAGCCTGCACCGACCATGCTGCCCGACTGAACTAAAACCCCCTACCCTTCCGGGGGCCATATTTCTCTATTCCCATCCTATTCATGTATTTGTCCAGATGCCCCTTAAAAGTCACCATGATATCTCCTTCCATTACTTCCCCTGGCAGCGAGTTCCAGGCACCTGCCACCCTCTGTAAAAAAAATACCTTGCCTCGTACATCTCCTTTAAACCTTGCCCCTCTCACCTTAAACCTATCCCTCCTAGTAATTGACACTTCCACCCTGGGAAAAAGCTTCTGACTATCCAATCTGTCCATGCCCCTCATAATCCTGCAGACTTCTATCAGGTTGGCCCTGAGCCTCCATCGTTCCAGTGAAAACAAATAAGTTTCTCCAGCCTCTCGTTTGTTTAACCATTCAGTGAGATCATTGCTGATCTGTACCTAAACACCATCCGCCTGTCTTAGCTCGGTAGCCTTCACTCCCTTGTATAGAAGAAAAAATCCATCGATCTCGGATGGAATCTACTTGTTTTGCTGGGAGAGTTTTACACTTCTCTACCACCCTTTGTGTGAAGAACCTGGTTCTGATTTTAACGTTGATGTGCCCCTCACAGATGCTACTGCTTTTATCTAGCACATACAGACCCAGGAGGCCTCTGGTTCTAAGGTGTGTGTTGAGTTAGTGCATTACAACTGTGTTCAGTATCTCATGGGGAAAGCCAGACAGTCATCCCACAGCTTGACTGCTTCTGCGTAATCCCTTCTGGTGAGCTCAAGATCAGGCTCGACTGTGAAGCAGCTCGACATTTGAAAAGCCTGCTGATACTGACTCGTGGTTCACGCATAGATAATCCTGGGTTCGCGTACCGCACAAAAGGGGGCTGGGCAACTATGGAACTATATTATCACCAAGCAGTCGGTGCCTTTAAGGGGGGGGGGGTGGTTTCAAATTTAGCTAAAGGGAAGTATAAGAAATTGGCAACGTTAATGGTTGCCATTTTGAAAGATGCAATAATAGTGGCTGAAAATGAAGCAAAGGTTACTTTCAAAATGAGATCATGAGCAAACTCTGTTCTAAGGTATAAGTCGTAGCTCCTGACTGGCATGTAGAAACGCAAATGATATTGAATGCTTCATTCCTTACAAACGCGTTCACTGTGGCTTCAGCTCCAAAAGGAAATATTAGGCTGGCATCCAAATTTTGCAGCTCTGAATTCTTCATTCAGCATGGTATCCAGGATCCCTCAGGATGCACAGCAAGTGTCCTCCGCAATCTGTCTTCCCCCATTATTCAGAGCTTTATCTTTGTGAAACAGAACTAATCACATGCAAACATTCTTGTAGGGGTTTGGTGGGGGGGGGGTGGTGGGGAAGCAGGGGCGCACTGTGAAACCTTGTGTGTAACATGCATTTTTTAACATGTAAACCTGCAGTTTGACTTTGTCATTGAACCAAGTTTTTAAAGATGTCAGTTCAAAGTGTAACTATCGCAACGAAACGTATGTGATTTCATTGCAAAGCGTTCACTCGTCCATTTTGCATAAGACATAGGAGCACTTGGCCCATTGACTCTGTTCCACCATTCAATCATAGCTGATTTATTTTCTCATCCCCATTCTCCTGCCTTTTCCCCATAACCCTGATCCCCATATCAATCAAGAACCCATCTATCTCTGTCTTAAAGACACTCAATGACCTGGCCTCCACATCCTTCTGCGACAGAGTTTCACAGATTCAACTCTGTCTGGCCGAAGAAACTCCTCCGCATTTCTGTTTTAAAGGATCATTCTGTTAGCCTGAGGTTGTGCATCTTTTACACATCTGACGCTATCTATTGTGGAGGGGTGCTTTGAGCATGCTGGGTGAGGCTGAATTTGCTGACCGTGACTAAGATTGCAGAATGAGTCCAATAGGCAGCCTCAGTGTATAATAATGAATAAAGCCCCAGAGTTAGCCTGAATTTCCATAAAGTTGGGGAAGAAATGGGTGGAAAACATTACTGCGTTTGTATGTGCTTGTTTTTATTGAGTGGGGGAGTGGCAGTTCAGAGGTTCTTTTTAGTGACACCCATCTGCAACATGGTTGGTTGACATTCTGGATGGTTAGAGATGATTATAGGACCATCTGCCACTCTGCCATCAGGCTCACCTGATGATGGAGCAGTGCTCCAAAAGATCACGCTACAGAATAAACCTGTTGGACTTTGATGTGGTACCATTAGTGAGTTGATAAGAAAAAGCCAAAGGAGTATGCCTGCACAAGATGCAAAGCAGCATTACGTTGAGTAGCCACCAACTTAGTGTAGCTGGCAAAAACTGGAGTGCAGCATTCCATACTTGAGTATCAAAGTGCACGTGAGTGTTTCCTGAATCCTACTTGGAGTTTACTTTTCCATACAAAAGATCCCAATTCCTGCAGCCTTCCTTAACTAAGAATCCCGGCACTAGATATTATTGTGGTGAATTATGAACACGGCAAAATGCCTTTGGTGAGGAAGCATGACTGGCCGTGATATGGTACCCTATTCCAAAAGTATACATTGTACATACAGCGGCATAGTGGTTAGCACTGCTGCCTCACAGCTGCGGGGACCTGGGTTTGACTCCATACTTGGGTCACTGTCTGTGTGGAGTTTGCATGTTACCTCTGTGTTTGTGTGGGTTTTCTCCAGGTGCTCTGGTTTTCTTTCACACACCAAAGATGTGCAGGTTCGGTTGATTAGACATGTTAAATTAGTGTCCTGGGATGTGATAGGTTAGAGGGGTTAGCAGGGTGACTAAGCGGGGATGGGGCCTGTGTGGGATTGTTGTTGGTGCAGACTTGATAGGCCGAATAGCCTCTGTCTGCACCATGGGGGTTTCTGTGATTGCACGTGACGTTGCTACATTTTCCTTCAAAAGCTTATCCAATTTTCAGTAATAGTCAACTTTTGGGTTTGCTTGTGCTCTGCAGAAGTGTGGCCCTTTTCAGTCCTCAGATCCAGACCTGCTTTTTTAAGGTGCCTGAGGTGCAGAGGGCAGGTTTGCAGCATCGACAGGGTGGTAATAGGTTGCTTTGTTGTTTTCTCAGCCGTGATAATCCACTGTTTGACTTCATTGAGAACTGCATGAGAAACAAGCACGAGATGGTGGTCTACGAAGCAGCTTCTGCTATTGTCAATCTGCCAAACTGTACAGCCAAAGAACTAGCACCTGCTGTCTCTGGTAAGTGTGTGAAAGCGAAAAGAGGAATGGTTTGAATAAATACTACTGAGGGGAAATCATCTGAGAATTACTTTTGTGCTGGCTCAACAACTTAAATGTTTAGATTCTTAATCGATGAATCAAATTCACAAGGCAAAACAGTTCACAAACAGGAGAGAGGTCAGGTGGCCTGTCAGTTCCCCTCATCTATCAAAAGGCTAGAGACAGCTGACCTAACATTCACTCTATATAGCTGTATAGCAAGTGACACCAAAAAAAGATTCACTCCATTTTTGCATTTAATGTCGTAAAATTTTTTAAGATTTATTTTACTAGTGTAAGTAACTCTGCAATGAAGTTCCTGTGAAAAGTCCCCTAGTTGCCACACTCAGGCACCTGTTTGGGTACATTGAAGGAGAATTCAGCATGGCCAATGCACTTAACCGGCATGTCTTTCGGACTGTGGGAGAAAACCGGAGCTCCCGGAGGAAACCCATGCAGACATGGGGAGAACGTGCAAATTCCACACAGTGACCCAAGCTGGGAATCGAACCTGGGTCCCTTGCACTGTGAGGTAGCAGTGTTAACCATTGTGCTACCGTGCCGCCCCAAGGTATTTAAAGGAACATAACTGGAGCAAAATCAACATAGGGGAGAGGAAGGAAGAGCTTACAGAATGGGTGAATAAAAGTTTAATCAAAGAGGTTTTAAGGAGAGTTTTAAAGAAGTAACGAGTTGGAAAGGTTTAGGGAGGAATTCCAGTACGTATGGCCTGGCCAGCTGAAGACTTGTCTGCAAATTGTGAGGCAAAGGGAGTAAAATAGTTCCTGGAGCATTGTAGGGACAGAGAGGCAATAGAGGCAGGGAAGAGGAAAGGCATGGACAAGATGTCTATGAGCCTATGATAATAGCTCACTGCCTGTAAAATAGCAGATAAATCTTGCATTGTACCATCTAAACCAGCCTGTATTGCTCCATTTTATTACACACTTACACTTTTTAAAAAAGTATTGTTTGCATTAAGAAAATGGAACCGTCGCATATTATCATTTCACAACCTTGCACAAAACAGTACCTGTAAGGGTTTAAGTTAAATTTAGCAACATCTAATGACTTGCATTGTAATGAGTTTCAACAATTTCTGCTGTTTGTGACATTTGATCCTGATCTCTTTTTCCCTGCAGTGTTACAGTTGTTCTGTAGTTCACCTAAGGCTGCCCTGCGATATGCAGCAGTGAGGACACTCAATAAGGTGAGAGGAGATTTGAAGGGTTGCTAGATTTGCACCAAAGCTTCCTTATGCCTCTTGGATGATGTCAGTGATGGGAAATTATAGTTACAAAGGCATGCAGGAGCGGTAAAGAATTGGTGGAAGATACAATAAAAGTTCTTTAGAAATTATGGAGGGATTTAATTATTACCTCAGCTCAGGAGTCAGTGATGAGGTGTCTGATTTAAAACTATACTCAGAGGTGTTGGAGAGCAGAATACTTTCCCATGGAGAATAATTTGAGGTCGAGATCATTGCAGCTTTTTAATGGAAGTGTAGATAAACATTGAAATCAAATGATGATTCCGGGAAAGAACATAACCGTGAGATTAGTTATTGATTGCTGTAGCAATGAGGCACAAACTGGGATCACTGACCTGCACTACAACTCTCAAGAGTAGTTACTTCATCATAACTAATGATAGGTGTCGTAAAAGGATATTCTGAAGTCATTGCTACTAAACACCATATCCTTCTCAATGCAAGGTTGTGCATTTTGGTAGTGCATTTCCATAACCGGATAATGATCTGAAGCCAATTAAGTATTTGTATAGTGTAGTCACTGTTGTAAGAGCTACGGCATCAAAATTATGCACTGTACATTCACACTAACAGTGATGCAGTAGTGTTTTATTCATGTTGATCCGAGCGATAAATATTGCTTTAGATATCGGGGGACAGTGAGAAGTCTCACAGCATCAGGTTAAAGCCCAACAGGTTTATTTGGAATCATGACTTTTCGGAGCGCTGCCCTTTTATCCGAAAGCTCGTGATTCCAAATAAACCTGTTGGACTTTAACCTGGTGTTGTGAGACTTCTTACTGTGCCCACCCCTGTCCAATGCCGGCATCTCTGCATCATGGATATCAGGAGAAATGGCCTTATACATCATAGAAACTTCCATGCACAGACATCTGTGAGGTGGGCACTGCTTCAGTACGAATCTTTCTGCCCAGATTGTGCTGGAGTCTCAAGGGTTTGAACTCGCAAGAACAAAGAACAGTACAGCGCAGGAATAGACCCTTCGGCCCACCAAGCCTGCACCAACAACGCCTTTCTAAACTAAGCTCCTGACATCCCTCCCCTCGTTACATTCACTCACTGATGAATTCCCACAAAAAAACCCTGATCAAGACCAATGACATGTCTAGACTTTTAGTTAATTTTTTATTTGAAACGGGGCCAGCGGGGGCGGGGGTTGCGCAGTGAATTTGTTTTTGTCATAAGTAGACTTATATTAACACTGCAATGAACTTGTAGCGAAGATTCCTGAGTCGTCACACTCCGACACCTGTTCGGGCACACTGAGGGAGAATTTAGCACGGCCAATGCACCTGACCAGCACGTCTTTCAGACTGTGGGAGGAAACCGGAGCACCCGGAGGAAACTCACGCAGACGTGGGGAGAAGGTGTGGACTCCACACAGACAGTGACCCAAGCCGAGAATCGAACCTGGTTCTCTAAGGCAGCAGTGCTAATCACTGTGCCACCATGACCCCCAAAAGCATGTGATTTGTGTGGTTTGGCTTTATGTTGTTTTCATTAAAAAGGGTGCAGCAGTACAGTGTTACACGTGGGAGACCTCGGTGGCAGAATCCGAAATATTGGTGCCTCATTTACATAAAATGCAGTAACATTTTTCGAGACTTCAGGAAAATTGAGGGTCACTCAAGCTTGTCCCTTAAATATTCCAGTGCCACTAACCCCACAAATGTAGCACACCATTAAAATTGTTACTCGCTGCTGGGGACACTATTGCAGACAATTATCTCCCTTTGGGATCAGAAGGTTCCTTCTGGTATCTCACCTAAATTTATTTTCACTTTATATTCATGACTCTAATCAGCTTACTGAATTTCAAAGTGCTACATTTAGCTCTCGGTATTTTCTATGCCACAAAGAGGTAGCTGTCCTACTTAAATAGTCTCTGTAGGACCACAGAATCGTACACCACAGGAGAAGGTCACTCAGCCATCATACCTGTGGTGGCATTTTGCAAGGTGTTATTTAATGAGTCCCGTTCCCATACTCTTTCCCCATGGCACTGCAGGATATTTTAACTTTATCTGACAGTTCATCCTCTTCTACTTGAAATCATCCTGGTTTTTTTTTGCAGTCTACACAATACTGTGACACTTCTTTTCTAACATTATGTGCAAAGAAAATCATCAACCATCAAAGGTCTGGCTGAATTTCTGCAGCTCCTGTTTATTTGGAATGTTTAACACAGTCAGTGGCTTTGTGCTGATGGGTCTTTTCTTAAAAAAAAAGTCACAATACTTGTTTTTTCAGGTGGCGATGAAGCACCCATCAGCTGTGACTGCGTGCAACCTGGATCTGGAGAACCTGGTGACAGACTCCAACCGCAGCATTGCCACCCTGGCCATCACCACCCTGCTGAAAACGGGCAGTGAGAGCAGCATTGACCGCCTCATGAAGCAGATCTCCTCCTTCATGTCTGAAATTTCAGATGAGTTCAAGGTAATCATTTTTCCCTCCATGTTCAGTGACGGAGCTGAGTAACACTGTGCCTCTTCGCCCGTTTCCAGTATCTCCCGACAGCGCAGAAAGAGGCTGTCTGGCCCATCGAGTCCCATCCAGACCCTCCCCCCTGGCCTATCCCCATAGCCCGCCACATTTAACATGGCCAGTGTACCTAACCTGCACATCTTTGGACCGCAAAAAGAAACTGGAGTACCCAGAGGAAACCCAGGCAGACACAGGGAGAACGTGCAGACTCCGCACAGACAGTGGCCCAACCCGGGAATTGAACCCTAGTCTCTGGCACTATGAGGTAGCAGTGCTAACAACTGCCACCCCACAAATCCATGAATTCTCAGTGCAATTGTACCTTTTGTTTTAAAAGATGGATTTTTTTATATATGGGAACAAGGCCAGGCCATATGGCCTAACTAGTCTACATTAATATTTAAGCTCTGCAAGTCATGTCACCTTACTTGATCTCACCACATCACCATATCTTTCTATTCTTTTCCCTGTTGTGCTTCTCCAGCTTTGAATCAAAGATCCCACATGCCTATTTTACATAATTACACATGTTTTTATATTTTTCACCTCATCTCCTTTGATCATTAATTGTTGCCAAGGTTATACATCACAGGATACCAACAGTCCCTTTAGCTTCCCACCTAGGGGGCTTCACAGGCCACCTGGACAGTAAATATGACACAAGCGCGCACTCACTGTCTCTCGCCAGCAGGGCCAGTGGATAGAGAACAGGATCAAAAACCCAAGATGGTTATTCTTCCTGACCACAGGTCACCAGAGTCAACTATACTTGTGCCCTGGCTGAGATCAACTAACCCAGCATAGAATGGGGAATAAATCTGCACATCTGTGCTACATTTAGTTACCAGGCCAGTGGGCAAGCGAGTTGTAATCATATAGCTTCAAATCAGTAATAACTTGAAGTAGCTTATACTGTGATTGGTAACACATGTTCTGAGCTACCAGTAAGCCCTGTAAACATAGTGCTAATAAATCAAAAGATAACATGGGGAGCTATTCAAACAGAAAGGTGTGATGAGACTAAGCCAATTCTCATCTGCTTGAGGCTGCTTCTTGCAAGCTGTGCCCAGTATACTTTCTAATTCTATATTTTACTCACTCTCTCCTTTACTTCTCTATGAATGGTATGCTTTGTCTATAAAGTTAAAGTTTGTTTATTAGTCACAAGTTACATTAACACTGCAATGAAGTTACTGTAAAAGTCCCCTAGCACGCGTGAAGCAATACATATACTAATGCATATGACGATAAATCAAATCGGTGTCCAGGAGAGATTGTTAAAAAGCAATGGCACCTTTCACTTCCATTAATCATGAGGGCTGGTCACCAAAATCAAACCGTTCATCGTTATCTTTTAACTTGCACTTATTTAGAGCTTTTCAAAATCTCTGGATGCTCCAGAGGATTTTAGAACCAATTAAGTATTTTTTGAAGTGTTGTCACTGCTGCTTTACATCAAGGTCCCACGATCAGCAATGTGATAACGACCAGATGATCTGTTTTTCTTTTAAAAAAAGACTTTAAGATGAAGCTGGGTAAGAGTTATCTGTTGGTCAGGACACCGTGCAGAATACCGCTGCAACGCTAAAATATAGAGTCATGTGATCATTTAGGCCCACCTGACAGGAAAGACATGGCTTCTCTTTAACGTCTCATCTGAACAGCAGTATCTGCGGCAGTGCAGCACTCCCGTAGTACCAGCACTGGGCGTATCGGCTGAGATTTTGGGCAGAATTTTTCCGTCCTGCCTGCCACGGGAATCGTAGCGGGTGGGACAGGGCCATACAAAGGTCCGTTTGTGTCCCAAGTTTCCGAAATGGGGCTGGAACCCTCAACTTCTGACTAAGGTGAGAGTACTACCCACTGAGTCACAGCTAACCAGGTCAAGTACATTGCTCACGGTCCAGAAAGCATTGGGTTTGATTCTTGGTCTCTGTGACATGATTTTTGATTATTGTTTTACAAGTATTTCAGATCTAAATTAAAGAAAACAATGATGTTTGGAGGGAGTCCTCTGCTAACTGGCTGCTTAATGATCTCCTGATGAATCTGCGTCTAGGTGGTGGTGGTACAGGCCATTAGTGCTCTGTGCCAGAAATACCCACGAAAGCACTCCGTGATGATGAATTTCCTGTTCACCATGCTGAGAGAAGAGGTATGTTCATATCAAATCGTAAGTATCTCAGAAATAACACTTGCATTTTAAATAAGAATCGTATTTACAGTTTTTTTATTAAATTTGTGGCTGGTTATGGACAATGTTTACAGCTGCCTTGATTATTGCTTAGAAAACTTTGTAGAACTCTCCAGAGGAGGCAAATCGCTCGGTGCATCGTGCCCCTGTAAAGTCTTTGACCGACCTGTCCAATTAGCCTCACTGCTTCACTTTCTTCCCATAGCCCTTCAAACCTTTTCCTTTCAAGTACACATTCACTGGTTTGCATTCAAAGCAGGTTTCTTCAAACCAACCGGAGGAAAAGTATTTTCTGATTGAAATGTGCGCTGGGTTGTTTTCCCAAAGGTTTGGGCAGCTCCCCAGTCGAGATAGAGACTAAAACATAACTTAAAGTATTTGGAAAGCAGCAATCTAAAAAGATTCAGATAAATGGGAATGGAGCAGATAATGAAGAGGGAGCACATATTATCACTTGAGTTCTTAGAAATACTGGCAAACATAAAGCAGAGTGGGTGAAAGTAAGACTATTGATGTCAGAGGACAAAGTACAGTACAGGAACAGGCCCTTCGGCCCTCCAAGCCTGCACCGATCATGTGTTCCTAACTGGACCATCTGTTTGTATCCCTCTACTTCCATTCTGTTCATGTGTCTATCTTGATAAGTCTTAAATGATCCTAGTGTGTCTGCCTCACTTTGCTTAGTAGTGCATTCCAGGCCCCTACCACCCTCTGTATAAAAAACGTCCCCCGCATATCTGTATTGAACCTTGTCCCCCTTACCTCGAACTTGTGACCCCTTGTGTTTGTCAATTCTGACCTGGGAAAAAGCTTCCAACTGTTCACCCTATCTATGCCCTTCATAATTTTATAAACTTCTATTAGATGACCCCTCAACCTCCATCTTTCCAGGGAGAACAATCCTAGTTTACTCATCTTACCTTATAGCTAATACCCTCCAATTAGGGGGCTAAATATCATTTTTGACTTAACATGCATGTTTTATAGCAGTTTTGGAGAAGTCTCACAATATTTAATCTCATGGAGGCACTTCCCAAATTAGTTCAAAATTTCCATTAAGTAAATTAGCTGAGGGGTTTCTGTTTACTCAGTCATGGAGTAGTATTCTATCATTACGCAGCATACAGAATGTGTGACTCTTTTGACTCAATGAGCAGTGAAGCTGTTGGGAAATTGGCCCATGTTCTGCCTCCTGATCTTTCCCTCAGGGTGGATTTGAGTACAAGCGCGCCATTGTGGATTGCATCATCTGTATCATCGAGGACAACCCGGAGAGCAAGGAGACGGGGCTGGCTCACCTCTGCGAGTTCATTGAGGACTGTGAGTTTACAGTCCTGGCCACCCGCATCCTTCATCTGCTCGGGAGGGAAGGGGCCAGGACACCTAACCCTTCCAAGTACATTCGCTTCATCTACAATCGGGTCATCCTGGAGAATGAAGAGGTCCGCGCAGGTAAGTTACACTTTGAGTCCGCTGTCACCGATACTTCTTGTGTAAGGTGTGTGGGTTGCAGAATGCTGCTTAACAAGGTCAAGCGGGAAAAGGAAGGAGAAAAGAAACTGGCATTATTGAACAGTGAGAGTTGTCAATGGGTTTCTGATAGCAGAGAGAGAAGCAATAAGTACAAGTGTTTTTGGAGAAAACCACATTATATGTGAACCCTCAGATACTGAAGCAGTCCATGTCCAAATGTAACAAGACCTGGACAATATCCAGGCTTGTGCTGGCAAATGGAAAGTAACATTCATGTGACACAAGTGCCAGGCAATGACCAACTCCAACAAGAGAGAATCTAACCATTTGGGGCGGCATGGTGGCTCAGTGGTTAGCATTGTTGCCTCACAGCGCTAGGGACCCAGACTCAGTTCTAGTCTTAGGTCACTATCTGTGTGGAGTTTGCGTGTTCTCCCGTGTCTGCAGATCCAATCACCAGATTTCCTCTGGGTGTCCCGATTTCCTCCCACAGTCCAAAGATGTGTGGGTTAGGTTGACTGGCCATGCTAAATTGAACTGAGGGGTCAATTTAGCCCAGGGGACTAGCAGGGTAAATATGTGGGGTTATGGGAAAAGGGCCTGGGTGGAGACTCAATGGGCCAAATGGTCTCCTGCACTGTAGGGATTCTCTGACCACCTCTTGGCATTCAATGGCATTGCCACTGCTGACTCCCCCACTATCAACATCCTGGAGGTTATCATTAACCAGAAACTGAATGGACTAGCTTTATAAATACTGTGGCTACAAAAGCAGATAAGACGCTGTGAATTCTAGACAAATAATTCACCTCCCAACTCCCCAAAGCTTGTCCACTACAAGGCCACACATCGGGGGTGTGATGGAATACTCTCCACGTGCCCGTATAAGTGCAGCTCCAACAACACTCAAGAAGCTCAAGATCATCAAGGACAAAACAGGTTGCTTTATTGGCACCCCGTCCACAAAAATTCACTCCATCCACCATCAGTGCACAGTAGCAGCAGAGTGAACCATCTACAAGATGTGCTTTGGAACTGTCCAAGGCCCCTTAGACAATCTTTTCCAAGCCCACGACCATTACCATATAGATGGGCATCAGGCACCTGGGAACACCTTCTCAAGGGGCAATTAGGAATGGGCAGTAAATGCGTCCCATGAACAAAAAACACTTCAACTTTCCATTCTCCAGAATACTACCTTAACCGTCTCCTGTCAAAACAGAATCATCACTCACCCTGCTCATGGCGAGAGCTAAAGGTTCCATTCCTGTTGTTGGTAAGAGGAGGTTTTGGTCTTCACTTGATCACACTTGGAACAATCACTAGCGTTACTGCTACAGAATTAATGGGTTCCTCCTGACTGCACTCTAGCAGTCCCTGCTCAGAAATGTGTGTGTTTGTTTGGATTTTAGGGTGAGATCGGTTTTCTTATTCATTCACGAGACTTGGAGGTCACTGGCTAGGCCAGCATTTATTATCCTTCGTACTTACTGTTGAGAAGGTGGTGGTGAACTGCTATAGTCCAGGTGGTGTAGTATACACCTGCAGTGCTGTTAGGGAGGGAGTTCCATAGGAATTAGGAGCAGAGGTAGGCAAGTTGAGCACTGTGAGTCTGCTCCTCCATTCAATCAGATGGTGGCTGGTCTCAAACCCACCTCCCCACCTGCTCCCCATATCCCTTTATCACTTTTTTAAATTGGAAATATATCTATCTCCTTGAAACCATTCCAGGATTTTGATCCAGGTGACAGTGAAGGAACAGCGATATATTTCTAAGTCAGGATGGTGACTGACTGGGGTGGAACTTCCAGGTGATGCCCTTCCCAAGTACCTGCTGCCCTTCTCCTTCCAGACTGTAGCGATTGCAGGTTTGGAAGATAGACTTGATGTGATATTTTCCCATTGATGTTCCCTTATTTAAAACAGTAGAAGCCAGATGGCTAGCTGTGACCTCAGGATCGGCATTCTGGGTGATAGAAACAAAAATTGCATCTGTTGGCCATCTCCAGTTGACCCGAGAAGGTGGTGGTAAACCATCACGAGTCACTGCAGTCCCATGATGGTGCTGGGTTGGTAATTTCTTGCTGTTGACCCAGAGATAATGAAGGAATAGCGTACATTCCAAATCATTATCATGTGAGATTTGGAGGGAATGCCTTGAAAGGTGATCCCATGAACTTGAAACTCTTGTCTTTTCTCATTGGAATGTGTCCAGCTCTGTGATCCCTAACAAACTATGGTGAGATATTGTAATACATCCTATAGATCGTGTATCCTACAAACAAAGGGCATCAGTGATGTGGGAGCAGATATTGAATCCAGCAGCAAGACTGACCAGCAAACTCTTGGATTTTAAATTTTATGCAAGGAACAGGTAAAGGAGTTTCCTCTGAGTGTGGACAGAAAGCTGCACTGAGTCCTGAACACACATCGCAGATGTGAAATGCAAGAACAATTGTCTTATTTCGGATGTTGAACCTGGGGAGGTGAATTCTGCCTTCACTGCATTCATCCTGATTTGTACCTAAAGGTGCACTCAAGCTGCCTACCTGATGTTATTGTAAACCCTTATTAAAGAATTGTATCTCTTTCTCTTAAAACTTTAGCTGCTGTGAGTGCTTTGGCCAAGTTTGGAGCCCAGAATGAAGAGATGTACCCCAGTGTAAGCGTTCTGTTGAAGAGGTAAGGTGCACAATGCAGATAAGCCTCACCGTGTCGGGGTACTTACCCCAGTCTGAACATATTGCTGTAATGGATAGGTACACAGTGCAGTTTACATTCCCCTTGTCCAATTACAGCCTCCTCCCTCATAATATAAATCTTGTCTGATTTTCTAAGCCATCAGTTTTGACTGAACGTTGGCTCTATTCTCTCTCCACAGATGCAGTTAGACCTCTGCCGAGTTTCTCCAGCATTTTCTGTTTTTGCTTCAGATTCCGGCATCTGCAGTATTTTGCCTTATTTGCAGTTAACTCTGTTCAGTGTAGTTTCTGTGATGTGTATATTCAGAAGGAAGTCTAATTTTTTTTAATGTTTTTATTTTATTATTAGTCACAGGTAGGCTTACATTAACACTGCAATGAAGTTACTGTGAAAATCCCTAGCCACCACACTCCGACACCTGTTCGGGTACACTGAGGGAGAATTTAGCTTGGTCAGTGTATCTAACCAGCCTGTCTTTAAGACTGTGGGAGGAAACCCACACAGACACAGGGAGAATGTGCAGACTCCGCACAGGCTGTCACCCAAGCTGGGATTCGAACCCGAGTCCCTGGTGCTGAGAGGCAGCAGTGCTAACCACTATACCACCCAAACTGAATGATGGCTCGGAGGGCTGAACGACCTGCTGTTCTATTCCTTTTTTGTCAGGCTTGCAGTCCTGGTAACCTTCCCAGTATAATTTACCTACTTTCTGTAGAAGTACTGTTGTGGAGGGGCAGGTGTGCTAGTCAGTATAATTTTACTGATTCCTGAGGATGCAGTGGAGTATTTTTACCATATCCAGAAATACAGCGTCAGCTTCACAAGCTTAAAGCTCTGATCTAAGTGTTTCTATTTAATTGTGAATTTGCTAGTATATTCCCTTGGTTCCATTTCAACCCTCTGGTGATTAGCAATATGGCTGACTGTTTAGAATAAAATATGTGGAGTTCAGCTTTGTTGCAGATAGAGATGTGTTTTTTTAGTTGTGTTGGGGGAGGGGTGGAAGGAAGAGGAGAGATTGTTCTTTCCAGCTTTTCATCTGTTAGCTGATTTCAGAGAGGGGCTGATTTAGAAATGGGGAGATGCTGTATCCATAGAATTCCATAAAATCCCTGCAGTGCAGAAGGAGGCCATTTGGCCCATCGAGTCTGCACCAACTCTTTGACACAGCATTCCACCCCCTAACCCCACATAATTAACATGGCTAATCTTCGTAACTACACCGCTTTGGAGGAAACCCACGCAGACACAGGGGGAACATGCAAACTCCACACAGGTAGTCACCCAAGCTGGGAATCGAACCCAGGTCCCTGGCGCTGTGTGACGCCAGTGCTAACCACTGTGCCGCCGTGCTATCTGGAGGAATGAATAAAAGATAAGTCAGAGTTCTCTGTCCTCGTTGCCATGCTGTGATCTCTGCTCACCAGTGTGTGGTGGGTGTGGTAGCTTTATAGTTATGTCACTGAAATA
The DNA here is from genome assembly GCF_965287045.1 of Carcharhinus amblyrhynchos. Classification (NCBI taxonomy): domain Eukaryota; kingdom Metazoa; phylum Chordata; class Chondrichthyes; order Carcharhiniformes; family Carcharhinidae; genus Carcharhinus; species Carcharhinus amblyrhynchos. Next base: position 6,757,575 of record NC_137326.1, on the reverse strand, counting down.
GTAAAATCTGGACCAGTGATCTGGAGACACACGTCCCACCATGGTAATTGGAGAACTTCAATCCAGTTAATTAAATAAACCTGGAATGAAAAGCTAATACCAGTAATTGTGTCCACATAACAATTGTCATAAAATCCAATCTAGTTCACTGGTGCTAGCTAACTGTGTCCTGACACCAAGACCCATTTCTTATAGCAGTTGTTTTTGCTGACCTACACTGGCTTGCAGTCACACCTTGATTTTAAAATTCTCAGACTTATTTGCAAATTTCTCCTGTCCACGCCCCTCCCTATCTCTGTAATCTCCTCCAGTCCCACAATCCTGGCAGATATTTACACTCCTTTAATTCTGGCTGCTTCAGCATCCCCAAATTTTAATTGCAAATTATAATTACGCAAACTGGAGGAACAGCACGTCATCTTCCAGCTAGGCACTTAACAGCCTTCTGATCTCAACATCGAATTCAACAACTTCAGATGATTAGCTCTCCCCCACCTTAGCCCCCTTTGTTTACATTTCATTTCATTTTTAATTGTTCTCTACCTTTTATTTTCTTCATTGTCTTCCTTTATTTTTCTTCCTCTCCCCCACTCTTTCCCCCTATCTTATCTCCCCTTTTCTCCGCCTTTGCTTCCCCTTTCCTTTTTCTCCATTTTACCTCCCTCCCACCCATTCCTCCTCCACCACCACCACTACTGCCCCCCGCTACCCACATCTTCATCTGTCAGTTTACCCTCTGATTTCAGCTTCTTTGCTGTTTGGCCATTCCCACCTTCTATTCTTTTTGCGGACTGCCATTAGCAGCCTTTCTCTTCGTTTCTGTGGCTATGACATCTTTCATTCCCTCACCCTGCAGTATAAATATCTCCCACTTTCTCTGCCTTTTAGCTTTGACAAAGGATCATCTGGACTCAAAACATCAGCTCTTTGCTCTCTGTCCTTCCAGATGCTGCCAGAGTTGCTGAGATTTTCCAGTGTTTTCTCTTTTGATCCCAAATTTTAATTGCTCCGCTAAAGGCGGCTGTGCCTTCACTTTCCTCGTCCCTAAACTTCTAGAATTCTCTCCTGACACCTTTGTGCCTCTTTACTTTGCATGGGGATGTTTTTACTCATTTTTCAATGTATGGTTGGTATATTAAGATTGTAAGCATAGGCAGAAAAGTCACATTTCTGGAGCAAAGCTCCTCCATCTGCAATGAACAACACCTCAGAATGTACTTGCACATCTTAGGAGTGTTTATTGGCTAAGTCTTACAACAGCCTAGCGCCTGAGATCAGTGTGAATGCCTAACATTGGTGTTGGTAAGCACTGATGGTGCCCACAAGATCAGTTACACAATGTCACTGTCAGTTGCTTTTTATAATTATACTTGGTTTGACTTCTTAATTAATTGCTTAAAGGAAAAGCACAGAGAGGAGAACCTTCTATGTCATGTGCTACAATAAAATAAAATTCTCCTGAAATACAATCACGGGTGGCATGGTTAGCACTGCTGCCTCACAGCGCCAAGGACCCAGGTTCGATTCCCAGCTTGGGCCACTGTCTGTGCGAAGTCTGCGCGTTCTACCCGTGTCTGTGTGGGTTTCCTCCCACAGTCCAAAGACACGCTGGTTAGGTGCACTGGTCATGCTAAGTTCTCCCTCAGTGTATCCGAACAGGCCCCAGAGTGTGGCGACTAGGGGACTTTCACAGTAATTTCATTGCGGTGTTAATGTAAGCCTACTTGTCACACTAATAAATAAACTTTTAAAAAATCTTGTCTTTTTTTGTGAAAAAGCCAACTGCAATCTAGGCTGACACAGCCACTGTGCTGAAGGAGAAGTGCGTTGTTGGAAGTGCCACCTTTTAGGTAAAACGTAGAACCTCTCAAATGAATGTAAAAGATTCCTGGCTCTCTCAGGGAACAGCAGAAGTTTCTCCCCAGCGTCTTGGCCAATATTTACCTCTCAAGTAGCGTCACTTGATAAAAAAAACAGATTACCTGGTCAATTACAGGATTGTTGTTTGTGGGACCCTTGCTGTGAGCAAATTGTTTCCTATTTAAAACACTAACTTATACTTCCCATAGCCCCTGTCAACCAATTAAATGTGTCCTGAAATCATGAAAGGTGCTGTATAAATGCAACACATTTTGTGGCACAGTGGTTAGCACTGCTGCCTCATAGCGCCAGGGATCCGAGTTTGAATCCCAGCTTGGGTGACTGTTTGTGCGGAGTCTGCACGTTGTCCCCGTGTCTGCATGGGTTTCCTCTGGGTGCTCCGGTTTCTTCCCACTGTCCAAAGATGTGTGGGTTAGGTGGATTGGCCATGCTAACTTCTCCCTCAGTGTACTCGAACAGGCATAGCCTGAGTGTGGTGACTAAGGAAATTACACAGTAACTTCATAGCAGTGTTAATATAAGCCTACTTGTGACTAATAAATAAATGTTACATTACCTCCAGTCCACTAAAGCCTGTCATATTGAGTTTCCTGGCTATTGGGTTGTCGTGTCGACAGCAAGTTGTCTGAGAGGAAAGGGTGAGTGGGCAGGCGGGTGCTCCATCAAATTTAGTTTGGGGATTGGCGGTGGGAGGGAGCAGGGACTCGGGAGTGCAATCCCCTCTTAGTTCCCTGGAGTTGATTCCGCATTATCAAACCCCGGGAGAACTTGCAGCCAGCTGCATTCCCGAGACTTAACTTCCCGTTAAGGCTGCCAAACACAGAAGCTTGACTGATATTTTTAAATCTGTCAGCTTAAATACATTTGTTGAATTAGAAATGGTTTTAGCTATTTCTGTTTACTGTGGGGAATTTGCCTATGTAACAATGATGACTACACTTCAAAGTAATTCATTGGCTGTAAAGTGCTTTGGGACATCCCAAAGGTTCATAAATACAGGTCCGTTTGTTCTCTCAATAAAGCCCTAATGCTGTGAAAGTCACTGATTTATATTCAATCTGGGGAGGCTGGAATTTTCTGTGATAATTTTAAGTGTTCTGCTCTGTAAGCGGTTGCCAAATTGCACTGTATACCATTTTAATGATATTGTTTTCCATTAAATGTCAGGGATTATTTGAAAAGGTTTTATGACTGTATCAAACATGTTGGAATGGCAGTTTTGAGTGTGAAAACCAGTGTGCTAAATAAGCATTTGGAACTTCAGCCCTGAAGGATCAAACAGAAGGTTGTCCAACATCATAACTCTTTTAAAAGACTTTTTTTCAAAATTTGAAAAGACAGATCTGTCCTGACAGTAAAAGCGGTTGGTATTAAGGCGGAGAGATTTTGGGCCAGTGTTAAGTGCTTGCCGAGATTATTTGGATTTGCAGAGTTCAGCCAGCATCTGCTATTCCTGAACTTCAGAAACCATGCTGTTTCCCATCCTCAGTGTGGGCTTCTGATCTCTGTGGCGTTGTCAAGGGAAACTGCAGAACAGAGATCAGGCACTTCCCAGCAGGGAGGCACAGAGGCACCTTGTAAGGAAAGGATGAGTTAATTAGATTGCCTTCAGGTTTTGCGTGACCTCCTGTTGGCAGCAAGGATACAGAAACTGGACATGTTCTCCTTGGAGCAGAGATGATCAGGAGGAGGTTTGGTAGAGGTGTTCAAATCATGAATGGTTTTGATGGAATAAAGATGTTAAATTACCATTCTGCTGACAGAAGGATGGGTTAGCAGAGGAGAGCGATGTAAGGTTTCTACTAAAGAACGAGAAGTAGTTTGAGAAAAATATTTTTCCTCAACGGCTTATGATAGTTTGGAATGTACTGGTAGTGGAAACAAGTTAAATAGTAACTGTCAGAAGGAAGGTGAATAAATATGGGAGGAATTTGCAGGGATGTGACGTAAAGTAAAAAGTATATTTATTAGCCACAAGTAGGCTTACATTAATACTGCAATGAAGTTACTGTGAAAATCCCCTAGTCGCCACACTTCGGTGCCTGTTCGGGTGCACTGAGGGAGAATTTGGCATTCTCCAACACGTATAACCGGCACGTTTTTGGAGTGTGGGAGGAAACCCATGCAGACACGGGGCAAACATGCAAACTCCACACAAACTGTGACCCAAGTGGAGAATCGAACCCAAGTCCCTAGCGTTGTGAGGCAGCAATGCTAACCCCTGTGCTGCCCATGTTCGGGTGGGAGGAAAGTGAAACTGATTGGCAATAGTTCTTCCAAAGAACCAGCAGAGGCCAGATGGGTCAAATAGCCAGTTACCGTGCTGTTTAATTCTTTGATGTTCAGGTGACAAAAAGGGTTCAGTTGGACAACGTTTTAATTGATAAAGATATTCAGTGGAACCCACAAACTATCCATGTTTGCTCTGTCTGGAGAGCTCCATTGGTCTCACTGCAGTGAGAGAATTAATTAACGGTACCAGCTGTCCGAGGGTGGGAAACTTCAGTGGCTCTGACCACTGACTAAATCATAGAAGAAGAAACTCTACAGTACAGAAAAAGGCCATTCAGCCCATCAAGTCTGGACCGACCACAATCCCATCCAGGCTGTACCCCAATGTCCCTATATGTTTTACCCACTAATCCTTCTAACCTATGCACCTAAGGGACAATTTTAGTATGCCCAATCAACCTAACCCACACATTTTTGGACTGTGGGAGGAAACTGGAGCACCTGGAGAAAACCGACGCAGACACGAGGAGAATGTGCAAACTCCACACAGACAGTGACCCGAGCCGGGAATCGAACCTGGGTCCCAGGTGCTATGAGCCAGTAGTGCTAACCACTGTGCCACCGTGCCGTCCTAAGTTGGGAACTTGCTCAAGTCCTGTGACTGCCTCCTGTTGAAGCTCTGGGGACTGAATCTTAAGTTAATACGGTTAATTAGATGAGGGAATGTGCAGATTCACGTGTAGACAAAGCAAAAGAAATGTTTAAAATATGAGTGTTGGGACAAATGCTTCAGGGTTCAGTGATTACCATTAACCCAATGATCTTGAAAACTGAATTTTGCATAAATATGAGCCATAAATGTGCTAAATATATATGATTATTATATTAATATGATTTTTTTTCTCGGCGGATTGAGAGTCTTTGAAAGTCTCTTCCTAAATGTGATGGAAAGAGAGTGTTTGTTCCCTTTAGCCTCTGCCTCAAAAACTATCAGACAAGGAGAGTTGAGACCTGGATAAGATCAGCCATGAACCTACTGATCGTCAGATCAGGGCTAGGGGCTGAATGGCCTACTCCTGCCCCAATTTATCATGTTCTTGAGAGGCTGGCATGTCATGTGATAAAACCTGAAGGACTACGCTAACCAGAATTGGCAATCCTACCGTTAACATTGATAGGGTCTGGGTAAGATGTTCTGTCGGAGATAAACTGCAACTCAACTTTTATTTTGAATGATGTTTTGAAAGCAGCTGGGTGCACCAGTATTCCCTCCACGGTGCACCCGTTTTTCCCTAGCTAATTGGAACAATGATGAGTTACCCATTTGGTCGATTCTGGATGTCAGTTGAACAGCCCTATTCCCTTCTCCAATACTTTGATAATTAGTGCTCAAAGAGATGTGAAAAACACTTCTTTTAATATCCTTATGATTGTTCTCCTGGTTTGCTCGGAATGGTTTCTTGAGATTAATCTTCAATTCCTGGAGACTCCATTCTAACCCTGGGGGGCTGGCAACTGAGTTAGAAGTCAGCCTCCAGTTCTTGGAAATCAAATTTCAACTATTGAGTACAAACAACCCACATTAACACCTGCCTGTCTTGGCTCTGATCTTAAACCAGGGCATCTGGACCTTTGAAATTCTGCGCTGTTGCTACTGATAAATGATTTAGAATTTGATTAAGATGATTTAATTAAAGATTGTGTGCACGCATATATATGTGTTCGCTCTTGTTAATCCAAAGTCACATACATTTGAGGGAGATATTTAGTATTAGCACAAGGTGCTGAAACATAGCACAGAAGGAGGCCATTTGGCTCCTGTCCATTCAGTGAAAGAACTATTAAACTATTCCCACACCTCTGATCTTATCCTAGAGCCTTGCAAAATATGTTATTTTCTTTCATTTATCTAATCCCTTTCTGAAAGCTGTGATTGAATTTGCTTCCTCCATCCTGCTAGATCCAAATGACGTGGTGCGTTTTTTAAAAAAAAAAGTTTTCCTAATTTTTCCAGGTTCTTTTGTCGATTAAGTTTTACATGCGTGTCCCCTGGATGTTGAACATCTTGTCATTAAATGTTGTGATGCAACTCTGTACTCTGCACAGATGCATGATGGATGATGACAACGAGGTGCGAGATCGGGCCACCTTTTACCTGAGTGTGCTGGAGCAGAAACAGAAGGCTTTGAATTCGGCCTATATCCTCAATGGTAAGGAGCCTCAAATGTGTGAACTCTGATGTAGGTTGTCTTCCTGGTCGTAACACTAATAGATCATAAATATTTATTGCAAATCCCACCCCATTAAAAGGTTCAATGAATGTCTTGTCATGTGGGCTGTAGAACCCACAAAGGTGCTGGTTTCCATCCATGATCTCCGGTTTGTGTTATTTTCATGTCTCAGATATAAGAACTGGAATTGGCCTCTGCGCTAAGAGTAGGGAGATGGGAAAGTGAACCAGAGATCTCACCTCTAAGGACTAGACAGTGACTTCTGCAGCACATGTCTGAAAATAGAGTGAGGAGAGGCTTGGGCTAAGCTTTGATGCCCTATGTTGCCAAATGACTCTCCAATGTTCTATTTGCACATTTAACCTAGTGAAGCAACCTAAAGTGTTTCACAGGAGCACAATGAAACACAAATTGACACCAAACCAAGAAAAGAAATATTAGATGCTCAAAGAAGTGAGGCACTCGGGAGGTTTAGGGGGTAATTTCACAGCTTGAGTGAAGACATTACTGCCAGTGAAGGGGCGAAGAAACCTGGCTAGTTAAGCTGAAATGTAACTAATATTTATTTAGGTGAGGTGACAGATGATTGTGTTCCAACATGTTTCTTCAGTTGCTTCATCATAAAATCCCTACAGTGCAGCAGAAACCACTCAGCCCATCTAATCTGCACTGACTCTTTGACAGAGTATCTTAGCCAGGACCTCTTCCCCCTCTGTATCCCTGTAACTCCAAACGTTTACCGTGGCTAATCTACCTAACCTACATATCTTAGGACTGCGGATGGAAGCCGGAGTATCTGGAGGAAACCCATGTAGACGTGGGAAGAACGTGCAAGCTCCAGACAGATAAGTCACCCAAGGCTGGAATTGAACCTGGGTCCCTGGCGCTGTGAAGTAGCAGTGCTAACCACTGTGCAGCTATGCTGCCCTGAAGAACATTGCAGAGAATGAAATGCATGGTGTATCTCAGATTTTAGATTATAAAATGCTCAACATATTGCACAGTAAGTGCATTTTAAAAACAATGTAATGTCTCCTTGTCCAGGACTGCAAGTATCCATTCCAGGCCTGGAACGAGCACTGCACCACTACACACTGGAGCCGACTGAAAAACCCTTTGACCTGAAATCAGTTCCGTTGTCCATGGCTCCCATCTCTGAACAGAAGCCTGGTAGGTGCATTTCTCTCGGAGCAGTATTTCCCGTTGGTCCCAGGTGTACCACGAGCTTCACTGTTTTTTATTGAAAGGTGGGATGACTCCCTGGTTAAGGTAGTGGAGACTGAAATCTCGGAATCATTTCAAAGGCAGTATGGTTGGGCCAGGGGAAGACTGTATTCCCCTTCTGTCTCCAGGTGAACGAGCCAAGTTAAGTTGAATGATCCTTCTCATCTTTTATTTTGAATGGTTTTTTGATAGCAGTTGGGTTCTAAGATGTTTCCAGAAATGAGGAAATGGAAGTATTGTTGGTGTTACATTCTTTCGAAAAAGCTTTTCATAAAGTTAGAAACATAAAAATTAGAAACTAGAAGCAGGAGTAGGCCATTTGGCCCTTTGAGCCAGCTCCTCCATTCATTTTCACAGCTGATCATTAAATTCAATATCCTGTGATCCCTTTAGGACTATGAACTATAAGACCATAACACATAGGAGCAGAATTAGGCCACTCGGCCGGTCGAGTCTGCTCCGCCATTCAATCATGGCTGATTCTTTTTATCGTCCCCATTCCTCATAACCCCTGATCCCCTTATTAATCAAGAACCTATCTATCTCTGTCTTAAAGACACTCAATGACCTGGCTTCCACAGCCTTCTGCAGCAAAGAGTTTGACAGATTCACTACTCTCTGGCTGAAGAAATTCCTCCTCATCTCTGTTTTAAGTGATCATCCCTTCAGCCTGAGATTGTGCCCTAAATTCCTTCTTGAAATCTCCCAATATTTTGACCTGATCTACTTTGTGTGATAGTGAATTCCACACATCACCACTCACTTTTGTCTAAAAAGAACATAAGAACATAAGAAATAGGAGCAGGAGTAAAGGTTCACATCTTATCCTCAAACTATGACCCCTAGGTTTGGACTCCCCCCACCATTGGGAACATTCTCTCTGAATCTACCCTGTCTAACCCTGTTAGAATTTTATAAGTTTCAATGAGATCCCTCTCACTCTTCTATATTCCAGTGAATATAGTTTCTCATATCCTGCTATCTCAGGAATCAGCCTGGTAAACTTTTGCTGCACTGCCTCTATAGCAAGGACATCGTTCCTCAGATAAGGACAACAAAACTGCACACAATAATCCAGATGTGGCCTCACCAACACCCTATACAATTGCAGTGAAACATCCCTATCCCTACATTCATATCGTATAGATAAGTAAATTGCTTGAATTATTCTCTACCTTGTGTAAGGACAGGTGTAAGTCAATTGGCTATTAAACAACGCTTAAAACTGGGTTTATTTCTTCCCCCTTCCCTTTCGAAACCATGTTGAAGTTCAGAGATACCTCCCCGCAAATCACTAAGGAGCCTGGTGAATCACTGTAGCAGTGAAGTCTGCAGAAAGATGTGAAAAGGGGATACCTCTGCTTTCCTCCCCCAGCAGTACTTCTCCATTGTTCTGAGTTGTAACTGATATTTTATTACTACAGAAATAACTCCAGCGGTTGCAGTCAAAATGCCAGAGAAGGTGGCATCGAGCAGACAGGATATTTTCCAAGGTAGGGACGGCTTTGACTACCGCAGTTGCAGTTTATCGTGCACAACAACAGCAATCGATTTCAGCATTGGTGCTTTCAGTGAACCTGCCAGATTACAAATGAAAATCTCATTCCATTTCAGAACAACTTGCTGCTATCCCAGAACTCAAGGACCTTGGCTCGCTTTTCAAGTCGTCACCCAACCCCGTCCCTCTCACGGAATCAGAGACAGAGTATGTTATCCGCTGCACCAAGCACACCTTCACAAATCACATTGTGTTCCAGGTAAATGACTCCCGGACCTCACAGGTGTTGCCTCTCTGCTTGTGTAGCAAATCTGGGCAGGGTGATTAATCTTTTTGTTCAGTTTCCTCCTGTGCTTGTATGTGGGTGCTGTTTATAGCCTTAGTGCTGACCATTTAACTTTCTGATTTGAGCTGAAACAGCAGTAAAGATAGGCTTGCCTTTCGTTTATGCAGCGTTTTCATGACCTCCCAAAGAGCTTTACAACCAATGAAGCACTTTGAAGTGTAGTCACTGTTGTAATGTCTTGGGGACCGTACACCCTGGAGTCATGGCTGTAAAAGAAAGAAAGGCTTGCATTTATATCACATCTTTCACATCCATGGTGTGTCCCGCAGTGCTTTGTATCCATTGAGGTACTTCTGAAATGTAGGAAATGCAGCAGCCATTCTGCACAGATCGAGCTCACACAAATATCAGTGTGATATTGCCAAGGTAGTTTGTTGCTTGTGATGTTGTTGAGTGATGAGTCTTGACCAAGTGTGGCGCAGTGGCACAATGGTTAGCACTGCTGCCTCACAGCACCGGGGACCCTGGTTCAATTCTGGCCTCAGGTCACTGTCTGTGGGGAGTTTGCACATTCTCCCTGCGTCTGCGTGGGTTTCCTCCAGGTGCTCTGGTTTCCTCCCACAGTCCAAAGATGTGCTGGTTAGGTTGATTGGCCATGCTAAATTGACCTTAATGTCAGTGGGATTAACATTTGATTTGATTTTATTATTGTCACATGTATTAGTATACAGTGAAAAGTATTGTTTCTTGTGTGCTATATAGACAAAGCATACCATTCATGGAGAAGGAAACAAAGAGCGTAGAATGTAGTGTTACAATCATAGTTAGGGTGTAGAGAAAGTTTAACTTTATGCAAGGTAAGTCTGATAGCGACAGGAAAAATGCTGTTCTTTATAGTCAGTTGTACATGACCTCAGACTTTTATATCTTTTTCCCAACAGAAGAAGGTGGAAGAGAGAATGTCTGGGGTGTGTGGGGTCCTTAATTGTGCTGGCTGCTTTGCCAAGACAGCAGGAAGTGTAGACACAGTCAATGGGTGGGAGGCTGTAAATATGTGGAATTACAGGAATAGGGCCTAGGTGGGATTGTTGTCAGTGTGGACTTGATGGACCAAATGGCCGCCTCCTGCACTGTAGGGATTCTATGTAACATGCACGTCCCAAGCAGTGACTATTTCCGTGACCATCTGATGCAACCATCCAACATGAAGGTGCACAGATCCAGGATCGCATCAGCACTACTCATATTGAGAAGTTCAGATTTCACTGTTAATCTCTGTGAATAGCTGCGAGATGATGGGGAGTTGGAATTGAGAGTTCCAGCAAGTACCTAAAAAGATTATAAGTTTATTTTAGTCACAAGTAGGCTTACATTTACACTGTAATGAAGCTACTGTGAAAATCCTCTAGTCACCACATTCCGGTGCCTGGTCAGGTGCACAGAAGGAGAATTTAGCATGGCCAATGCACCTAACCAGCACATCTTTGGACTGAGGGGGGAAACCGGAGCACCTCGAGGAAACCCACAGTGATACGGGGAGAACGTGCTGACTCCACACAGACAGTGACCCAAGCCGGGAATCAAACCTGGGTCCCTGGTGCTGTGAGGCAGCAGTGCTAACCACTGTCACTGTGCTGCTTAGTTAGTAGAAGAAGGATTTTTCACTTTTTGTGTGACACTGTGTACCTTGGTTGCCTGCCATTGAAATGGGGAGCAGAAAGGAATCTGAACCCTTTCAACATGCCATAACTGGGTAAGCTGTGTGTGAAAGCCTGGAGGATGCTGAGGGTCACAGTTGAAGGGAAAGTGGGTTGACTACCAGTTGCAAAAGCTGATATAATGGCATTCTTATCGAATAGCGTTTGTTGAAGGATTTTCTCTTTGATCTGTACAGTTTGATTGCACCAACACTCTGAATGATCAAATCCTGGAGAATGTCACAGTGCAGATGGAACCTACAGAAGGTTACGAAGTGGTGTGCTGTATCCCAGCAGCCAACCTCTCCTATAACCAGCCAGGCATCTGCTACACGCTGGTGACGTTACCGGAAGAAGATCCGACAGCAGGTGAGGACGGCGGCTGTAGTTACTTGGGGGGTTTTGGGTGGCCAGATTTGTAACCTCCGAGGGTAAAATTTCTGCTCTGAGTACGATCAGCGAAACTGCCCCAAAAGTGTGCGTGACGTTGTACTGGTTAGCTAACACTTCAAGTTTCTGCTAGTTAACTCACATAATTATACGAAACATAAAAGATTGAAGAAAATACTGATCATGTTTTTGTGCGCAACTCACTTGCATTTCGTAGAATCCCTACAATGCTGAAGGAGGCCATATGGCTCATCAAATCTGCACCAATCACAATCCCACCCAGACCCTAGCCCCTTAAGTCCACATATTTACCCTGTTAATCCCCCTAACACTAAAAGACCCTGATATTTAGCCCTCGTTGAGCAGCTTCCACCTGCATTGTGTTGATCATTGGAAGAATTGAAAGAATTCATGGCCCCTCTGCATTTTTCCACAGTTGGGGTTGGGTATCCCTCAGACATTTAATTCTGCCTGTTGGTTGACCTGGGGTACTCTGCCAGGCCTGTTCTCACCTCCTTCCTCCCCCTTTCCCTCTGCTCCATGGCTTTTGCTGTACTATCTGACTCGAGACTTCAAAGTTCTGTGACTCAGTGAACATCACTTTGGGGAGACAGCGAAATAGTGATAACATCGCTGGGCTAGTTATCCCAAGGCCAACAATGAGGACGTGGGTTCAAATCCCACCATGGCAGCCAGTGGAATTTACAATTCAGTTAATAAATCTGGAATATAAAACTATTCTCAGTAATGGCAACCATAATAAATATCATTACTGTAAACACATCTGGTTCGCTAGGGAAGGAAATCTGCCCTCATTACTTGGTCTAGCCTAAATGTGATTCCAGAAATGTGATTGACTCTTATCTGCCCCTCTGAAATGGGCAAGCAAGCTATTCAGTTCAAGGGCAATTAGGGATGGACAACTGGTAATTAGGACTGGCCTTACCAATGATGTCCACATCCGATTAAAGAAACAGGATGAGGCCATTTAGTCCCTTCAGCCTTTTCCACCATTAAATTAGATTGCTACTGGTTTACCCACCCTGATCAATGTCCCTCGATCCCCTTGCCCATCAGTTATCTGTCGATCTCGGTGTTCAATTCACCCACATACAGTGCATCAGGGAAAATGCGAGAAAATGTTCTGGATTCCCGGGGAGCTGTGGATAATCCGGCATCTGATATATCTGGGATTGGCATTGAGGAAGTGATAACAAACCAGTTGACAATTAAAAGTCTAAGCTGGTGAATAATTAGTGACCACATATCGGTGCAGTGTTAAGATGCTGTGGCAAGCACCCAAGTTAACCCTTGCCATTTTGTCTCCCTCCCTCGATGTATGAATGTGACATCTTTCCTCTGAGCCCTGTTTGACTTGAAGCTCATGCCTTTCTTTCCATTAGTGTCCTGTACGTTCAGCTGCACCTTAAAGTTCACTGTGAAAGATTGTGATCCAAACACAGGAGAAGCTGACGAAGAGGGATATGAAGATGAGTATGTGGTAAGTGGGAGTGCGTTAACCTACCTTTACATCCAGATGAATCTAGTGCACCCTGCCTTATTGATGCAGTAGGAGGAAAACATTTCTACTCATTTAATATCTTTTGATTACCTTTCGATATTCATTTGAAACTGGGCGGCATGGACACATTGGGCTGACGGGCCTGCTTCCATGCTGTAAACCTCTAGGACTCTATGACTCTACTCCAGTATGTCCCACAGTCCGTTATAGCCAATTTATACACAGCAAGATCCCACAACAGAGAATCTACATGAGTGATGTTGACTGGGCGGGCAAATGCCCCTACTTTTTCCGAAAGTAGCGCTGTGGAAATTTTTGCATTCACCTGAGATGGGCAGATGAGATCTTGCTTTGACTGAAACATGGCCTCTCCACCAGCACAGTGCTTCCTCGCTGTAAAAATTAGTTGTGTAGTTGATAGTAAGAAGAAAGCATCAGGCTGCAGGGAGCTTATCAGTGCACTGCACGGATGGATAGAGAGGTGGCAAATGGATTACAGCCTGGACAAGTGTGAGGTAATGCATTTGGGAAAGGCAAAGGATTTTACAAAAAATGGCAGGATACTGAGAAGTGGAGAGGAACAAAGGGACCTTGGAGTATGTGCCCACCAATCCCTCGAAGTAAAAGGACAGGTAGATAATATGCTTATGAAGGAGTACAGGATATTTTCCTTTATTAGCCAAGACATAGGATAGAAGAGTAGGGAGGCTACTGTATATGACACTAGTTGCATGTTAGGAAATCTTTTAAGCGCAGTTAAATAACTCTGAAACCAGACTTGCGTGTGTTGTCCAGATACTCACTCACCATTAGCTGTAACTAAGACTATTATCATCATACAATAGATTCATATAAGCTGGCTTCTTGCAGATGTGAGGTGATCAAACTTGGCCTTTGTAGATAGCTGTGTGGTGAGTTCTGACTTTAATGGGGCCGTTCCCTGGTTTGTGTACCCTTTCCCTGTGAATTATATCACCTGATACCCCCAATGTACATTGTAGCAAGTTTCTTCTCGTTTGTCTCCAGACTTCACCTAATGGCCGTCTTATGGTCCAGCTGTTGATCAGTTAATATCACAAAAGGAACAGGGTGACCGCGACACTCAAATATGTGATACAGCTTGGGGGTTTTTATTGTTATTCACACGTGTTGGCAACATGTCCACTACAGCTCCTACTCCCGTTGTTCTGACCAATAACTGACGTTAACACAAACTAAAACTCTGACACTCACATTGAATTTTGGTTAGCTTTAGGAATGAGGCAAATTCTAATACAGCATTCCAGGAAGGATGTCATCACCTTGGGGAATGCAGGGATTTACCAGGATGTTGCTAACAGGGGAGAACTTCAGCTGCAGGATTCTTGGTCAGGCTGGGGCTGTAAAAGAGGAGGCTGAGGGGAGATTTGATTGAGTTGAATAAAATTGAGTAGCCAAAATAGAATGGCTGGGAAAGACCAGCTTCCCTTAAAGTAACCAGAGGCATGGGTTTCAAGTAATCAGCAGAAGTATTAGAGGGGACTTCAGACATTTTTTGACCCAGTTGGGAGAGTCTGAGACTCGATCTGAAGAGGTAGTAGAGGAGGATCTCATAGTATTTTAGTAACAATAGTTGGGTATAGATTTGAAATAACGTACCCTACAGGGCTAAAGACCAAGAGCTGGATAGTGAGATTAGGTTAGATAGCTCCTTGGCCAGCACAGGCATGATGGGCTGAATCATGTTTTTTCTCTTCTTCTATTTAACTTGAACCTCAAGCCCATGTATACTCCACCCGAGTGTAAATACAGTCAGGGGTATGCACGAAGCTACCAGCGCTCAGGATATTCTGTGCAGTTTGAGGCTAGAGGTGCTCGTTTGCAAACATTAACTTTGCTGCAGACGTGTCAGTAAATATGAATGAGTGTCTTTACCCTCAGCTCGATGGCTCATGTTGCCTGAACCCCCATACCTGTTGGCCCTCCCACCATATTGAATGTGATACTACTCACAGCCAGCTTTGTTTTGTCTCTTCTCCCAGCTGGAAGATGTGGAGATCACTGTGGCAGATCACATCCAGAAAGTCCTGAAGCCAAACTTCAGCGCTGCCTGGGAGGAGGTGGGGAGCGAATTCGAGAAGGAAGAGACCTTCGCCTTGTCAAGCATGAAAACACTCGATGGTTAGTAGGAACCAGTGGTTAACATTTGTAGCACTAAGCTGCAGATAGCACAGGTTGTTAATAATGTTTCTTATTGGGACTCTATTGCAAATAAACCCCTCTTGGCCCAAGAAATTAGAGTGCGATGTGACTAGCATCTCGCTGCAGTTTTGAAAAGGATGCAGTTTATGTGTGTGTGTGTGTGTGTTGAGTGAGTGTGTGCATGTGTGTTTGCCTGCTCCCAGCTTGGCCCAGCTCCTCTCTAACACCCAGCAGTGGTCGAGTTGCTGGTATATCTTGAGACGGGGACTGGATTGAATATTTAGTCTCTTCCTTGGGAAGTTTAATATCCAGCAGTGAGCAATGTGTCTGCGAGCAGGCTGAGTTAGTGATTAGGATTCGGTCATTTGGATTAGACTGCAGACGGTTGATTTAATTGAACAGTTGGATTCCCCTGGTCCGCACCAGTTCTAAGTCAGCTGCTGGGTGCCGGCAGATGGGTTTAGGCCAGGAACTGTGTTGATGCCATATATAGTTCGTCTTTAAGCCTTGCACTTGTTTGTATTTTCAGAGGCTGTGAATAACATTGTTAACTTCCTGGGCATGCAGCCATGTGAGCGGTCTGATAAAGTGCCGGAGAATAAGAATTCGCACACGCTTTATTTGGCAGGTAAGGTGCTTTTCCAACCTCCTCCAGCCCCCCTGCAAGCTATGGCCAGTTGTGACTAGAATCAGACATAATAACTTGATTAAGCCTCCTGTTGCTGCAACTTCAGCGGTTGTCCCAGAGATCTGCTTCTTGTAGGTGGAAGGGAGAGTTCGATCTTTGTCAATTCTCTCTTCCCCAGGCTCAGTTGGTTTATTGTGATTTATGTCAACCCCTACCAACAACTTGCATTTATATAGTGCCTTTAACGTAGTAAAATGTTGTTAAACTTTGGTTTGTATTGCTCTGACCACTGTAGACTTTTAAAAAGAAACTCATTGAATCCCTACAGTACAGAAGGAGGATGTTTGGCCCATTGAGTCTGCACCGACCACAATCCCACTCAGGCCCATAACCCCACCATTTACCCTGCTAACTTCCCTGATAATAAGAGTCAATTTAGCATTGCCAATCCACCTAACCTGCACGTAATTGGGAGGAAACCCACGCAGACATGTGGGAGAACGTGCAGACTGTGACCTGGAAATTGCACCTGGGTCCCTGGCACTGTGAGGCAGCAGCGCTAACTACTGTATCCACTGTATGCACTATGGCTGCACTGCCTCAGCACAGGGACACCAGAAACAGGTTTTTCCCAGGGTGACTGTGCAAAACTAGCTGAAGCACACGGGAGTGAAAGGGCTGAAATGGAGAGGTGGGGAGATTGATGTGGCACATAAATACCAGTGCAGACCTGATGGGCCAAACAGCCTGTTTGTGTGCTGTATTAACTTTATTCCTTCTGCTGCTCATGTTCCCCCTTCCCTTCCCTCCCCCACAACAACATTGACCCTGATCCAATAACCTTGCCATCTTTTTTCCCCCTGTTTCAGGCGTTTTCCGTGGAGGTCATGACCTCCTCGTGCGGGCAAGGCTCGCCCTGATGGACGGCGTGACAATGCAGGTGACCGCACGGAGTAAAGATGAAGTTCCTGTCGATGTCATCATGGCCTCCGTTGGTTAGTTTCTTCCGTGAAGAAAACGCTCTTGTCACCCGGGGCGGGTGAGAAATTTCTGAGAAAACGCCACAAACTCAATTTTATTGCTAATTATGGAGAAAAAAAATGTCAAACTATCGTCAGTGATGCAACATAGATGGTGTTGGATCTTTTGCGTCTAGAAACAGATTGGTGAAATCATCATTTGTAATAATAACTCTGACAATTTTAGAAAATTAATGTCTGCTAAGCGGAGGGAATTTTAAACACCCTTCATGTCTGTAATAAGGACTTGTTACATTAAAGAAAATTGGCATGTATATTATATATATATAAACACAAACTATAATATGGAGGACAGGGGCATTACAATTTTTCCCATCTGCGATTTGTTGAATAAAAAGGCTTTTGTTATTCCAATTTCTATCTCTTTAGTTCCAATCGAGGGCAAAGTGAAACAATCAAAGCTTCAATCGGAACATTTTAAAGTTTATTTATTAGTGTCACAAGTAATGCTTACATTAACACTGCAATGAAGTTAGTGTGAAATTCCCCTAGTCGCCCACACTCTGGTGCCTATTTGGGTCAATGCACCTAACCAGCATGTCTTTCTGACTCTGGGAGGAACCGCATACAGACGCGGAGAATGTGCAAACTCCACACACACAGTGACCCAAGCTGGGAATGGAACCTGGGTCCCTGGTGCCGTGAAGCAGCAGTGCTCACCACCGTGCCGCCCGTATATAATCAAAGCAATTCATTGTGCAATTTGTTACTCACCTTCCCTCCTTCATTTTACTCAATGATCTGTGGGGGTAATGACACTGGGCTAATCAGAGGCCCAGCTAATGCTCCGAGGACAAGAATTCAAATCCCACCAGTACAGCTGGTGGAATTTGTACCCAGGGGGATGCGGGGAAAGGGAGGATTCAGTGTCCATCACAAAGAGCAGCACCACCATAGACTGAGCTGGCTGGGTTCTAAAGGACGTTGCTGTTGGACTGGGACTGCAGCAGGAGGTGAGGGAAAAACATTCTTGACCTCATTCTCACCATGCTGCCTGCTAAAGATGCATCTGTCCATGACAGTATAGGTAAGGGTGACCACTACACTCCTTGTGGAGACAAAGTCCTGCCTTCACATTGAGAATAACCTCCAACATGATGTGTCGTGCTAAATGGGACAGACTTCAAACCAATCTAGCAACTCAAGACTGGGCATCCATGAAGTGCTGTGGGCCATCAACAGCAGAACTGTACTCCAGCACAATCTGCAAACTGATGGGCCAGTATACCCCCACTCTACCATTACCATCAAGCCTGGGGATCAACACATTCAATGAAGAGTGTAGGAGGGTATACCAGGAGCAGCAGCAGGCATGCCTAAACGTGAGGTATCAACCTGGTGAAGCTACCAAACAGGACTACTTGCATACCAAATGGCAAAAACAGCAAGTGATCCCACAACCAACGGATCAGATCTAAGCTCTGCAGTCCTTTCACATCCAATCGTGCTAACATGCTTGATGATAGAGGGGATTAAGGGTTATGGGGAGAGGGTGGGAATGTGGAACTGAGCCACGACAGATCAGCCATGATCTTATTGAATGGCGGGGCAGGCTCGAAGGGCTAGATGGCCTACTCCTGCTCCTATTTCTTATGTTCTCAGTTATGTGTGTATACATGCTTGTGTATGTGTAAATGCATACACTTGTCTGGATGAGTGCAGCTCCAACAACACAAGAAGCTCAACACCATTTAGAACAAAGCAGCCTGTTTGATTGCTTTCCCTTGCACAAACATTCACTCCCTCCACCATTGACAAACCCGTAGCAGCTACGTGCACCATCTACAAGATGCATTTCAGTAACTTAGCAAAGTTTGTTAGGCAGCACCTTGCAACTACATAACCACTATGTAGTTGGAAAGACAAGGGCAGCAGACACCTGGGAACACCACCACCACCTGGAGGTTCCCCTCCAAGCCTCTCACTATCCTGACTTGGAAATATATCGCTGCTCCTTCACTGTCACTGGGTCAGAATCCTCCAGCTTCCTCCCTAACAGCACTGTGGGTGTACCTACACCCCCAGGGACTGCAACAGTTCAATAAGACAATTCACCACTACCTTCTGAAGGGCAATTAGGGATGGGCAATAAATGCTGACCTGGCCAGTTATACCTGCATCCCGTAAATCAATTATAAAAAATCCAATGTAGCTTCCAATGAATAATGGAGAAAATGCTGGAAAATCTGTCTTTCTTCATTTTTCTTTCCACCTCCCCTGACTCTTTCCCCCTTGCTTTATGCCCCTTCCCTTCCTTTCTCTTTTCTCTCCCTTCTCCTTTTCTAAATCTTGCCTCTGTCCCATCCATTTTCCTCCCTCCTCCCCTTCCCGCCAACATCTTCATTTCAGCTTCTCTGCCGTTTGCCCACTCACCCCCTTTATTCTCTCTATGGGCTGCCATTAGCAGCCTTTCCCCTGGTTTCTGATGCTATGACTCATCTTTCATTCCTTCATCCTGCAGTTTAAATACCACCCACTTTCTATGCCTTTCAGCTTTGACAAAGACTGGACTTGAAACATCAGCTCTTTTCTCTCCTTACAGATGCTGCCAGACCTGCTGAGATTTTCCAACATTTTCTTTTCTCCAATGAATAAGCACTGATTGTCAGAAAAATCCATCTGGTTCACTAATGGCCTTGAGGGAAAGAAATCTGCTGTCCTTACCTGGTCTGGCCTACATGTGACTCCAGAGCTGTAACAACGTGGCTGATTCTTAACCGAAATGAGGGGAATTAGGACAATAAACGGAGTGAAATATATTTTTAAAACTCTGCATAATTTTCCAGGGAATGGCAGTAGCACACACTACCAGAAGGATGTGGAGGCTTTGGAGAGGGTACAGAAGAGATTTATCAGGATGTTGCCTGATACGGAGGGCATTAGCTGTGAGGAGAGGTTGGAGAGACTTGGTTTGTTCTCACTGGAATGAAGGAGGTTGAGAGGCGACCTGATAGAAGTCTACAAGATTATGAGGCATGTACAGAGTGGATAGTCAGAAGCTTTTTCTCAGGCTGGAAGAGTCAATTACTGGGGACATGGGTTTAAGGTGCGAGGCGTAAGACTTAAAGGAAACGCACGAGGCAGACTTTTTACACAGAGAGTAGTGGGTGCCTGGAACTCGTTGTCAGGGGAAGTAGTGGAAGTGGATAACGTAGTGACTTTAAGGTCTTGACAAATACATAAATAGGATGGGAATAGAGGGATATGATATCTGGAAGGGTAGGGGATTTTAGTTAAGTCAGGCAGCATATTCAGTGCAAGCTTGGAGGGCCAAAGGGCCTGTTCTTGTGCTGTAACTTTCTTTGCTCTTTGTTCACACAAACATACGCACATAGAAATTAGGACTAGTACGTGTGAACTTTTGAGACATTTGGTCAAACCCAGTCTTCCAATAAGAACATAAGAAATAGGAGCAGGAGTAGGCCATCTAGCCCTTCGAGCCTGCCCCGCCATTCAACAAGATCATGGCTGATCTGAAGTGGATCAGTTCCACTTACCTGCCTGCTCCCCATAACCCTTAATTCCCTTATCGATCAGAAATCTATCTACCCGTGACTTAAACACATTCAACGAGGTAGCCTCCACCACTTCAATGGGCAGAGAAACCTATCTGCTTTCTCCCTTTCTCTTGCCTCCTACCACCCCCCCCCCCCCACCTCACGCTGTCCTTTGCCTAATAGAAAACTAGATGCCATGCTGGAGCGCTGAGACTTGGTTGTGTTTCACAACCTGTCGCAAGCTACATTCCTAGGATCAAATGAAAGCCAATCTCATTCCCGAGCATCATTTCATCTCCCCAGAAACATATAACACGTTGGATTTCTGTATTTGAGACAATCCCTGCAGCTGTTAAAAGTCCTGATCTATTTCTGGTTTCACTAATGCAGTTCGTGCTGTGCAATCAATGTTCCAAAATCACACTGAATGATGAGTTGATTACTATACCTAATATCATGTTTATATGATCCTACCTGTTCCATTCCCCTGCTTCCTGTAGCACGCATTATATTTAATTTTCTTGGTGGGGAGTCTGCCGCTTAGCGATCTTATCATTCCTAATTTTCCTCACTCAAGCGTACAGAAGGGTTGATCTACTTCCAACTTACAAAGCAAACGGTATAACTGTGAAATTCCTATTTCAGTGCCTCGGGTGAATCACATCAGCTTCCACCACCGGCTAGCTTTTAGCCACCGAAACCTCCTCCGCTCCCTGCTGCTTCTGAAGAAACAACGAGCACTGTTGCAGGCAGTCAGTGGGTGAAAAGTCAAAGTTCAAGGGCCAGCAATGGACAGTTGGTTTTATTTTAAATAACATTAACAGTTTGAACAGTGGGTGAAGACATTGATCCCCCCCCCTTGTCCCAAAGAGGGACTTGAACTCTCGACCCTCAGACTAAAAGCCAGATGTTCTACTGACAACTATCAGAGCTCCGATGGACTGTTGGTATTGGGCAGAACGGTGCGCACAGCGGTTAGCGCTGCTGCCTCACGGCGGCAGGAACCTGGGTTCAATTCCGGCCTCGGGTCACTGTCTGTGTGGAGTTTGCACATTCTCCCCGTGTCTGCGTGGGTTTCCTCCCACAGTCTGAAACACTTTCTGGTTAGGTGCATATTGGGTGTGCTAAATTGACTCTTAGTGTCGGGTGGGGGATGGTTAAGAGGGTAAATGTTTGGGATTACAGGAATAGAGCCTGGATGGGATTGAGGCCGTTACAGACACAATAGGCTGAATGGCCTCCTTCTGCTCTGTAGGATTTCTACGATTACCCCTCTGCAGCCATCTTATCATCAGGTCAATTAATCTGGACCCAAACTTGCCGATTGTGCTCCAATCTGTTGATTTTTTTGGAAGTGAGGATGGATTCAGGGCCGAGAGAGGGGAAAACAATTGCAGGCTGAACTGATGGAGATGAATTTGGAAGGCAGGATAGAGGGAGGATGGTCTTACAGCTAAACATACTGCTGATGAGGCTACTCATCAAGACTGTGGGTGTTTTTAAAAAAACCCTTTGATGTAAATTGTATTTATACCTCTAACGTGGAAAAATATCCCAAAGCATTGCCCAGAGAGTACGGTCACCTAGCCAAAAGGTGAGAAGGAAGGTGACTAGATCAGGATGGGGGGGGAATTAGTGGTCAGGGTAGATCCAGGTGATGGTATTCTAGATCAGTGGTTCCCAACCTTAAACACGTCACGATGTGGAGAGGCCGGCGTTGGACTGGGGTGGGCA